>NC_137811.1:36020970-36358470 GCF_963921795.1 Nannobrachium achirus | reverse complement strand
CTTTCTGATGACCAACGAGTTAGCATGGTGCGATATCTGACAGCGGGACGACACAGGGAGACCCAGGGACAGGGAGGTACTACGCGTGGCACGCCAAACCCCTCTTCTGACCAGCTGACCATTAACGTTCCACTCATCATGTCCCTTCCTAACCCTTCCTCTTTCTGCGCCATGGACGTTCGTGTCCCTTTAAACTGCTGATCAGATCTCCATCATTAGGCTGTGTGTGTGTGTGTGTGGGGGGGAGGTCATGGTCTACTTTCTGAAGCACAAAGGCGGTAAGGGAAGACTGGTGTGGTCCCAGGACACACAGAGGTCCTTTCACTGGGCTGCTCAGCACTGTGACAGAGTGATTTTACTGCTGCTGGACTGAAATGTCAACGCTCATTAGTGGAACTGGGTCCAGTGACCAAACATTATAGTTCAACCCATCTCAAATGTGTCATTTTCATTTTTGATTTGTTTATTGATCTGGCCAATCCCCGGAAGACAACGTACAGCAGTTAACAGCAGTTATCAGGTGAAAAACGCAGGAGATGAGTTTTGTTGAGAACACTTGCTCAAAAAGAGCGGTAACCATGGCAACTTTGGTGGACTGGTGGAGACACAACAAGGAGGGTTTTGTGCATGTGGCACAGAGCCGTTTAGCTGGCCCTGTGTGACTGCTCTCTCTTTTTGTACTCCTTCTCCTCCCCCCCCCCCCTCTCTCTTACCCACAGAGAGAGAGACATAGACTGAGGAGAGAGAGAGAGAGAGAGAGAGAGAGAGAGAGAGAGAGAGAGAGAGAGAGAGAGAGAGAGAGAGAACCAGTATGTTCCCAGAGTGTTGTGGTGTCCCTGCACCATGGGGAGTGTTTACAGGATGTTATCTGTCTGTGCCTGGCCCCCACCATCTCTCTCTCTCTCCGAGTGGGTTCCCGTGGAATGCTTGGAGGGGATGGAGGAGTTCCAAAGGGGAGTGACGAGAGAGGGGGAGAGAGAGGGAGGGAGGGAGGGAGAGAGAGAGAGAGAGAGAGAGAGAGAGAGAGAGAGAGAGAGAGAGAGAGAGAGAGAGAGAGAGTCTATATATACATCCCATGCAGGCTAGTACTCAAATGATACAGCTATAGCTGGATAACTGGACTGTATCCACAGCATTCTTGAACTTGTGAGGTAAGTTTGATATGTTGATTAATTACTATTATTATTATTATTTGTCTTTTATACATTAAAACAAATGCATTTTGTATATTTTGTTTGGTTAGATTTTTTTTTATCACTATGGCAATCATAGCTTGGCTAAGAACTAGAGTATGGGAGCTTGAAGACCTTTGATGACATGACTTCTAGAGACATCCATATCTCATTTTGACTTTTTGCACAATAAGATTCAAAATGTCAAACTGCTTAAATTCAAGTAGAGCAGATGTTAGAGATCTTATCATCCACGGATGTGGTCTGGGTTGTTTTCATGACATGAGGATGTGGTCTCCATAAGAGCTCAATAGGTTGGTACTGCCACCAGTTAAGTGGAAAGTAACGGATCATAATGGTGTTTTAAGCATCACTTATGTGAAAAGCCAAGAAACGTATTGCACTGAAGGAGAGGCCAGAAGTTATCTTATTGGGTGCGGCGTATCAACTGATACTCACCTTCAAAATTTTAAAACTGCTTGCTTTTTAATATTTTCAAGCACAAAGAAAATCGATCAGTAAGTATATTTATATTATATAAATATAACTATTTATTGTTTTTAAATGTATTTTATAATAGAATGCCAATTGCTCAAATTAGGAATAGTATCATTCCAAATTCCATTAGAGCTATGCCTTTCTCATCATTTTTGATCAGCTAGCTCAAATAGGAACGTGGGAAATCGTGTAAGCAGTGATGTTATCTGACTACGCAAGGCAAAATGTAATTAGTGCAGTGATAGTCCTTAGGACAGCTTGTAAAATGACACCATTGATCTCAACACTGCAGCAATTACTGGAAAGCCTGTGACGTTCAAACCTGTATTTTTCTAAATCATTTGTTGTAATCACACCATTGATATAACAAATACATTTTGTGTTTCATATTTTGTGTTGGTTATTTGGGCTTCAATCATAACATCCATTATTGCAAAAAAGTTGACTTTTTTTCTTCTTACCAGAACAAGTGCAGTTGTGGGGGTTTTCTTTTCTCAGACTAGGGTAGGGTGTGCCTTTTTCTGAACTGGATATGGACTCCAGGGAATTATATGTGAGCTCATCTCTCTTGTGTATTTTACACTGAAAACTACGATATAGTCACCCAAGTAAAGCCCTTTTATTTCCCATGTTGTGAACATCTGTGTTTGCTTTGGGTCTTGGCTATTGTTGGAGCAGTAAATTACATCCCAAAAGGCCAGTACTGCAGTGTTGCGCAATTTTGATGTCATTGTGTACACATACCATGTTTGATATTTGCTCTGAATTGCCATTTAGGTTTTCTGTGTACCTATCTGTACGCTGTGTACTTTCATATGATTTGTAATGTGTGACAATGCCACCAAAGGTCTAATCCAGTCCCTGTCATTATGAGACGCGCAGGGTGCGGCATGAAACTGGAGGGCCTGCAAGTACTGACATGAACGGCCGTTTTTTTTATGGAGGGGTTTTGTTTGTCAGGAAACACTTGTGAAAATATTACTTTAGATTGAATGTTCTCTAGATACTGAACCTGCTTTGTCCCTGGGTTCCGTTAAAAAAAGAAAAGGCACCGAAGTGGCAATGTTGCTGTAGTGTAAGACATATAATCACACTACAATGAGGTTTACAGTGGTTTTATGTTTCTTCTCCTTTCAGGAAACTGGCTGTTGACAGACCAAAGTTTGGATTAGTAAGTCTCACACATACTATCTAAAGATGACCAGTGTGGCAGATTGGCTCGTACAGAACAGGGGCAAGATTGAGAAAGGTGTGGAGATCATGGGGCAAGCTTCTGAGGTTCTGGCAGCCACTGTGGGCCAGCTTCACCCTATCTTGGAGGCTGTCTTTGTGGCCTCAGCTGAAATCCTCAGCAACCCGGATGGGAGTGAGGCTCGCTACCTGACCGAACAGTTTGACCAGGTCAACCAGAAGCTTGAGGGTATCCAAGATGAGATTGATAAAATTGCGCTGGAGCTTCAGAGGACCTCCATGAACAGGCAGAACTTTGATCAGGAGGCCCAGATGCTCAGCCAGTATGAAAAGTTCCAGGACTTTATCAAAGCTAAGCCTAAATTTAAAGAGAAGAAGATGGAGAAGTTCCTCATCCAATATGATAACACAGGTCGTGATATGAATTTAGATGCTCTGTACAATTCTGTCACTGGAGAAGCCATGGGAGGATCAGTAGATCCCATGCTGGAGACAGTAGTTGCAACAGAGCAGAGGAGCAGGAGGGCAGTTGAGGATTTCTGTGCGAGTCTCAAGAAGCTTTTTGTGGTTGGCATCATTGCAGTCATGGGCCATGCTGCCCTAAAGCAGGGGGTAGTTGGGGATGATATTGTAAAGAAGTGGCAGGAGCGCATGGAGGATGTGGAGAAGCGCATGAAAGCTGCAGTGGACGACTGCACTGAGAACTTTGCAGATCAGGCCAAGCTGGACATGGAGCACCAGCTTCAGCAGACACCTGGCAGTGTTGACCTTGACTTCAACAAATCCCTTCTGGATTCCCTCGTTAAGAAATATGACTGGGTGAATTGGTCCATCAGAGTCTTCAATGACAAGGAGCGCATTTTCTTCTTCAACTGGTTGGCGGGGAAGAAGTACCACGGCAGCGGGGGAGGAGCTAACTACTTTGACGTGTTGACCAAGAACAACATCAAAGTGGTGATCTCTTTCAGCGTCAACCCAAAGCCTATCAACAAGAGCCAGATTCAGGAGCAGATCGAGAGGCAAAAGCTGAAGGGGAACATGATGGATGTGGCCCTGTCTTTGAGCACCAGCTTCCCCAACTGTTTGGTGCACGCTGTCAGCCACTATAAGGAGGTGGTGGAGACCAACAACTTCCATGAGGATTGTTACTACTATGGGAAACATAAAAGAGCCTACCTCTGCATTCACCCTGAGTAGTTTCACAATTCAGAGTCAATGCAGATTGTTTTAATGGGGGAAAGTACCAAATACAATTCATGAATGTTTACCCCTGAATTGTAATGTTATACAGCAGTATTGCTTGTAATCTGTTCTGTGTTGAGGCTGGAATGTAAATTGCTGTCTTTCTTTTTTACATGATTATAATATATATGTATATTTCTTTTCTCTAGTGATATAAAAGGCAGGCTTTTTATTTAGTTTTTTGTTCTTTTACAGCAAATTCACCTTTTTGCATCTGTGTTCAAGTTGTTCAGAGCCCACGTGTCAGTGTTCAGCGTTAGGGAAAACCACTCTATTCACAAATAATTCAATAAAATGAGTTACATTCCAAACATTTACTGCTTACATGCAAATGATTTAGGGCAGTAGCCTACTAGCAGGCAACCTACTGCAGACAATCTTCTCATATAATCTACAGATCTTTTTTTTCTGCTTTTATTTGTAATAAACCAAATGTATACATGATTTTGTTATCACTGGTCTTCATTACATTGTTAGAATAGTCAGCTTCAGGTGCAATATAGGCATATAAGAATGACTAATAACCTCTATTCCTGTGATAGGCGTTTTACATTTGGTTTCCTGTCAAAATGTTGTGGCTGTTTTATTCCTGAGGGGCATTATTACACATCATGTGTTCACCATAAATGTCGTTATATTAACAGACATATATTTATCAAATGGGTGGAGGCTTCTCGTTTAGACTCTGGGCATCAACTTTTTCCACCGCCCAAGTTTTGTCATTTTCTGTTGTTTTTCTTCCCCTCCCCCTGTCTCTGGGTGTGCCTCTGTAACCCGAGACACTTCAGAAACACTTTAGTTAGCTGTTCCGCAAACTTTCTAAGGTGAGTCCATTTCAGTTCAGAATATTTGTTTGTAATTGTAGCACATCTATTATAGTACTCAAATTAGTCAAATGTTGTCCTATTTTTCAAAGATAAATATGTAATGACCCCCGGCCGTTCTGTCGAGCTCGTTCGTTTCACAAGCGAGCCTATATTTGCAATAAAGATTGTTATTCTCTTTGAATATCAAATAGTACAGAGTAGACTGCTCGTTGTTGACATTTATAAGTTGATTTTTATACGACATAAGTTAATGTAGGGGTTTTGCAAACATTGTTTTCGTAAAGGGCGTTGGTGTATCGAGGAAAAGCGTTCCCGTTTTCAATCCAGGATTCAGGAAGTGTCACAAGTTATTAAAGACGAAGGTGCGTGCGTGAGTGCGCGTGTTACAATACGCCATCTTAATGCGATGTTTGTTTATAGCTCGCTGTTTTAACACGGGTCAAATGATACAATTAGAGCCCTTGTACACGAGTCGATCGATATATCTTCCATTAGGGAGGCGCATTAACAGACCGTTGATCTTTACGTTCATCTGAGCTCTGAGTCTGGACAATCTCTCACTGGCCAGACGGACGGACACTTGTCTCCTCCTCTTCCTCAGGGCGACGGTCTGTCACAAGACAAGTCGAGACATGAATAATGTTTTTCCTTCGTTCTGCTAAATGACAGAATGGGGTCATCAATATGTCCGTACATGGACAAATGTGCCATGGCAAGACTTTGTCCTTGTCCGTGGCACATTTTAGAATTACTTCACCCTTATAATGTTATTATTTTGACCGACCCAATTTCTGAATGTCAAGTCTCAAGGTTTTCTCAATATGACACTGAAGTAGCCTACTATGACATGACACATTAGGAGTCTACTAGTACTAATGGTTCTCAAAGATTATATTTGCTGAGATAATAACTGAGAGTGTACAAAATGGACCTGTGGGGTTCATTTGGTTCCATTTGAACACTCTGAGTTACAGACTTGTTATGGTCATTCAGGGCTATATCTTTGTGTGTTTCTGGTAATATTCTGCTCATTTTGCATGTCCGTGGCAAAACATTTTTTCCCTCCCCAAAAATGTCCACCTCAAGCCAGCATGGCAATGAACCCTGAATGTAATTTGGGTCAACATGTTAACTTTCAACTCTATTATTTGTGTGCAGATATATTTGAAGTAAAATACCTACTATGTATTTTTTTTTTATGGAAGTTGATATTCGTCAGTGGTTCAATGAGCCTGGGGTCCATGTTATGTGGGGGTTCCAGGGAGTCCCAGCTAAATGATTGATAGTTGACATTCTGGACCAAATGGTGCTGTCTTGTGGTGGACATTCTCCCAGGGAGATAGCCCTTAATTACCATAACAGGTCAGTAGCCCAACGGGTCCATTTGGTGGTTCCATTTGTACTCTCTCAGAGTTAAGGGGGTCCTTGCAAATGAAACATTTGCAAATAGCCAACTGAATAGCCAACTGTCAGTGAACACACAATGCTGTATTGTTGAATATTAAAGCCAAATTCACACTGTATAAGTGCATATGGTTCTTGTTTGTGGACTGGCATGACATTCATCCATGATTCTGTATACTGTCCAAGTCCATTGTCTCTGAAAATGTGAAATCTTACAGCACTTTACTCCTAGTGGAATTATCCACTGTCTGTAATGTCTGTGTGATGGTGCTTCACGAGCACTCAGAATGCTGTTAAACCACCCCTGGGACCTTGAGAGAGAGGGGGAGAGAGAAAGCACATCAAACCAGAAATATCTCATTTTTAACATGGCCTAATCATATCACTAATGCTCCACCAACATGTATATACTAGGTTAATGTAAAGCTGTGTTGTTGTTGATACAATCTATTCACAATTAGAGGGAGACATGTTCGTGGATTTGTAAATGCCTTCGCACAGCCTTCTCTGACAACTATAAGGGGTGTGATGTATACTATAGGCCTGTCACAATTATTACATAATCGTCTCATCGCAATTATTTGGCAGTAATCGTTTCCATGTTGAAAAATAACTCATTTATTTTCAAACAATTGAACAAATAGTGGAAATAGATGATCTACAAGCTCACAACGCATCAACGCTATTTCCACAATCAATATTCATCTTTGAGTATAAAGTTGTCAAATATGTCAGTAATTTCTTCGTATATTTAGGTTATGTGTCATATCTGCCATGTTCAACTTCAAAGCCTACAAGCCAAACAGAAATGTAATTGTCAACGACAAAAACACAATTGAAACGTCAATCGCAATTATTTGAGTGACAATTAATCGTCATGTAAAATGTCGTAATCGTGACAGCCCTATATTTCTCTGAGTGACGACTATTAAGGTGTGTGATGTATGACGTGGAGAAATGGATGCTCTGTCACTACAATCTGTGCACTGTGAAACCCCCCTCGGGACAAGCCTCAGCATATACCAGAGAGCTGACAAAATAGTTTCCACTGTCTGGTTGCCATGGTTACTTGCTGAGTTGCAATAGAAAACTCACCCTTGCCCAGCAAGTTTAACCTCCTACGGTTAATCTATCACTTCCCACGCCTGCTGCTCCGTCTTTGATTGGACTGGACCGCGCTATCATTTAAAGGGCAGGGGAGATTGGTAAACATAGGCTAGATCCGTTAAAGGTCAGGGTATTCGTTACCTCTCGTTGCACTTGCATCAGACTGGACAGGAAATTCATTTCTCTTCCTATAAATGATTCACATGATGTACCAGAGATGAAAACAATGAAATTAAAGATTTATCCATTAACTTATACAAATTAATTTAACAGATTACCTTTTCCAAAGGAAAGAGACAAATGAACAATGCCCACACATTTTATATTATGTAACAAATATGACAAGAAACGCATGGAGACGAAGAGGAAGGAGCAACACGATGATTGCTTAAATAGATGACGTTTTTTATTTTTTATGATTTAATGTTACTCCCTCCCTTTGTATAATGGTTTCCAAATTGTCAAATGTTTTTCTCACTTAGTGAAGGGCAAAATGATGATTTGTGTTAGGCCTCCACCTTAGCACTGGAGAAAGTCAAATGCATAAATGCAATGAAGATCCGCACAGCAGCATGCTGATCCAAGACATTTATTCTAAAATGTTGCAACTTGTTTACAAAAAGAAAATGTATGCTTCCTAGTAGCTACCTTTTGTTTTGTTATTTTCATCATGGTTACAGTAACACAAGCATCCTGACATGAACTCTGCATAAATGGATGATGTAAAACCAGCAAATACTTTTAGATCACTGGCAAATGCAAATGCACCCTTTACTGGTCTTCTCTCACTGGTGGATTCCCTTTGTGTTGTTCATGCATTACTCACTGGGTGTGTCCAGCTACAGAAAGATTTGTATGTTCTGCACACTGAAACTCACTTTGCTGTTTGTCTCTGTCTTTCCTTATCAGCATTCACTGTGAACCGAAGGGCAAGACAGCAGGCCAGAGTCCAACTGTACCTCAATAGCTCCGTAAGTACAACAAGACAGCATTTCTTACTTTAATCAAAATTATGCCTGGAACTATCGATAATTTCCTTTGTGATTATTTTATTGATAACCTTTTTGATTAATCGAATAATCAAGAAGCATTTGGTTTTTTGTTTAATTCTTTATATATCATATATTTATAATCAACAAAATTGAGTAGTCTAATTATATCATATTCATATATTGATTAACTGTAGCATCCCTAAACTAATCTAAATGTTTACATATGTAATCTGATTTGTAATATCTTCAAAACCACACATACTCGGCTGCTTCTAATGTCATGATTTGTTTGTGTTATTAGATTCTCCTGTGATTCTCGCCGTGTCAACAAAGATGGCTGACCAGCTACAGAAATTTGTAGCAGAGAAGAAGGGCATGGTGGAGACTGTGATGGATGTCTTTGAACAAGGAGCTGAATTGGCAGCCAGTATCGTGGGTGACCTCTTCCCCGTCTTTGCCGTTGCTGCACCGATTGTAAGGTTGTGCTTGGACAATGTGGAGAGCAAAGAGGCGGTGTTCATGAAGGAGCAGTTCCAGAAGGTGCGTGATCGCCTGGACGTTGTTTCCGAGGAGATTCAGCGGGTCTCCGATGAGATCAAGAAAAGTGCTGTGGATGCCCAGTACTTCTCCGTGGAGGAGAATATCACTAACCAATTCCGGAAGTACATGGACATCCTCAATGCCAAGCCCAAGTTTCGTGAAGCCAAGAAAAAGCAATTCCTGGATCACTTTGAGAAGACTGGTGGTGACAAAAACCTTCATGTTCTCTACAGTGCAGTGACGGGAGATAACTTTGGAGGTGAATCTGTCCTGGAGATCACGCTCAACTATGAGGAGAAAAGTCGGCGAGTAATGGAGGACATCTGCTTCAGGTTCAAGCATCTCTTCTGTATTGGTATCATTGCCCTGATGGGCCGCACTGCTCTAATGGGGTATGATGATGAGGTGGAAGAGCTCCTTAAAGCCTGGCGCGAGAAGATGACGGACGTGCAAACCAAGATGAATGCTGTCATTGAGGTTTGCATTGTTGACTTTCCCAAACAGGCCGAGCTGGATTCCCGTCGTTTGGTTAGAGACCATTCTGACTTATCCAACCAAGAGCTGGCTGATGCTATCATAGAGAAGCTTAAGAAGAAGTATGACTGGGTGGGTTGGTCTGTTCGCATATTCAGGTCGCCTTCAGGGCTCTTTTCCAGCAAGAAGGATCTCCACTGTGGAACAGGAAAAAGTCGTTTCCAGGTGCCTTCAAGCGATGAGAAATTAAATATTATGGTATCCTACAGTGCCTCGCCGGAGCCTGTGGACAGGAACAACATCCAGCGTCTGATCCAGGGTCAGAAGAAAGCTACCGTGGTGAGTGTAGCAGAACTGTTGTTTGCAGAGCTGCCTGGTCCCTGTGTGGTCCACACAGTCAAGACCTGCAAAGACCTGGCCTGCTCTTGGAGCTTCACGGATGAGCTGCACTACTGGGAGGAGTTCAAGAACTTCTACATCTGTGCTCACTCCGCTTGAAGTAATGAAGAGCTCAAAATGGAGCAAGCTATATACAAGCTATATACGTCCAAACTAACAGGCTTCCAGAGGACCTTTGCACTGCACTGACTGCTCTCATATGGCAGAAAAATAATATAACCTTATGCTTCAATGTTTCACCCCAAGAAGCTATTAGAAATATGCGTCATTCAAAATAATTTGGAGGGCTAAAATTTACCAGGACCAAAATAGTGCCTCAACTGCCTCACGTCAGTAGAAAACACCAAAGGAACACTTTAATAAAAAATGAACAATATGTACAGTATACTGTATATACGTATAAATATTTTGTTTACCACTATTTTATGTAAGTGCTATACAGTTTTAACGTCTCACATAGTAAATGCATTTGATATAAAGGTATAGTTGTTTACTTCCACTAACAATTAATTCAGTGTGGCTTTCTTTTATTTCTTTAGTTATCGTCACTACTCTAAAGTGAGCTAATGCCAATTCCATTACATTTGCTCCACCTACTCCAAGGGCATGTCCAGGCTTAATGATGGCATCGCAGGAATGTTTACTGAGTGAATGTCTAGAACAGGTGTCACATCTTTACCTGTGATGTTATACAATAAATAGTGGAATTTAAGTATTTCTATTAATATTTTAGTCCATGCACAGTTATGCTTCGATAAAAGATTGTATCATTTTGTTGGGGTTTCTTATTCTTTTGTGGCTTTTCTGCCTTTATTGATTTATTTGTTGAAGTGCATTTGTATGACCAAGCTATAAGGAGGTGTACAGTAAGGGATACAAAAAAAAAGCAATGGATAATGCAATTATCTAGTTGATTCTATGTTGAAAATGTGATTTGAAGGTCCACCCCCATTAAATATTAGGAACAATCTAATAGCATTTTATAGAAAGCTTATGTTGTGTTTTTACTTTTCACATGTAATGGGAATTATTTTAACATGACCCATTACAGAACATAGATCAGAATGTATCTGCTGTTATTCCATGAGCAGAATGCCAATGAATGTCTCACGCTTCACAAATAAACACAGTTTTATGTAATTTCATTGTGTGGTGTTTTTGTGAAAGCTAACCAGTCCAGTTAATCTTAGAGAAATGATGAGCAGAAGTGGTGTGATATTGTTCTAAATATATCATCCATTTTAGGTGTGTACTTAATAACAGATACATAGTGGCAAAGTACGTTTACTCAAGTACTGTACTTGAGTACAATTTCAAGGTAATTTGACCATACCTGAGTATTACCATTTCTTGATACTTGCAAATGTACTTTTTACTGTGTATTGAAAAAAGTTAATCTACAAGCTCGCAACACGTCGCATCCTGACCCATTGTGAGGTTGTAAATCTAATAGTATAAAATAGGGCTTAAATGGTTAATGATCTATAATAATTGCCAATATAAAATGACATACTACATATTCTGATATGGGTTTGGGAACCACACTTCTCTAGATTGTATAACAAGAGAACAACAGCACTGAACTGATCTGTGTTCAATAGCAATTTGTCATACAGACATACTTTATTTAGTGAGTATGTGCTTGTAGGGGGTACCCAAGGGCATAGGTTTGGTTTGTACGAAATAGATTTCCCTTGCTTAAACCTGCACTATGTAGCATTCCTGTTCTATTTGAACCCTAGTCTCCTGTGTGCTGATTTGTTTTTATTTTTTACCACTGATAGAGCCCGCTTGCTTGCTTGGCAGAGAAACTTTACCTTAAGGTCAAAACATTGGAGATCAAATGTATAAATTATATTGTATTAACATATTCTACTGTACAGATTTGGCAAAATAAACATTTATTCACTAAACAAAATGACATGATAGAGCTTTAACTTTCAACCAACCAATTATATTACGGGCCCATAAACAACTTCCTCTATGAGCAAAGCAGAATGGAACATATGCCACATCCTGTCTCTCCTACATGTCTTCATTCTGTTGCCGTCTGAAAAAGATTCAGATTTATTACTTAAAGGACCACTTCACCCATTTTCAACCTGTCTTTGTTTAATCGGTCCTCACTAATAATACTAATATAATATGGTACTCTGTTTCTCAAATGGCCTAGTAGAAAAGTACTGGCATAAAAATGCCTATACTCACAGTACCAAAGAAGTACTCATTATGAATAACCCATTTCATAAATGTTTTCAAACAAGTGATTAATGTATATTTTGTCATAATGATCTTTTCAAATAATTGTAGAAGAGTAAAAAAAATAATAGTTAAAAGTAAAATATTTACCTCTGAGATCCTGTAGAAGTAGGTCTGTATTAAAAAAGGGAAATACTCAAGTAAAGCAAAAGTACCTCAAAATTACTTGAAAAAATAAAACAATTGTAAAAGCCTGCACATGATCAATGTTAAAGAAGTTAAAACTGAACCCAGAGTTCCTCCCATTTCTGCTCCACTTCTCTCATTTCTGCCCTGCTGCTTGAACCAGTACCAGTACCAGCATCCTTCTGAACAGAATCTTGTGTATACATGTCCTTCACGCATTTCGAGAACCACCCGATTGATTGAATTCAACCAAGGGAGTGCGGTGTCTGGCTCGAAGTCAGTTGGATTGGTAGTCGTCCAGAACTGCCGAACTTCATGCTGAGCCATATAAACTAGCCGGTCCTATACACACCATGTTTTCCAGCGAGCTAAATGTTGACTAACATTAGGCATTATGTTGATGTAAGCCTATGGTGACACTACAGGAGCTTGTTTTTGTATGTGAAATAAATGTATTGCAAATCTATTGCATATAACACTTTCATTTTCTGATTAGATGAAACCATCCTAGATGCAGCCTTCTCCTCGTAAGATGAGATAATTCTGGGATCAAGGTTAGGCCTCATGTATAAATAGGCCTATTAGTTTATTTGTGAGCCTGTGACAGCAAGTCCAGTTTATCTACACTGCAGTTAAATCAGGCAATCATAATTAATGGAAGAGGTGGACCAGAAGTTCAGACCTTACAGATTAGATGAGATGATAGGAGAGTTTGCTGTTTGCTTCTAGCTGCTGTTATTGTCATCTGTCAGCCCTCACCCTTTGGATGAGGGACCACAATCCCAGAAGGTTAAATTTGTCTTATTTTACGGGAAATATATATATACTTTTAGTAGCGTGTCGAAATGTTGGCTCTATTTTGATTGTCTTAAGTTCCAGCTCTTATGCCTTAACTTTAAGGACTGTCCATACTGTCTCCGACCACCAAACTTTCCGTCGGAAAGGTCCGGTTCAACTACAAAATTACATCAGTTGCATCTTCTGAAAAGCATTCCCCCAAATTAGAGTTCGGAAAGCTGCACGTCGGAAAGTCGGAACTCTCTGATGAAAAGTTTGGTGGTCGGAGACAGTATGGACAGGCCTTAAAGTTAAGGTATAAGAGCTGGTACATAAGACAATCAAAATAGAGCCAGCTCACAATGCGCAACACTGTCATGCTGCGAAGTATGAATTGGGCTTTAGACTTTACCAGATCCATGGAGAGAGAGAGCAATATGTTCATCCATGCCTTACCCCTTATCCATAAACTTCTTTGCCTTTTTTACTATTTTGAAAAACATTTAAAATGCTTCAAATAGCTGATCTACATTGACACATTGTTTGTATGTTGTATAACTATTTAAAATGTTTTTCAAAATGAGGCAAAGAATTTTAGGGATAAGGGATGAAAATAGGGCCCAGAGTATACGTCACACTAGCATAGACTCCCATTGTAAGAATGCAATGTGTAAGTTCTCATTCCATCTCAAAGAGCAAGTTCCAATGTTTGGAACTACAGCCAATAGCATCTCGCCGCAAAGCGCTGTGGCGAGATCAAAGCGTGACGCAACTCTCTCTCTGTGTCTGGGCTTGACATGATGATGCCAGACTGTCATTGGCCACGTTTAGAGTGGACCCACAGGAGCAATTGGATGTTATTATATGTAGCCTGCTTGCTTATGTATACCTGTTTGTTCATAATTTTCAAAGCAACTGAGCAAAGTCTATATAGTTCTTAAAGTTTACAACCAGTGTGGTGAACCGGAGATACCAGCCTTCTCTACAGTTTGATTTTCAGGAATACTTGATGGAGAAACTAAATGAGTAATGTTCTCTGTTCTCCTCAACAAGTAGAGTTTAGGTAACACTGAGCATAATGCTTGAACCTTACATTTTAAAGAAGAAGAAAAAGAAAGATTACAAAGCTGTCTTACAGATGAAACTGAGAAAAGGAATGCTATGGCTTGCTAGTTTGGAAACACCCACCATGCGCTGTAATTTTGTGGTTGTGGTCCTGCCTATTTTTAGTAGATTTCTTTGCCTGTAAACACATGTGGGTCAATATATCCTAACATTGAACAAGTGCACCAACAGCTGTGTGTGACAGTGTGAGCACGTATAGTCATTTTGGGCAGTTAGAGAGGAATCATTCAGTCATTCCATCACTGAGAACACCTGGAAATAGCAGATCTACAAGCTCTCAACGCGTCGCATCGCGACGCGTTGTGAACTTGTAGATCGGCTATTTCCACTATCAAAGTTATTTTTTAAGTATAAAGTTGTCAAATATGTCAGTAATTTCTTTGTATATTTAGGTTATGTGTCATATCTACCATGTACAACTTCAAAGCCTATAAGCCAAACAGAAATGTAATTATCAACGACAAAAACACAATTAAATCGTTAATCGCCAATTATTTGAGTGACAATTAATCGTCATGTAAAATGTCATATCGTGACAGCCCTAGAGGAGACATACTGCAACCCTAAAGTGGCAAACTCATATTCAAATTCCACACTGGTTTTGATCTAATAACCTTCTGGCAACTTGTGGTACTGTAGGCCTATGTCAACTTGAGATTTTTGGTGAAAACTGAATTTACGTTCCAGTTGTTTGAAATCAAATCTACCATTAGAGCACGTTTTTAAAAGATAGTGTCTGGCTTAGTGCAGAATAAGAGATGACAAAAGCAAATATTAATAAACGTGAGTGTGTGCGTGCCTGCGGGCTGTCTCTCTCTCTCTTTCTCTCTCACGCGCACACGCTCACACACACATACAAGCACTATTTTCTTATTAACAATAGCTTAGTGGTCCAAAATCATTATCTTTACATCTCATGAGAGACTAAATAATTTGCCAAAGCATTTAAAGTGCTCCAGTGTCTTACATCATCAGACCGGAGGCGTGTTTTCCTCACAAGTAAAATTATCTCCTGATCAAGAGATTGACATGCTTGCTATAGGCTGACTATATACAGCAGTTTATGTTTATTGATTATGTCTGATAGCTTTCCACTGCACAAAGCTGTTCGGACAGATTCAGTGGATTGCCTATGTTAGCCTAATGTTATCTGAATAGAGGATGAAATGGGAGTGGATTTTCACTCCTGTCACGTCCCACTCCCGCATAAAAAATCCTGTCCCATCCCAATCCCGGGCCAGAGTAAAAAATCGAACCTCTGTTCGAAGTGGAGCTGTGAATTTGAGCAGTTCCAGATCTATGTTTTGATTCTATGTGTTTTAGATCTATGAATTCTAAGTGTTCTATATATATAATTGTGTGTGTGTGTGTGTGTGTGTGTGTGTGTGTGTGTGTGTGTGTGTGTGTGTGTGTGTGTGTGTGTGTGTGTGTGTGTGTGTGTGTGTGGTAAAGCCGCGCATGCGCAGATCCTGTTCATTCTTGACGATAGACTCTGGTGAGACTCTGGTGAGGACACACATTGCTGCCTATGGGGAGCTTGTGTTCCACACAGCTCCAAAAATTCATCCCGTCCTGTCCCACTCCTGTAGATTATTTCCTGGTCCCATCACGCTCCTGGTCAAAATCACTCCCATTAACCTCCCGCTCCCGAAAAAAAAAAGAAATGTTTTCCATTTTGATCCATATATATTTGATATCACGTTTATTATTTATAATGTATAATTTTATAATGTTCGCAGTTCGAATACCTCGCTTTTTCCCCTCCCAAACGGCTAATAAAGTAGCACTGTTTATTTCTGCGGTTTGATGAACTGGTCTGGAATGATTCCCCCTCCTGCCCACTCCTGGTGATTTTCATTCCTGTCATGTCCCGATCACGGCATTAATACAAATCTGACTCCTGTCCTGCGGGAATCCCACGGGACCCATGGGACCCACGGGAATTCCTGTTAAATGTCATCCTCTAATCTGAACACAGTGATTAGACAATGAGGGGGTTTCACATTTGTTACCCCAGCCTGGGAAACAGTAGAATCTGCGAGAGTGAAATCATTAACGTCATGATTAACGTCACAACATCATTAATCGTAGTCTTTTTGCATTGTATTGCATTTTAATGTACAAAATGTGATAAATTAAGTTTGTTTTAATTGTTCATTGATTGGTACAGACATCTGAACAGAGTGCAGATTTGATTGTACAAACAGGCAGATGTAGACCAGGGTATAGGGCATAGGAACTGGGCCGTTGAAAGCGAACTGAAGATGTGTGCTAGGAGGCATAACACAGCCAAATGGCACGAAGGAACATTTGAATGACTCCTTGGTACGTAAATGTGGGATGGATGTACTGAGACCAATGCTGGTCCAGAGAGTCATCATCACAGCATCTGATTGACTAAGTTTAACCACTTGAACCCCAGCAAGCCTATTCTCTTGCCAAAGAGATTTGGTGTAGAAATATGCGGTCCAACTACAGTTGTCTTTATCCATCTTTCTGCCACCACCTCCATGGTGTCCTTCTCCTAAATACGACCATTATAACCCTGAAGTCTAAGTCATTTTCAGCTAATTAAACCAACAGGCAGGAGGTTTTCCATTGGGATTTCAGTTTATCATTGTGTCTCCTCCATCTTCATGGGTCCTCTGAGGCCACCCTCTGCTTCTTGCAGGTGGAGCCATGTTGGCCGACTATATAAAACTAGTGAATAGGCGAAGAGATGCTTTTAATCAGACTAGAATTACTCTACCATGGATATGATTTGGTCACAAAGTCCTGCATTGAGACTCGGCCCATCAGGTGACCTTAGGAACGCAGAAAAACATCACGAGGCAACGAAACGTTTCAGCCGCCATGCAGGGATACATTGTACTCCAGCTCGCCACCTCTCCGTAACCCTTAATTCAGTCTCAATGGAAATAACATTCATTTTGTCCCAGAAAAAAGTGGGCACAAATCTTTATCAGATGGTGGGCTCCAGCAATTTGCTGGCTGCATCACAAGGGCCTGACGCTCAACGCTGGGAGGAGCTGAGCACAGAAAGGTTTTCTGAGATGTATCATGTGCCCTGGACACTGGAACCATTACAAATTAGTTGGTAGGAATAGAATATATTTGGTTCTGAGCAGGAGGAACATGACAGCGTCCATTGATGCTTGAAGGAATTGAGGCAAAGCATCACTGGAGATGCCTCAAAGAAAACTCAATAAAGTTAATTGGTTGCCAAGCTCCTCCTTTGGCCTCCAAACATCAAAAACATGTTCAGGGACAACCATTAAGTCATTTAGCTCACAGTAGATTCTTCCCATGCCGTTTGATGTTTGGAAGTTCTGCCAGTGTTGCAAGACGCTGGTAGGCGGGTGGTGATGAAGATAGATTGGCCGAAAGATGAGAATTATTTTTGAATTTTAATTATGTCTTTGCTTGTACTTACAAGACAAAAACTATCAAGAGTTTCTTTTTTCATTCCTTGCCCTGATGATGACCGCAGTGTTGATCGAAACATCGACAGTTGCCTTTTGAATTTAATAAAGGCTTGTTCCTCTCTTTTAACTTTGAGTGCCTGGATCTCCTCAGTTTTTTCTTATGTCTTGATCCCATTTGAACCGTGAGCACCATCTTTTTTACTCTCCTTTTACCTCCTGTGAGCACCTGGTTTCCCTTGTTTTTTCCGTATGGATTAATTTTGTCCTTTTCCCAAAACATTTCAAAACCGCTGGCACTTAATAATGAAAGAAGAAAACCTTCAGAGATTAAAATGTTTTTTGTAAAGACCTTGAATTTGTGAGACCTTGAAAATGGTAAGCTCTTTGGACTTGCACTCAGATAACACCTCTGCACCACTCATGTTGCTGCTGTCTTCCATTGGTCCCTCTTTGCATACCAGTTTCTGGGCAAGACCCGACAAGCATATTTGGCACTACCATCAGACTACACACAACGGAATTCTATACAATGGAATTTTCTAGTTTCTATCACAATACGCTGGTGTCACTTTCTACCGTTCAAATAGGCCTAATGAGTAAACAGTGTCCTCATTCTTTTTTTACTGTAGTAACAAAAACCAGGACATGGTAAACTATATTCAGGTCACTATCTCCCCCTCCCCGCTCAGTTATGATTTACAAGAGATCACTAACACAGAGACACAACAGAATTGTAAACATTCTGCACAGACACTCTGGCAGTACATGAGCAACTATACTGTAGGTCAGTGGTTCCCAAACCTTTTAGCTCATGACCCAAAAGAGAGATTAGACCTTTGCCCGGTACACAAACTTGTGAAAACAGCAGATCTACAAGCAAAAAATAAAAATAAAAAAGTAGGACACAAAAGTTAAGGGATCCATAAAAATGTGTCTGCGACCCACAAATGGTTCCTGACCCAATGCTTGGGAAACAGGGTTGTATAGCCTGTAGGTAACATATGTATAAGCAGATCAGACCAACGAGACTGCTGTGAGTCTGTGGGAAAGAACTAGGACTATCAGCATGAGAAATGTGTAACAATCTTCTAAGGCTATACTGGACACAGCCTTGAGTTCACTGGTGTGAATTTGTAGGAATCAAAAGCTCAGTGTTAAAAAGAAGAAAAAAAGAATGAAAGACCATGCAAGCTTGGGCAACCCTCTCTAGATAAATAAATGTTGAAAGAGATACAGGTTTCCCATTCAGGGCTGATACTACATGGAAAACACAGACATACCTGAGGTTAAGCCGTGCCTTTGAGCTGCTCTACCTGCTTTTGTTGCTGCATTGAATTCTGACTGCATGAACAAGCACCTGTTGCAGACGTTGGATTAATATTACAATAGTAGAACTTTGTTTTTAATATGCACAATGTTTGGCAGGTGCATGCCTCTCTGTTATTAACTGAACAATCACACTGGAGTTGCCAAGACAAATATCTCACGTAAACAAAGGCACCCACATACTTACAATACAGACAATGTCTGAAATTATAACTACTGTATATTGATATTAATAATAGGCACCAAGACATTGAGTCACTTGTTGCCTTGCATGGGCACCCAAAGCTACTTGTTGCCAAACAGGAAGCTGTTGGGTCTGTTGAGAGAGATAACTTGACATAAAGGCCAATGTGTAATTTTCTTTATTTTTTCCAGCATGGTACTGTAGGTGGTATTTCAAGAAAGGGGAAGAGGAGCACTCATCAGCGTTTGACTCAAGAATATTGTATCTCAGCCGGGTGCACGGTTCAAGCATCAACAAACTTCTTTGAAAAAGAAAACTAGTACTCACTTCAAAGTTACTCTTTCTTGTTTATTCAAGAGTTTACAGTTCATGTCGGACGCTTCGGACCAGAGGCTTTTCTCAGCGTTTCATATGTATTCATATGTATATGTAGACTACAGTTACCAAAACAAATATTTCATAATTTGTGCACATCACGTTCATACACTTCAGAGGATTTGGCCACCATGTGGCCTAACTGGCCTCGCATTATGCCCTCATCTCTATTGCCAACCCTTTCAAACAACTCTGTTGGGTTTGAGTAACACAACCTGTAGGGGGCAGTAGTAAGGCTTTGGGCCCTTATGTCTAATCTTAATAGACATTATTTGGAAAACGTTTTTAAACTCATTTACTGACACAACCCGAGTTTTCCAAGATATTCCGTTGGTCCAGGCCGCCGCGCCCGAGTTTCCTGAGTTTAGATTAATTATATTTAATTAAAAACAATCCAAAATCAGATCACCGATCCAAGGTTCCTAAGGACCTGAGGGTTAGGACTGGAAAAAGAAACAGGATCTCTGTTTTATTGGCCGGAACAACCCATTTCTCTGTTTCCTCTTCCTGCCTCTGTTTACTTCCGTAAACACCAGCTAACACTGCTGCTAACTCAGAAACGGTAGCTTGGATTAGGATTTTGTTTTGTTACATTTTACGGAATGGCTCCTATGGGGTGGAGTAGTTTAGGAGAGGTTCTGTCTGTGTCTGTGAGACTATGATCTGTCTGGGGGTTAACTTCACAAACTGCTGCACTGCAGTGCCAAATATATTGTGCAGGAAGTATATTTATTTCCATATACTGAGGATATCCTTTAAAGTAGCCTGGCAATCCAGCCTGAACTGTGCATTCACTCACTCGTTCCTTCCCACAGTATACTGGCGAAGGAATGAGTGACTGTACATTATCAGGGCTGGCTTGCCAGGCTAGTTTAAAGTGGGATTAGAAAATTGGCGCAAAATATGGAAATGACTGATGTCATAGTACTGATATCATATATGACTAGTGTTAGTAGTATGAGATCCATGGAAGCCATGCTGTCTTGTTCTTTTATCAGTATGATATTTAGAGATCTGGCCAACTGTTCTAACGTATGTCATTCTGCTCTTGTTTGTATGTTGAGAAAATACAATAATGTGAAGAAAGAGTCTAAAGAATGTTTTAATTGCTTACTGCAGTCGTGCTAACCTTAAGGGATGACTGCAGGCTGAGCCAGTAAGAATGTCAAGCATATGCAATAACTACAACCTCCCTCCCTGTCCCTGGGATGATTCCTGGCCATCGACCTGCATTGCATTTAATTGCTTTTGTCTCTCTCCACTCCCCTGTCCAAATAAATCAATTACATTAACATAAAACACAGTTAAGTTCGAGGTCACATTCAAAGAATGGATATATGCTTGCAGTCAGTCTAATAATTGCAAAGCAAAAGCGATATTGATCTATTCACAAAAAAGTATTAAGGGTGTATCTTTACTAGGTACAAGTAAAAAATAATTCAGGCTTAATTGGAGCCTATAGTGTAGGAAAAACACAAGGACCTGAATAGTTTTGATTGCAAGTTTTTGAATGCATGAATGACACCTAGTGGCAAGCTTTAGAAAGAAGAATTGTTTTTCTTTTTTTTTTTGGTTCTTTTTTATTCTTTTTATTCTTTTCTTTTAAATCATTGTGGATGGCTCACTTTGTAGGCAACATGCTGATAATATTACAGTCTATGTGGCCAGACTATAGTGTGATCATGATGAATGAGTTCTAATGAACTATTGTGGGAATCTGACTGTGAATAAATGTTGTCCACTTAATATACTTTGTCTTACAACAAAAAATATAGAATAATCTCACGAGTCAACATGTCGCGATATGAGCGTGCAGATCTGCTATTTTCTAGCATTAATAAAATGCTAAAAATAGCATTGAAAAAGATGACATCCAAAATAGGGATGCCAGGGTTAATGTGCTATGGTATTTTTTTATTTGTATTTTTTAATTTTAGCATTTAATTTATTTCAGCCTTGAAGGGGGAGAAGAAAAAAATATTGTTGACTGCAAAAGTGTTTTTAATATTTCATTGACTCCATGTATGAATATAGCCAGATATCCTCTTCATGAATTACATTTTATGACTGGGTTCTCTGCAGCACTTACATACATCTAATTCAATATAACAATCTGAATGAGTTGTAAAAAACAACAACCTTTTAATAACAAATGGCAGATCTTTCATGTGCTTGTGTACTGCAGTGGAGTGTTAATTTAACTCTATGAGGATAAGAGTATAGGTTACGCTTTTACACTGTATCAACACCCAGGGTTTGACCATGTACCGGTATATTCAATGGAACAACAAAAAGTAACCTTTCAATTTTCTACAAAAACATCCAAGATTAAGCAGGGACATGCCGGGCCCCTGATTCAGCCTGGGAAAAAGAGTTGTAAAGGCCCTCATTGCGCGCTATAGCGCTATAGAGAGAGAGATCTCTCTCTATAGCGCTGCTGCTACTCAAAGATTTGCCATTTCAGATCATGACAAGTGACAAGCCAGTGGGCCAATTACATGAGTTATATTTCGTCGTTGTCGGGTGGAAACCTTGTATTTACGCGAAGTGCGTAATGTCAGTCCCTCTGAGGTAGATAGTGATGAATTTACACAAGTGACGCTGGTTAAAGGGTCCTCGTGGCTGGTTCACTACATTGTAGTATGTTGTAAAATATGGCAACACAACTAAATTAAAATATACATGATTTCTTTATTATTTTTTTGTGGATATAGAGAAATAAATATAGAGATTAAAAGGTAAGCAGGTGAGACGAATGAATAAATAACATTATTTGGATACTAAATAACAGCAAAACTCATGCATGGAGAAAAATGACCAGAAAAAAGTATAACCACAAGATGAGAAAAGGGAACTAAAAGAACATTTTTTTTTTGCTGGAAGCTGCTTTAGTGGGAACTCAACTGATCAGCATGTTCATTGTTCACCCGAACAAACAGGAACACAAACTGTATTGATGTTGGGCTTTCTCTCTTCCTTTTATCTATTTATTGTCAATTATTGCCAATGTTACTGTATGTGTTCAAGGAACGCAAGACATCACTGTAGGCTTTTTGGAAGTGGAATATGGACAGGTCTTTCTCAACAGAGCCTCCAAGGTATTCCTTCAATAATGGCTTTTCCTCCTGAGTGGATATAAAAGAGTAGCATAGTGCACATTATTATCAACAAGACATTATTATATGGTACATTCATATTATAACTATACTATACTATACTATACTATACTATACTATACTATACTATACTATACTATATCTACGTATATATCTTATATAATATTCACCTCTTTTTCCTCATTATTTCTCTGGTGCCTCATAGTCTCCATGGCAAAGACAGCAGCAGACGTGCTGACTAAAATCTGGAGTACAGCAAGGATAATCATGACAGTAGCCAGGACAGCTCCCAGGTTGGTGATGTACAGCCCTATGCCAGTGAGGGCTACAGCGGCAGCCAACAGGTTCATGGCTGCACTAAGGCCAGTCTGAAGACAAACACACTTCAGTCAGGAATACTTTATGTCAGTGGTTCTCAACCTTTTCAGGACGCGACCCCCAAAATAATCATATTTTAACTGCCCCCCCCCCCCCCACACACACACACACACACACCCTGACAAATACTAAGAGTTAAGGCATTACATTTTCCATAACAGTTCTATTGTGAAAATAGCAGATCTACAAGCTCACAACGCCTCGCAACATTGGCCGAATTGTCAAATATTAGAGGCAGAAATTGTGAAAATAGCCGATCTGCATGCTCACAGTGCCTCGCAATGTTTAATTTGTCATTTTAGAGGTGACATTAAATTGTCTCTTTAGAAATGTGCATTTACCCTATATACACTTAAACTTTATGTTGGTTTGTTTACTGTTGAAGGAGAAAACAATGTTGCACATTAAGTTAATCATCTGGGGACCCCCCCAAATTATTTGGGGACCCCCCTGGGGGTCCCGACCCCCCCCCCCCCCCCCATAGGGTGAGAACCAGTGCTTTATGTCATAGGGCATTGGTTCTCAAAGTGGGTCCTTGGAGGTGTTCCAGGAGCTCCCCAACAAAAATCTGCTATTTTTGAACATTTTTGAAAAATCCTAAATGTTTGAAAAATGTAGATTCATTTGAAATATTTGAACACAAATCTTATCCTCTGGGGGTCCCTGGCACAAAAGATTTTCAGATGGGGACCAACGACCAAATACATATAAATGTGGGGGTCCTTGGCACGAAAAGGTTTGAGAACCACTGTCATAGGGATAAACGTTTTGTTTACTTAACTCATTGAATGCCCTTTTCAAGATGGCCGCCAAGTACCAGGATGCCACGTTCCTAGATTTCTAGTGCACGGATCAATTTTTAGTGCACGGATCGTGCACGCCCATGCACCATATATGCATCATATGTGTAGTACTTTTTAACAGCTTTCAAACAAAAAAATCCGCTTGGAAATGAAGTATATCTGATCAGACAATAACGCATAATAATTCAGAATAATATCAACTATTACAATAGTGTGGAATTGGAGCAAATGGCTGTTTAAGACAGCCTCTAGTCCAAACCTCTACCAAGGCAAGACGAGACCAGATTAGGCTTGTTTGTGTTTCAACTGAGTTCTAAATCCTGCTCTTTGTTTGAATGGCCACCTGTGGACCCTAAAGTCATAAAAGACAGTGAGACCCCAGGATATATGTTGATAAGGGCGTCAACAGAGCAGCTGTTAAAAGCTTGTCTTGTCTTATCTGGGAACACATTTCAAAATACAGGGTAACCTTATACTAGTTAAATAATCGATAAGTTGGTGAAATGTGGTTAAACACACAGTTGAGTTAATCATATCCTATCTGTGATGATTCTGTGACATTCAAGAAGAGACTACATGCTGATCTTGTCTTCTTGACATACAGTAATTCTTAAACTGTAGTACCTTTAGCAAAGTATAATTTAAGGTTTATACTCTTTTAAACTGTAAGATGCAAACACATGGTTTTAAGGGTTTTGGTTTATATACATGAGACATATACACATTGAATATTAAAGTAGACATTATGTTAAGAGACATTTACATTACATTTGCTTGGAGTTAAAAATAGTGAACCAAGGAATAGGTCATAAACTGTGCCTGCCCCCCATGCCCACAGGCAGCGGAAAACAGCAGGACACCAACAGGCCATTCTTTTGTTAAGATTGGGGACAACTGCCTGCACCTTTGACCTGGTCAGAAGATGAGATTCCCAGATAGATTTAGACCACTCCTCTGCCTCCTCTGTGTTTGATCTGAATTGTACTTAAAAGTGACTAAATGAGTTAGTAGGAGAAAAGAGAAGCCGGCGAGAGGCTGAGGGCTGTCGGAAGGCTGGAAGCTCATCGCTTCAGCAGGAATGCATTGACTCATGGAATCGATCTATACTCTGTCAATAAAGGAACAACGCTATGGAACAACACTGCTGTCTTCATCTTTCCTCCCAAGTCCTTCCTGGACCTTATAGAGATTCAGTCTAATAATTCAGTCTAATAGGAGAAACAACAGAATGGAACCAAAACCCTGGTTTACTACAAAATGATGCCTCGAAACCCGGTGCTGATGGAGATTTTTCGGTCTCCACACAGAGAACTTTCTGGAGGACGCGAGGAGGACTTTGATGGAGTGATGGCGCTCAGTTGTTTTGTTCCTTTTGGACTTTTTTGGCTGTGAGTAGGTTGGCATGAGCTGAGGACAGTCAGTGTTAGAGAGGCCTCGGTCATTTTTATGTCGAGATGTTATATTAGTCACTCTGGTGATAATTTTTCTAGTTACTTGTGTATTAGACCTACGTTTTGTCTAGTCACTCCTGTGTTAGCCGGTTGTTTGCGTAGGGCTTAGTCGTATTTTTGGGGGGTATTTTCGATTTTTTTCTCCTTTATTCTCTTTTTTCATTCATTCTCTTTGTTCAATGTTTGAGTTTCAGATTTTGTTAAGCAAATCTGAGGGCTGCTACCTCTTAATTTAACAGTAGGACGATTTTGTTGTCTTTCTGTGAATTTACCTAATTCAGCAGTTCCGTTTCGGCTAGAATGGTTTGAATCCTTTTCATTGAACAACTTTTCTTTTTCCCTTCCTTTTCTTGGCTGAGTGTGTGTGACAGGGTTTTATTCTTATAGGGGGTATTCTCTTTGTATGAATGTGTGGGAGGAAGTGTGTGTGTGTGTGAAGGGGCTGACAAGGGCCGCAGCGCACATAGGCTGCATATACAGTATGGTCAGGGGTTTATAGGCTACATTTTGGGGTAACTTGTTTTTATTAGGGGTATTGATTTGAGTTGTCGAGATATATTTGTGATATCTCGAAGAGGGGAGGGTATAGGTATAGGTATAGGTATAGATCGTAACAATATCATTTATTTATTGGGATTTATTGGGATTGTAAAGGAAGTATCATAAATTCATGTAATGGGGTTTTAATGTGGGATAAACATTTTGAAGACAAAGGTTACACTTTAACAGAAGTAATCATTCAGTAGGTAACTAAAAGTAACAGACAGTAAACTAGGTATATTTCATATATATCTATTTTTGATAATTTCATTGGGATTTCAAATTTAAGGGGTTAACTTTCAGATTAAAAGTAGTGAGTAATTACATTGGGAACAAATGGTCAATGTTTGTGTATGGGTGAGAGTGTTGGTGAGTGAGGGAGTTGAGTGTGAAGGAGTGAGTAATGTTAGGGTCTTTTAATCTTTGAGACTAGGCTGTTCTGTAATCTCTTCCTTCATTTTTCTTCTTTGTGTGAAAGAGTCTTGTGAGTTGAGCAGTAAGAGACAGCTTGTTACATTAGGCCTGTATGTAAATGAGTGTGTGGTTGAAGACATTGGCCCCCACTTGTGTGTGTGTGCCTGCAGGGGACATACTGTGACTGCTGACCCCCGACCTGTGTTTGTGACCTGTGACATCTGATCTGAGTGTGTGTGGGTGATATCTGTGTGTGAGTGAGATCTGAATGAGTGTGTGATTGACTCTCTCTCTCTTTATCTTTCACTTTCTCTACTATTATTACTTTTGTAAACAAGACACCATCACTTTTTTGTCTTCGTTTATTTTTTACTCATTTAGTTTTAAGATGGATTCTGAGAAAGTTATGACGCCGGCAGAGGTCATACAGGAAAGTAGCACAGTTTTTAATGGTGTTTTAGAACTTTCTAAAAAATGGGCACGACGTTGGCAAGACATTTGGTTCGACCAGGGAACATTTGAGATAGAGCGAATTAGGAAAATGCAAATTCTGGTCAGCACGTATAGAGCTGGTCAGAACACAGCAAAGAGGGCAGAGAAGCGCCGTGTGGAGCTAGGTGTTTTGGCAATGTTTTTTAAAGAGGGACAGCGGCTGATCAGTCTTACCGAAGAAAAGGAAGTATGCGAAGCAGCTCAACAACATGGGACCTCACATCTGTCAGCATGTGAAGAGCCACCACTTTTTCCACCTACGCATCCTTATTTTTTTCAACCGGAGCCCCTGGCATGCTTGTCACAGCCCCAGAGGGCAGAGAGCAGGCCGCCTCCCTGTATAGAGACATTGACACTGGCAGCACGAGAAGAGTCTCCATTAGGAGAGGAGAAGCAGCCAGCTACGACCACAGCAGCTGCAGCAGTACCTTTTGGACTGAGCACCAGGACGAATCATGGAGAGAAGGAGTCAGCGATGACACCAGCAGATCTACCGGAATCAAGCAGAACAGGCCGCAGCCTGCACAAGAGAAAGGTGATGACGACTACAGCAAGAGGAGCTACTGACCACTGCAGCAAGGACAGCAGCGATGACAGCAGACACCACAGTGAGGAGAGTGCTCACCGCCGTGACGACAGAGGACATTGGCATGCCCGCCATGTTGGCAGGAAGTGCACAGAACGTTCCTGTCTGCCGGACGACACCAGCCCAGCAGAGGAAGATTCTACGGAGTCTCGAATGGACAGTGACAGCGACAGTGACAGTGACAGTGACGATGAGGAGCAGAGAAACCTTTTTGAAACTTTGATCGCTATTGGCAAAAAGTTGAAGAGACACCAGAAAGCTTGTGCCCGCTTGACTAAGCAATTGAGTCAGCTTTCAGCGGCAGAAACTGAGCTAACAATGACTTTTGATGACATTTTGGAGAAGATTAAGAAGTCGGGTCCTCACCGAAGAAGTGTGGTGAAGAGGAACACGCAGGACAGGAGGAAACGGAGGAGAACGGATGAGGATCAGTGTGAGAACTACCAAACTACGAAGCGAGTGGTCAGAGAAGCGAACAGACCACAAAGCAGAACGAGGAGTCCTGAACCGAGACAGGAGGATGAAAGGAGGTCTCAGTACACTGTGAAACAAGCACCAGTGTTCCTCAGAGACCAGATTCTGGACTATAAGCCATTGTCAAGCATGGAGGTTCTACACCTTGAGCGTCATTTGCCAAATCTTGAAGAAGGAGCTTGCGGATGGCTTAACAAGTTGGAGAAGCTTGTCTTGGATATTCCATTAGCGATGGGTGATTTTAAGAGGCTAGTTACACGTGCAACTGGACCCACTGGAGAACAGGTGTTGACTGACATCTTGACCGAAGCAGGACTAACTCAATACATCGAGAATGGAGAATATGACGCAGTCCCTTTCGCCGAGCACAGGGGTGTGCTGGGGCGTGCGTTTAGTGTCCACTATCCGTGGAATAGGACCTTGGATTCTGTAGTTATTGACCCACTACGAGAGGAGGAAGACCCAAATAACTACATTTCCAGAGTGTACGAGCAGTGGGCAGATTTAACAGGAAGAAATGCTACCCGGAGTGACATTGATGAAGCCCTGGTTAGATCAAAAATCATGCAGGGACTACCAGAAGCGATGATATCGGAGCTTGAGCTTGTATGGGAACTTTCTGCAATGAACATTAAGTCCTACACGAAACAAGTGGCACACGCGGTGAATTTAGTCCGTAAGAGAGATGCCAACGAGAAGTTGCAGGCTATGACTATAAAAAGGAAGTTGCAAGAAGCCCAACTGGCAGAAATTATGGAGAAACGACGACAAAAAGAAGGAAGTCAGCCATTGCCATGCGCTGAGCCTGTCAACTACCCGCCCACCGAACAAGTGGTGCAGCAGTATGCGACAGTTCCGGATGCCTACCGAACAAACCAGTTCCAGAGGCTACAACAGATCCCATCGTATTATGCCGGATGCTACACCTGTGGAGCGATGACCCATTTCACAAGAGATTGTGTAGCTGCAAGTCCCTCATTCCGACAGCAGCAGAGACGACGAGGGAAATTGAAAGCACCCTGTTATATCTGTCACAAGAGAACGCACTTCTGGAGACAGTGCAATCGGAAAGAGGAACAGTGTCCACCTTGGAGATTAGCTGCCCAACAGAAGGAGATGGAGCCAACGAGCCGTCAGATGGGTCTATTCTACAGACAAAATTCAAACAACTGGAGGGAAGTTGATTATGGAGAGGATGACTATTATCCCCTGGAACAAGTGCTGACAGTTTAATTGCCCAGACACCTACAGTGGAGGCAACCGCCTGAGATGAAGATGAGAGGAGCACCCTATGCTCCGTCCGCTGCCAGAAGATGTGTCATTGCCCTTTCCAAGAAGGATGACAGTTCCTTGCCCCGCCCCAGTGTCACTTTTGACACAACGGTGCTATCTAAGGCACACCTCTTTTACTCTGTCTAAATCTCAGTCTAACTCTCTAACTATCTTTCTACCTTTTGCTCAGTCAGTATGGCCAAAGTAAAGCGCATATATTTTGTGTGCATTTTGTACATGAAGACAAAGAAGAAGATCATTTTTCGCGTTTTTCCTTTTTTTAAGTTTAAGAAAAGACATTCATTTTGCGTTTAGTCTCAGGAAAAGAAACTTATGAAGTGTGTGTCTATGATTTTACAGATACAATTCCGTAAATCCCCTACAATCATGGCAGATAACATTTTGGCCATGCCCAAAAAAAGGTGGATAGGAATACTTGTTTCTAGTTCGGTGTGAATGGATTTTACCATGTCTGGCTTACTTTTGCATTCATGAACGTATTATTCATCGGCATCCTACTACAGGCGATGATCCAAACTACATTGGTTTATTATATTCCTGTACAGTCATGGCATAGCTCATATACCTTAGGTTGTTCAAATACTTTGATGTTCTAAATTGTGTTGTAGTTGTTTCACTGCCCAGAGGGGACAGTCAACTAGGATACAATTTGAACATTTTATTAGGTATTTTTATTAAGATGATGATGACGATCTTGTTTTATTCAATATTTTTGGGGTTGCTTGGTTAAGTAATCATGATAGTCTAATTGTCCCATAGTTTTTACTGACCATAGCGACAGTGAACTGTGTTACAATCAGATTACACGGATGGATTGATGGAATCATTTTTTGGAACAATGTAACTTTAAGCTGTAATATGTATGTAGACCTGTGGTTACCATGTATGTCTGATCAGTTGGGTGTCGAAATATATTGTTTATATTTCGAAGAGGGGATGTGAAGTATATCTGATCAGACAATAACGCATAATAATTCAGAATAATATCAACTATTACAATAGTGTGGAATTGGAGCAAATGGCTGTTTAAGACAGCCTCTAGTCCAAACCTCTACCAAGGCAAGACGAGACCAGATTAGGCTTGTTTGTGTTTCAACTGAGTTCTAAATCCTGCTCTTTGTTTGAATGGCCACCTGTGGACCCTAAAGTCATAAAAGACAGTGAGACCCCAGGATATATGTTGATAAGGGCGTCAACAGAGCAGCTGTTAAAAGCTTGTCTTGTCTTATCTGGGAACACATTTCAAAATACAGGGTAACCTTATACTAGTTAAATAATCGATAAGTTGGTGAAATGTGGTTAAACACACAGTTGAGTTAATCATATCCTATCTGTGATGATTCTGTGACATTCAAGAAGAGACTACATGCTGATCTTGTCTTCTTGACATACAGTAATTCTTAAACTGTAGTACCTTTAGCAAAGTATAATTTAAGGTTTATACTCTTTTAAACTGTAAGATGCAAACACATGGTTTTAAGGGTTTTGGTTTATATACATGAGACATATACACATTGAATATTAAAGTAGACATTATGTTAAGAGACATTTACATTACATTTGCTTGGAGTTAAAAATAGTGAACCAAGGAATAGGTCATAAACTGTGCCTGCCCCCCATGCCCACAGGCAGCGGAAAACAGCAGGACACCAACAGGCCATTCTTTTGTTAAGATTGGGGACAACTGCCTGCACCTTTGACCTGGTCAGAAGATGAGATTCCCAGATAGATTTAGACCACTCCTCTGCCTCCTCTGTGTTTGATCTGAATTGTACTTAAAAGTGACTAAATGAGTTAGTAGGAGAAAAGAGAAGCCGGCGAGAGGCTGAGGGCTGTCGGAAGGCTGGAAGCTCATCGCTTCAGCAGGAATGCATTGACTCATGGAATCGATCTATACTCTGTCAATAAAGGAACAACGCTATGGAACAACACTGCTGTCTTCATCTTTCCTCCCAAGTCCTTCCTGGACCTTATAGAGATTCAGTCTAATAATTCAGTCTAATAGGAGAAACAACAGAATGGAACCAAAACCCTGGTTTACTACAGAAATCCGTTCAGGCATTCATGAGATAGAAGCCTTCAAAGTCAGACAAAACAAACACTGCCACCTTCCAAAAGTTCTAGTGCACGGATCAATTTTTTGTGCACGGATCGTGCACGCCCATGCACCATATATGCACCACATGTGTAGTACTTTTTAACAGCTTTCAAACAAAAAAATCCGCTTGGAAATCCGTTCAGGCATTCATGAGATAGAAGCCTTCAAAGTCAGACAAAACAGCCATTTTTGCCATTTTGAAAGATGTGTTTGTTATGGGGCTAACCATGCAATTTCGCGATTGCGATCATGCCTAATACATTTTAGGCATTTTTAGAAATGTTTTTATTAAAAAAAAAATGATTTTTTTTTTTTTTTATTTTTATTTTTCAAAATGGCTTCCAACTCGGGAAACTCGGGCTGTGGCAGCCTGGGACTACTGTAATAACTCGGGAAACTCGGGCCTTGGCAGTCAATGAGTTAAGTAAAAGTATCAATATCACATTGTAGAAATACTCTGACTGTCTGGTATTCAACATTTACTTGAGTAAAAAGGAATAAGTAATAATACTGTTACTAACCCTTCTAAAAGCATATTTGATCTGTACAACCTGCAACTGTGCAGCCTTGAATGACTTTAGTTTAGAGTTACGCAAATATTAATCATGGTTGCTAAGATACCCTTTTCACAATAGGATACTGTCATGGTGTTCTTTGACAGAAGACTATGAATTTTGCTTATGCTCTGAATCAAGCACTTAGCAGCCAAGAGCCCCAAATCCCAAAAAGTGAAACTCAGAGAGATGTATTTATACTCACCAAACATCGATGAGGGCATTCCTCTGCAAGAAAACTCAACATGCCAGATGTAATGAACTGGATTTGAACAAAATAACAGGTGAATATTGCAAAGTCTAAGTACAATGCATGCTCTCTGTAAAATATTAACTTACATAATAGATTGTCACATTGACATTTGTATTTGTTTCGTTTTCCTTTTGAATATTCTGTTTCATTTGTTCTTCAAGTGTTTGAGGAACCGGTACATGGTCTAAATACATGGTCTTGCTGCCAGTATTCTGTTTTGTTTTTGTTTTCACACAATATCCATTGAAATGCTGAATTTGCACACACAAGCTCACCATTACTCTTATAAGATGGCACAATTGCTATTTACTTTGTCTGTGTCTCAACGGTTCTGAAACCAGCCTACGAGTGGTAGACATAATCTTTAAGCAGGTTTGGTCATTTTAGACAAGGTTTCTTTCTAATCAATGCAAGAACATTAACTTAGATTCAATTTTCCAGTAAGAGTGAAAAAGAACTGGAGGTCGCATAGCTCGCAGTCACGATGCAGTCAACTTTATTTATAAATTACCAATGTTTCGACATGTTATGTCTTCATCAGGGTTTTTTCCAGGAAGAGAAATACTTGAGTTTCTATTAGCTTGGAATCCCCACTGATTATGTAATTGGTATAGGCAAGTTGAACTGCCCATGGATTTTCTATTATGTATATTGACATCTGGTCCTGCCTTGTGAGCCAAGTTGTAATTATTGTATCAATCTTACCTAGACTAATACTATTATGATTTCAGTACTTGTGGTTATTAAATACAGAAAGGCCTACAGTATACCAATACGTCCATTGTAGTTATTACTATTATGCACAAGTTGCTGACTAATCCATGGTAACAATTATAATGCAATTATTTGCCACAACTTATATACAAATCAGAATTGTTACAAATGTTATCGACCCCTCAATACTATGAGAATTATATTATATAATGTAATCTTCTTGATAGATATATATACATATATACAGTATATACTGTATATATGGATCTCTCACCACAAAGCCAAGCTCACTTATGTTGGACGTTGAGCTATCCTGATATTGTTCCAGTAGCGCTATGCAAAACATGCCCAGCACGCCCTGCAACATCTGCATACCCTACAGAGAGAAACAGAACTAGAAATTAACATATCACAATCTTTTTGAAAATGAGACTATAGCATAAGAAATTATGAAGATAAAATGAGTAACACAACTGTATGACAAATAAACACATTTCTGCAACAGTGTTTATGAATGAAATGTTTCACTTACTCCTAAAAGTCTATGGTGTGGGACCGGGTGATGTAGGCTTGGTTCCTGTACGGGGCATTTCATTGGGTTTTTCAACACTTTCCATAGTATTTTAAAAAGTCGAGGCCAATAAGTGCTTGTTGTGTCAAAGGTCACGTTTGCTTTGACAACCTCTTGATCCTTTCTTATAGGCAGTGACATACTGGTACTGCATAATTATACGAGAGAGAGAGAGAGAGAGAGAGAGAGAGAGAGAGAGAGAGAGAGAGAGAGAGAGAGAGGGTGACAGAAGACATGAATTATGTAGCATGAGTTTTTCCTAACATATTCATTTACAGCAGGGGTCTTCAGCATTTTCAGGCCAAGGACCCCTTAGTTGATAGAGAAATGAAGCAGGGACCATAATCTTTTCATAGATTCCACATAAGTTTCATTGTTTGACAGCACAATCATCAGTGGATTTTGGATTCACGTCAATTTGTGTTTTCAGATTTATCACTCTGTACTTAGTCTGCTCTTTTCCCCCTCTAAACCAAACTTCTTTGCCAAAAATAGCCGATCTACAAGCTCACAACGCCAGGCAGCGTGAGGCGTTGTGAGCTTGTAGATCTGCTATTTTTGTCTAAAGTTCTCAGAATAAGGACACTAGGGTTCAAGTGGTTACTATAAAAAAATACGAAAGAAGTTTCTACCACACAAAGATTTGGAGGTCCCCTTGTAGGAACTCTGAGGACACAGGGATTATTATTATTAATCCAGATCAAACACCCATTATCCTCTGATCATATAGACACAAAAAAAGCTAAGCAACCCCAAAGTAAGTACAGTCATTTTTTTTTTACATTGACACATTACTTCAATATTTTGTTCAATGCATAAAGTCATTATAGAGAAAATAACGTTACTCTACCTGGGAGACAAATCTTGGGCATGATGACATCTCAGTGTGTGTATGAATGAATGAATGTATGTGACAGCTGGTCGTATTTATCACTGCTGTGGTTGCATCACAGGATGTCTTTCCTCTCTCTGACTTTCCTCCCCTTTCATGTAATTCATGCATTCTGTATGGCTGGTTAAAACTACCGGTAAACGTCTTTAGATTATTTTGTGATATATCTTAGGCTTGACCTGATTGACCGCTTATCTGTTTAGCTGCTATACTGAGTCACTTTCATCTGCGTAAGCAGGCATATACAGATAAAGCAGTGATGCCACTGCTTTATCTATATGGTTAGTGTTACACATATTTTTCCCCCCTTGCATTTCTGCTTTATTTCGATAGCGACAGTGAGAGTGAGACAGGAAAGGGGGACAGAGAGCAGGGGAATGACAAACATGTCCCCAGTTCACAGAAGAAGGCATTTTGCTCTTTCCAACCTAGACATTCGACTGTTGGGTCACCCTAACCTTTTGAATTTAGAAAATGTTCACGTAATTATATGAAGCAAAAATAGGGATGCTGAGTCTTGAAAGTGGGTCTGTCTATGGGATTTCATAAATAGGCCTACATAACAAGAGCTTGTGACCCCAAGGAGGATCACATTTGCCTACAGTACCTCAGTCAGGACCAAAGTGTGGTGGAAATGTGAAAGTCTTCAGGGCAGAGAAGTGCACTTGGAAAAGTAAACTATTAAACTATCTTTGAGGTTCACTTGATCAAGTCTCCTGCAGTAACATAGGCTGCAGTAGTACAGTAGGTGCAGAGCTAACAGTAGTGGCTTAACTGAACAGTGATTTTATTTGGCAGATTCCAGATGTGAATCATAATGAGGCAAAGAAAAGTGTAGATTAGCATGGAAGCCTAAAATTGCCACACATCTGATGTGGTTTACTGATGACTGTGCATGTGCAAGCATTACTGGCATATTATCAGACTACAGAATCTTGATTATGTACCAAGCAAATTGGTGTCATCAGTTATTGAAACATGCAAGACTGTGAGACCAGAAGCCCTAAAAGTAAATTATTATCAATATTTATATACAGTAGCAAATGTCATACAGACTCAATGTTCTTAAAATAAACAAGGAATAAAAACATATACAAAAATACACAACAATAATCCCGCTCCTGTATTTAACAATGTATACAATATACTGTAATAATACCTGTATATAAAGATATATACAAACACATGAGAGAGTAATCTCTCCCACACGCACACATAAAATAAAGCATGTAAAATAATATCCATCAACACCTTTACCAGAAATATGTTTCCTTCTATGTACAGTCTAAGAGGCATAGGTGCCGGAGGTCCTGAATGTCACCCTCACTATCGGGGACACTATTGCGATTAACTGGTCTATTTATTTATAGCACCCCATCGTTTCCCATTGTGTTGCACAATCGTTGTTGTGTTGACACACAGTCAATATAAAATCTGGTGGATTGGTGTGTTGAAGTTAGTGTAAAAAAAGTTTGAAATAAAAAATTGAAAAAAAAAAAAAAGTTTGAAAAAAATATTTTTTAGAAAAAAAAAAAAGTTTAGGTCCAAAAATGTGTTAAAAAAATCGACCTGATGGTGGCGCTATATGGGACAGATCCATGTTGATGAGATAAGTGTAGACATACACTTGTAGCGATTTGTGTGATTTTAGGGCAAAAACTGTAGGAGCAGTATTCAAAAATGTGTTTTAAAAAATTTGGCGGGGGTCCCTGGAGCTGCGGGGGTCCCTGGAAGGGTGGAGGTTGTGGATTGGCAGACAAGGATTGTGTGTGGAAAATTTCACATGGATAGGGGCAAAAAAGTGTGATGTGACGTGACAGACAGACTGACGGACAGACAGACAGGCGGTGGAGGTTTTCATAGTAACTGCGACCTGACGGTCGCAATTATAATCATTAGTATTGTTTATTTTAATTATTATTATTAAGGAACTCTAGAAATCTCAGTTGGAACTGTTACCCCAGTGACCCGATGCTGGATAAGCGGTTGAAGATGGATGGATGGATGGATGGATTATTTGAGAGTAAGCTACTTTATTTACCATTATTGTGTAGCAATAAAACACAGGCTTATAGTTTAATAAAGAGCCTAAATGCAACAATAGTATAGGCTTGTCATTCATGATGGAAAATACATTTTGGGGAGAAGTGGAACTTAAAGTCATTTTAGCATGAGGGGGAGATCATGATTACTTGATATCTGGGCTAATGCATTCAGTTGACACACGCAGCACAAGCCAGACTATGCCCATGTCAAATGAGGGTCAACGAGCTCGTTAACCTAACGTTACACAGCCTAGGATAGCTGTAAAATATGCGCAGTGTTGAAGAGAAGACAAATGATCACGCATCGCATCGCATTTCTCTGGATCTAATGCAAGCGGTTGGAGCCTAAAAACGTGGATTTCAATGTGTTGCTGTTGTCCTCTCCAATTGAACATCCAAAGGTAGTAGATCCCTATTTGAGATGTATTGATGATCAGTTATTAATCCAGTGGCAGCGAATGGTTTCCAAGCTGTTTAAACAACTTATTTTCAGACAACTTTTTTCTCCCCCTCTGCTGTCTGCTCAGAGTGACTGACTGAGTGTGTGAGTGAGGAGGGGGGAAGGACATTAGGCAGCGCGTTACAGAAAGGGGGCCCCAGTGTGAGAGGGGGTTTTCGATGGACTGTCATTGGCATTGACCGTGATTTGGACTTAGACTGACCGGCAGTCGGAGGCCCCCCTGACGGCCGCGGCCCGTTTCAATTGACGGTTGAAACATAGTAAAGGCCGCTACTGTCTACACTACAAGATCACAACGTGTCGCATCTGTACTTTTGCTACTTTAAGTACATTTTGATGACAATACTTTCATACTTTTACTCAAGTACATTTTGATTTCTGGACTTTTACTTATAACTGAGTACATCTACAGTGCAGTATTGATACTTTTACGATACTTTTACTTAAGTAAAACATTTGAGTACTTTTTCCAACAGCTAATTTTCCCCATAGCCTGGAGGAGCGCCCCATTGTCTAGAAGGGCACTCCTGGGGTACTGTCCTGCGATTGGCCCTTAGCTCTACCATGTGACATGAATAGCCTATCCAGAAGAGGTACTCAATGGTCGTCAAAGAAAGTGAGGTGATTACTGATCTGTGAGGTGTTACTGATCTGGTTTCCACCAGATAAAAATACGAAAGAAGTTTCTACCACACAAAGATTTGGAGGTCCCCTTGTAGGAACTCTGAGGACACAGGGATTATTATGATTATTATCATTATCACATTCAAGAAAGGGTTACACGTGGCAGAGGTTCGCTGTCTGGCCCACACTCTCCTGCAGCTAATATCTACACATCAGTGTTTCTCTAAAGCAGTGGTTCTCAACCTGTGGGTCGGGACCCCCAGGAGGGTCCCAAAATTATTTTGGGGGGTCCCCAGATGATTAGCTTAATGTGCAACATTGTTTTCTCACTCAACAGTAAACAAACCAACATGAAGTTTAAGTATATAGAGCAGGGGTCAGCAACCTTTTTGAAATGAAGTGCCACGTTTTTATTTTCTAGAGTGTCGGTGTGCCATGTCAACATACGGTACATTTTAATGACAAATATTTTGTCATATTTTGATTGGCAGGACATTGTTGTAAGTATCATTAGACCCAGAGCAATAATCCATCTCCCCGACTCCCTCCCCAGTCAGAGTTCAGAGTTTTAATGAATGTAGAACTATCTGCAAGATATAATTTGCTATAAATTAGCTAACTTCATTTAATTGACCACATTTACATTTTTTAATGACAAATATTTTGACATATTTTGATTGTCAGGACATTGTTATAAGGATCATTAGACCCAGAGCAATAAACCACCTATCTCCCTGACTCCCTCCCCCAGGGACGTGCTGGGCACCTGATTCAGCCCGGGAAAAGGAATTGGAGAGGCCCTCAATGTGCGTGGCTATTGGCAGTGCGCCAGATTTTTTGGGGGGCCGGTATTCACATGATAGACAAGCCAGTGGGGCCAATGTGATTGCTCTGTGGGCTTCTGCTACTCAGCGCAATAGAGAGAGCATATAGGTGCCGTCACCATTTTCAAAAGTATTGCCATTGAGAGGGACTAAATGATGTTGGAACAACAAAGGTTCAGGAGAATAGACCACACCGGATAACCACCTTCTCTCTTCCCTAATCATCTCCAATCTAACCTGCTTTTCTCCTCCCCACCTCGCTTGCTACAGGTCTAACTGATAACACCTCCTCCCTTATCTCCTCCTACCAGGTTAATCAAGCGCTGTATTTAAACCTGGCCGTGCTCACAGCACTTCCCTGCTCAGTTTCTCGCATACAGAGGGACTCGCAACAAGTACAAACTCGCGTCTAAACAGACACTTGTACAAATCGCGTCTAGAAAGACAAAGTACACACGTACAAATCTACGATTAAACAAACAGACAACTTGCTCACAAACAAGTATAACTTCGCGTCTAAATAGTGAAGTCTACTCGTCTCATTGACACCATCGTCGTTCTCCATAAGCATGGAAGAACCCATGGACCTGCTCGCCTCAGAAGACGAGATCCCCCCCACGGCAGATCTCAGGCAGGTTTTGGACAGGCAGAGAAACGTCACCGCCGCCACAACCACGCCACCGCCACCACCCGCCAGCAGCCCAACAAGGGCCACAAGCACCCCACCACCGCCACCGGCTTCCCAGCGCTCCACCCACAGCCCCGTTGCCACCGCCGGCACCGGCCCCTACTCAAGCACACGATCTGCCACCTCCGTGCCACGCTCCAGGTCAGTCAATCCTCCACTAGCCATTAATGATTGGACCGTACGTGGCTTACAGAATGCCCTGACTAGCTGTAACATAGTATTTCCCCGTACCGCATCTAAGCCCGTCCTTTATGAATTGTTTTGTACGGCTATGTGTTGCCCCTCCACGCCTAGTCCGTCGCGCAATGATGATGCGGGACCTAGAGGCGCGTCAGAGGGAAGCCCCGGGGAATCCCAGTCACGACACACTCCCCCCCCCCCCCCCCCCCCTCCTCCCAGAAAACGCGCTCGTAAAACCACCCCAGCTCGCGTGTCCTCCCCCATTGTTACCACCACAGCCACTACTATCGCCACCCCATCAGTAACTACTACAGTGATTCCACCATCACCATCCACATATGCCAATCCACTGCTTCACTTGCTTGCTTTGTATGCACAAAACCCTGGCCAATCATCCACCATCCCACCCCAGGCTAATCAAACCCTCATCCCACCTAATCAAATTCTAGCACCCCCCCACCCCCCCCACCCCTCTCACAACCAAACAATGTTTCAACCCACACAGGGCCAAACAGCCCCCCCCCCACCCCCCCCCTCTCACAACCAAGCAATGATACAATCCACACAGGGCCAAACAGCCCCCCTCCCCCCCCCACGGCCAATCAGCTCCCACACACCCTACCACAGGCTCCATTTCCCATCCTCCGCCTTCCTGCCACGGCCAACCAGGCCGCCCACCTCAACCCACAGATCCAAATGCCCCTCCCCCTCCCATCCATGTATAACCAAGCCCAGGTCCAAATGCCCCTCCCCCTCCCCTCCACGTATAACCAAGCCACCTTTCCTCCCATACCCACGCAGTCTGCTCTGCCCCTCCCTTCCCAGCCATTCTACCAACCCATAGCCCAGGCTCAAGTCCACACCCCCATACCTCAATTCACATATTCTCTCTCCACAGCCCTGCCTGTACCCGTACCCCCGTCGGCCATCTCCGCCAACCCGATGCCGGTGTCAAACACCCTTCGCCACCAGATCCTCCAGGGTATGGACGTGGATTTAGCCGCACTAATCAAACCCTCTGCTTTTTCCCACCAGGCCAGGACCGTAGACTGCGGAGGGGTGTCCATCACCCTCCGCGATCTCAATTCCTCCTCTAACCCCACCATTCTCTCCCCCACAGAGTTTGCCCTGGCTTTCTCCCTCTACCGGAACGTCATTTGTTCCGTTTTCCCCCACCGCAGGCAGGAGCTGAATGATTATTTGCAGATAATCATCGACCTAGCCTTACGCTTCCCGGGGGCCCTCTTTTATCACTACCACAGGCAGTTCGCAGCGACGGCGGCAGCTCGACTCCAGCAGTCAAACCAGCTGACCTACTGGGGCGCACTGGACTCCGAGATGTACTGCCGGCTCTTTGCCGGCAGAACTGCCGTCGCCTGCGAACTGTGCAGCTGCCCGGCCCACCCCACCTCAGCTTGCGTCCTCGCCACCTCCCGCCCCACAGCCCCCACTTCATCCACCCGGCCATCGTCCCACCAGGTACCACAGACCCACACACAATTCCCACAGCCCATGACCCCCCCAGCTAGGTCCCCAACCCAAAGTCCCACCACCTCCCCAGCCTCCTCCCAGGACAGGGACCGTCGAGGCCGCCCCGTGCTCTTCGTCGGGTCAAAAATGCTGTGCAACAATTTTAATGACCAGGGCTGTAAATCGTCCGCATGTAAATTGTTGCACGTGTGCTCCTCTTGCGGCGGAGCCCATTCCCTTGTCGCATGCCCCCACACAACCCCACCAAAACCCTTAAGCAGCCGACGAACGGAGCACTATTCATTGTAGCGGCTTCCCTTGGGGTTCAGAATGGACCAGCCGCTCTGTCCTCATCCACTCAGTCAACCAAACCACCGTAGAGATAATTAACAAGGCAGTTCCTCCTCACTCCCCATTCACACGTACATTCGCTCTAATGCCCACGACCTCCGCCAAGCTCACTCAGTGCTCGTCCATAAATCACGGCTCCTTTTTGGGGACTCTGTTCGGGCCCAGCCATAAGCTGTCCAGAGACAAGCCGTCCAGACACAGGCTGTCCAGAGCCCCAGAGCCAAACTACCCAGGGCTCGTGCCCCGAGCACTCAGCCCCCCCCGCCTTCTCCGCTCCACTCAGCAATGCCCGTCCTCGCTAAAACATCACAATCCCTCCCGTTAACTCACTGGGTTCATTCCACCATCCATCAAACCATTCACTCCTCTCCAACCCGGCCAATCCCCCCATCCACAACAGCAACCATTCACTCACTACAGTCACGGCGTTCCGCCGCCTTCCTGTCACCTAAGCAAAGGCGTTTCCGCCTTCTCCCTGTCACCCAAGCAAAGGCGTTCCGCCTTCCCCTCGTCTAAGCAAAGGCGTTCCGCCTTCCCCTCGACTAAGCCAAGGCGCTCGCCGACCTTCCTGTCACCTAACCAAAGCGTTGTCGCCGCTTTACTTAGCAGGTGTTGTTGCCACCTTCCTGTCACCTAACCAAAGCGTTGTCGCCGCTTTACTTAGCAGGTGTTGTTGCCACCTTCCTGTCCCGAGGCACCTCCCTGGCCTCTTCTTTTCCCCATTCTACCTCCAAACGTATTTCCATGCCTCCATGTTCTCCAAATACATTTTAATAAATACAACCCAAGTGTGTCTCTGTTTGATGGTGTGGTCTTTACTAGTGAATGCGCACGTGAAGTGCACACGCAAATATTTTCGGATGTCCTCGGGTGTGTGTGTGTGTGGGGGGGTGGTTGACAGTTCAGTTCAGGGTGAATAGGGTTAGTAGGCCTACAGGAAGTGTAACACTTTATGATCATTTACATTTTGCATGATTGAAATTATGATCTGATCATTTACATTGTTGCATCATTTAAATTCAAATGTCTTAAGAAACTCTAGCTGAGTAAGCTTAAGTTTTAGTTTATACACAAGTTAATGACCAAGTACTGTATCTCTTAACTGTGTATTCCCCTCCCATTGACACAATGTGTTTACCACAGAGGTCATCAAAATGTCTGTACACAGACAAATGAGTCTGTGGCAAGACTTGTCTATGTCCATGGCTCATTTTGTTTATTTCTTTTAAATGAAAAATATAGTCTTTGCTGAGTACCAATTGTGTTGGAATGACTTGCTCATTAATATGTTGCAGGAGATTTGTGGTAATGTACATGGTACTGTACATGATTGCATCAGATGAGAACAAGACAGCTAGAAGTAATGTTTGATAATAACCTTACTTCCCTGAAAAAAGCAAAACGTGTGTTTAATCCTTTGTTGGAGATTTGGAATTTTTTTGGACAATGGATTCATATGGTGGTCAGACAATGAAACAACTAAGGTCAATGGGACATCAGTGAAATATTGTGCAGGTAAAGATCAAAACAGATCTGTTCAGAAGGATCTATTTGCTACAAAAGAAAAGGAGGGCAGAACTGGACAAGTAAAGCTTGATGAAAAAGATTTTCACCCTTCAGAGAAAGTGTTTGAAATTGTCCAAAAATAACAATATACTTTAGTAACACTCCATAATCATAGTCAGTGGAAACCACTGACCACAGCCTAGGGTCCACAATCACCATCAGACCTCCAGCTTATAAATCTGCTCACCTCTGATTAAAGTTAGGAGACATTGCATGAAAGTAGTTGTGACACTGCATTCCTTTAAATCCTGTCATCCCCTTTATCATTATCTAATCACTGGTCATGTACGTCATGTACAGTACATGACCTTTCCATTTCCATTGTTTCACATATCTTGCATCACAACTCTGCAAGGTCTAGACTGTCTCATCATGATAGAAGATTTCTCATCAAGATATCACCCCTATGAAAACTTAAGAAACCACAACTGTCAAAGCTACCATACCAAAAAATAGTTTTGGATCGATAAGGTAGAACTGGTAGAACTTGATCTCCCCCTCACCTCAACTAACCTCTGACAAGCCAGCAGTCTCTACAATAAGCACATGACACTGTACCTGCACCTAAATGGCCCTTTGGCTCATGTAGTGTGCGATGGAAGTACTAAATGTACTGATAAGACCCAAATATTGAAATCCCAAATACGGAATAGACTTTCACCATGCCACATTTAATGCCTGTCTTAACCTCCTAGAAGTCTAAGGTTTTCTTCATAATATGTAACCTGGCATGCTCCATTTTGGGCATGTCATTGAAGGCCAAGTAAATAAATAAATACGTAATGAGAAACATTTCTGAAAATGTGTCGTGAGCTTTTAGATGGGCTTTCAAAACAATGGCGTATTATGTTTCTCTGTGGCTCAGTGGTTAATGCAGACATACTATCATTGTAAAATGTATAGCACATTGGCATAGACAATAAGGAGTTTATTAAGTATTTTTGGTAAAAGAATAAATGTGTTGATTGATTTGTGTTGGTTGAAATATTTAATACATTCTCTGAAGTTTTGCTATATTTAGTTTTTATAGCCGCATTTGGGCATTGCTTCTGAGATATTTCCACTCATTTGAATCATCTGCTGCCTTGTACATGGTACATGATGACATAGGCCTACATTTAACTTAGTTTTTAACCACATTGTCTTGGTTTATATTTTAATAAAAAGAAATGCTCAAAACTACCGGTAAATAAAATGCCATGTGATCCATATGTGTGTGGTGTTGCCAGGCAATATAGAACATTCTTTTTTTCTTTCTTTCTTTTTTTCTTTTTAATTGCCGGCCTGGACCAGCCGGGAATGGTCCGGCCGTTCGGGAGTTGTCCCGCTTTTCCCAATGGCCAGCACGTCCCTGCCCTCCCCAGTCAGAGTTCAGAGTTTTAATGAATGTAGAATTTTGTGCAATATGTAATTAGCTATTCATTAGCTAACTTCATTTAATTGACCACGTTCAAAAAAAGTTTTGTTTTTAAAATAAAAATCCTCTCTCTCAAACTTCTTCCAGTGTGCCGGCGATCACCCTCCCCTGTGCCAATGTTGGCACCCGTGCCTAAGGTTGCCTACCCCTGATATAGAGGGTATCTGCACATTTCTAAAGTGACAATTTAAGGACTTTTTAATACCTCTAAAATGACAAATTAAACATTGGCCAATTGTCAAATATTAGAGGCAGAAATTGTGAAAATAGCCGATCTACATGCTCACAACGCCTTGCAACGCGAGGCGTTGTGAGCATGTACAGTAGATCTGCTATTTTCACAATAGAACCATGTTATACAAAATGTAATGCCTCAACTCTTAGTGCTCGTCAGGGTGGGGGGTCCCCAGTTACAATGTGATTATTTTGGGGGTCACGGCCTGAAAAGGTTGAGAACCACTGCTCTAAAGGCCAGACCGCACAGTCGCAACTCAGTTTTAAAGACGTAGTGAAATCAAAAATATGTTTTTTCACACTTTTAGAGCATTTCTGTAGTGATAATATGGCCATACCTAACAGTAGATGGCAAAAAAGTGAAAAAATCCTGTGTTTGAGTAACAAGACAATTACAGTCCTAAACAAAAACATAATTTGGTTCTGTGAAAATGTAATTATATGTTATATATTCAATACATATTTTTTGCGTGTTTCTTTCTTTTTCTTTTTTTCTTCACAGAATTAAATATTTTATGGAAAGATTATGCCCTATTTGACCTGTAAGGTAAAATATCCCTTCCCAGGCTGGGGCCCCAATGTATTCAATCTTTGGCGATGCCCCTGAACAGAAGCCTGCACTATATGAGATAAAATGATGACCCTATCTTGAAAACAGCTTGCTTATCCGGGCTCAAAGGACCATTGATACACCTCTGTGAAGTTGGCACCCCATATGTTGAAAACATATATAAAAATGGTGTCATTTTTTAGTGCTGGATTTGTGCTGAATTGTGCCGTAAATTTTATAATTTGTGCTGCTATCATTATTGAGATATTGATATTCTAAAGTTGTAATTTTGCTGAGGCTTGCACCCCCCACTTTTTTGGCTCCAAATCGGGAAAATCTTCTCAATCTTTAGTGCTGGATGTGCTCTAATTTGTGCCATTGAAATCATCAATTGTGCTTTTATATATATTTATATATATACATATTTATATGGTTGAATTAGCAGATTTAGCAGCAGTATACTGATTGACCTACAGAGGGCGGTGTAGAGCAGCAGTGTTTCATGGTAGAAGATAGGAGCAGAACAGTGGTGTTTTGTAGAATATCTCAATAATGATAGCAGCACAAATTATAAAATTTACGGCACAAATTAGAGCACATCCAGCACTAAAGATTGAGCCCATTATTTCCCGATTTGGAGCCAAAGAATTGGGGGGTGCAAGCCTCAGCAAAATTATAACTTTAGAATATCAATATCTCATGTAATAGAATTCTTTAAGCATCACCTTATATAAATAATAACATAATAAATTGAATTGAATTCTTAGAGGGTGGAGTATAATGAATACAACATTTATTGAACAATCTTATCAAGAGCTCTGAGCGACACGCATCCCCATCTGTCGCTCCCATTTCTCAGGCATGGTCCCATTATATACACGGACAGTGTGACAAGAATAGTTGAGAGGGTGTATCCTAAACAATGTCTAAAGATACAATTCTGAAGAGTCTTCCATGTATGGACTGATGACGTCGGAGCGCGCGTGGAGCCACGGTCCCGACAGCTGTTGCTGAGTCAGTCTTACTGTATTCTTAGGTAAAGTGACAGACACGTGACTGCACATATAAAACAAATAGATTACATTTCATAGAATCTATTACAATTCCTCCCTTTGATCATATATCATCATATATGGTCATTAACAGTAAATGTAATGAGATTTTGTTTTCCATCTCCAGGAGGATATTTATTAGACACATTTTAATGTGGTAGGGGCGAAAAAACCAATGATGCATATCTTGGGAAAATTCCATCCTACGACCCTCAGGTTTGAGCGATCACTTCGTAAAGCCAGCATTTTGTTTGTGTATGTGTTTCTCCTGCACTCTTCTCCACTTGAATGAATGAGTTCCTTCTTAGGTTGGTTCGTAATGTCTCTTCTTCCCTTATTTGGGCAATGTCACGACACAGGGCTTCCATGCCCCTTTTCCGATCACAACGTCCTCATAGCAGTTGGATTGACAGCGTCCTTCATAGTGGATGGGATGCAAGGCAGTTAGGGTATATCCCTTGCACAGTTCTATCATCTCATCTGGTTGGGATGCAAGGCGGCAATTCCATGGTGATTTCCCAGACATCTTTTGGTTTCCATACATCTCATTTTTATGGCTCCGTCTCATCTTTCATGTATGGTTTAATTTATTGGATTTCATAAAACTGGAAATAGAAAACTCAGCACCAAGGGTTATCACATCCTAACCTAGAATGATTTTTATAATCTATACAGCCATCAATATTCTGTATTTTCCAACATGGCAATGGGGAGCATTTATCACTTAAACAATATTCAATTTGTAGTACAAAATGGTCATAAATAGTGCAATAATGAATGATACCTTATATTTTTACATACCTTAATGTGTGGAAGTATTTTCTTACCATAGGGTTTAGACATATTTGACATATCTTTCCTTCCATTTTTTCCCTTGTTAGGAGTGTTCTTTTACCATATTGACTCAATGTTTTTGGAAACATTTTGACATCTCCTGTAATTACATTTCATCTACGCAACAATATTTCATAGCATAGACATGTTGTTACGGGTTTAGTTAGTTAGTTTATGTTAACAACACATACAGTATGTTGGGAAGAAAAGAGAAATCCGTTAAGACATCCACAACTTAACATGTGTTTCTCTCTTAAGACCCCCAGAGTATTTCAGCACCTAAAAATTGGAAAATCCTTTCATGGGAGGACCCAATTTTGCATTAAAACACTTGACACCTTTCTCCGTGCCTAAGTGATTCGTGGGAGAAAACAATCTTTCATTAGACAATCCCATGACATACAATATATTTCATTTCCGTCCAAAATGGGACTCAGGCTCCCTATAGAGAGAAATCAAAAATATAGTTAGCGTGACTGTTCTTTCATTTTCAAAGGTGAAAACATCCTAATTTTGAAAACATACTCCGTATAATGCATTCAACATTATTCTCCAACAAACCAGTGATTCTCAAAAAACACTGTCTTCACTCATACATACACATATATTCGACCCATATATGCTCAATATACCCGGGTATCACTCAACCTCAGACATGCACTCCTTGCATTTCAATTCAGTGGGCAGTGGCCTGTGGTTCAGGCTCCTGTTATTCCCAAACATACAGTGACTCCAAGGGTGTACCTCCCATTTCTATCAGCTGGTCATTAACCCAGCAGGAGTCCCTCTGGCCAGTAGAGAACTGAACAGGTGACCAAACAAACCTGAAAATGTACTAGAGTCATTCTATAATTGTAACTTCTTCTAGTCCTCTTATAATTAATAGCCTAATGCTCATAAAAAGGCTAATTCATATCCTGTCTTCTTTTATGATTTATATTACCATTCTTCTTATACGAATTCTTCTTATACTTCTTTTATAATCCATATATTACCTCCCCCCTCTTTTTGAGAAGCACTGGTTAAGCTCACTCTCTCCAAACCGAAGCATCCCGGTCTCCCAATTGAGCATGACCTACAGTACAAGCTCTCACTGTGACGCGCTGCTCACCCAAGAACACCAATAATTATTAGGAGCAGGCAGACTCAAATACACATAAACCCCCCCCCCCCCCCACAGGGCCACTGGCGGTGCGGGGGCGGCGGCGGGGCAAGCAAGCCATAAAAAAATAAAAATAAAGAAAGAGACCAGACTGCCATGTCACCTGTGACGCAAGCCTGGCTTAGTAGCGTCGTATTAGAAACTGAATACAACCGCATTGACCCATTCGAGTTTATGCTGACTGACCCCATGTCGCGGGCCTTATCCATTAAACTCCTAGGAACTTCATGGATAGTGCTTATTAGTTAAATAAGAGGGCTCAATTTGCTAATAACATGCTATCCCCCAACACCGATTATTACCGTCCTTAGGAACCACCGTAAGTGTTCTCACTATTAACTAAAATAGAAGTAAACAACAACCAGCCCACTGGTTTAAGCCTGCATGTATTAACTTAACAACTTAAATGTTAAACTCCATACTGACCTCCCTATGTATAAAACATATATTTTTCCTAGAATTATATATTATTTTATCCGGCACAGGACTTCTTCCTTGTTTTATGGAGGAAATTGGTACGATTCCATTTTGCCTATTAGTAGTGCAATACATTTAATACATAGATTAATCCGTTGTTGCAATGTACTGTACTACTCCAACAAGCTCAACATTACTCCTATGGATATCCTATGAGAAATGACAGAACTATAAGGCCAAACTTTATAGTGAATTCACATTAGTCCAACTCCATGGTATAATTCTCCTTTCAATCTTTGAATGTCCTCATTTCAACCTAGTCAATTACTGTCACCTGAAAACGACACCGTTCTTGTCATTCAGCTATTTTCGTTACCCTTGGGTGATTACAAGCTTGAACCGCTGAACTGACCTCTGCCTGTCTCCCCCAACGTCATATGTCGGACTTTCCAACCCACTGCAGACCAAGTCGTAAGTGGCCACCAGGCGTGATCTAGCCTGAAAATAATAAATACTATTTTTGTTGTTGTCCTTCTGTATGTTTACCCCAGAGTCAGATAATACCTACAGTACATACTAGTAGGCTTACCTAAAGTACCTATTTACTTGAGTCCAACTATTATAGAATCAGTACTGTATGTCAATACATTCAAAATAAGAGTTATATTATAATTATTTATGTCTAAGACATTAGACCCCTCTATTCATATAAAAATGCATCATTCCTACTCTAATCTCAATAGATTTAAGATGACTACCCTATTTAGTCGGAAGAGAACAACATTTGATATTGGCCTACGACAGGGATTCATTCAAATACGATTTTAAATCATTTTAAATCAGTTATAATTATCCTTAATTATATTGGCAACAGTCAGTCTGATGCCACTGTTGTGTTCTTAAATTCCATGCCACTGCACTATTTTACATGATCTGGGTCCAATATTAATGACAATGTGACACTTATCCTATGTAAGTGTAAAAATCAGGCTTCTATTGTTAGACATCCTTGGGACCTTCTCTTAAGTCCAAAGGACTACCCCACGGCTGAACACTTCCTCTCCTGGGCATAATAATTTTCAGTGAGACAATTCTCTTCACAGACTGTCCTATGACTGGCAAGGTTAAGAACCATCCCAGTATACATAGTTATGGGCATATTAACTAAGCATACTACTACTATAAAGTATTTTAAATAGGGTTCAAATTTCACAGAATACTTCATTCCCATTCACCCTCTTTTAGTTAGGTCTATATTTCAAATCCAAAATATCATGGTTCCAAACACTCTACAAAACTCTACATGTTCTGTAAACAATTTTGATTGAGTTATAAGTAAATGGTTTATCTATATACTGGTTTGTATCACCCTGGCATAGGACTATATTTATCTAGATAGTAATGTTGCATTTTCTATTATATGGAAGCCACTTATACCTAGAGAAACAGCCTTTCTACTCACAGTCAGCTCACTACGGATCCATCAATGTCCCACCGCCACACCGCGCTCCACCCGGATAGGAAATGCACCCATTCAAGGAAAAAAAAAAATAGTCAACGGAAAGACAAAATCATTAGTTCATGAAGAGAGTTCATTCTTCCCATGTGACTCCAGGAATGTTCGTCATCAGTCTCTGTTTTTGTTGCCAGTTGCCACCTGGCGACCTCCGTGTGCCCTGGTGACCTCTGTGTGCCCCTCACAGTAGGTCATGCCAATCTCAAAATGTCTCTGGAATTAGATTCCTTCTTAGTCATTGTGTTGCTCCATGTCAACACATGTCGTTCTGGAAGTGCGAATGTACGTGCAGTTTTCCTCCCAGTAATCGCACCATGCGGCAAGTGAGACACTAAATGGAGACGCAGTGAGCAACTGGAAGGATTCCCCATTTTGTTCACCACTACCATGTAATGAATCTTAGTTTGTCTATGCTTTTGAGGGTTGGCCTATACCAAGATGATCAAACAATACAACCATACACTATCACTATCCTTACCCCAATGTTACAATTATCTTCATTCTTCTGGTATTTAATTATAACTTCAATGATAGTAATTAAGTGGGAAATGTCATGCGATCTTATTTTACAGTCACACAGAATCCTCCTTCAAGCAATTCTGTAAATACTATGGACCGAACAGCTGCTGTGAGAGAATTATTTCTATTACGTCCTGACTCCGAAATACATGCACTGTCCGTATACCGTTTTATACTAACCTTCTTATAGTCAGTTTTCTAGATCTGACTATACTAACCTGTCTTCCATTAATAACAAATAATATAATATTATAATATTATGTCTATTTTTCACATGGGAAAAACCCCAGTACATTGGATAATTTCACTACCCATCTTACAATATTAAGTACATACATTCACCACTATTTAGTGCCCGTTTTTCAGCTCCCTTTCTTTAGATACATTTTACATGCCACATCTAAGAATTTAAAATGGTTACACTTAAAAGCTAGTCATTTAACCAATCGGTTGTTTATCCTTTCTCAAAGAAATTGCCATGTTGGCTGCTAAGACTTTAAAAATAAACTAGTAGCAGTGCTCTTCCGAGCACTGGTCTCCACACAAGTTGAAGTATGCGAAAATATACTGACAGGTTGGCAACCGTTTTTTTTTTACTGTCTATATTAGGAAAAATTAGATTCTACTGAAACATTTAACTTCTTGTATGTGACATACTTGTGTAACCAGATTACACCATCACTTTGCTTGAGTTTCACTGAATTAGAGAAACATTTTATCAATAAAGTTTTCAGCCAACCATATATATTTTGCACTACTGTTTATTTCCTACCCTTACCCTTAGTCCTTGCTTGACCTATGAAGAGAATAGCCTGACAACAAGCTGACTACAGCCTATTTTAAATCAATGTTCATTAGTTCATATGGTCACTTTTATTTTTACAACTGCTAAACTGCAAAGCTAAAGATATATTTTGGACAATCTCTTCTTCAGTCCACTGGCTGAAATAAGTTACATTCTCCTTTTAAATGAGCGTACAAAGGCCAAATAGGCCCAAATATTGAAACAGCCATTCCACCCAGACTGACACACATTTGTGATGGACCACAGAAATGTTATTCTCACAGCAGGGGTTGTCTTCCACAGGCCCCCACCATTCCTAAAGCACGGCACCTGTTCCCCATGTCCAGCTATTCTACACTGTCCTATCCAAGTCAGCAAATAGCATAATGTCAATCACAGCCCAAGCTGTCTATTAATGAACTACTAAACCATTTAGACTGACGTCCACTACCATGTCTATGATGTGGTTCTCACCCACAAATTACCTCACTTAATACCTGGCACAAAGCAATGCCAACCGATTTTACCGTAGTGTTAATAATTAAGAATAGACTGCTACCCAACCTTAATTTAACCCTGGTAAAATAATCTAAGTCAAGCTTTAGAGGTCAACCCAGAATGATCTGGTCAACACATACATGTAAATTCATCCATTTAACCTTCAAACATCACTGTTTACCAAACAATGAGATACTCTGTCACAACTATAGCCTAGTTTCCAATCACTGCAGCTAACATTCACAGTACAGTATACAGTCTCAATAGTCAAACTGACTTCTATGTCCTACTTAAATATTAAGACAAAATTAAGCCTTCATTAACCATTATAAATTATAATCAATATTATAATATATATATAATATAATCATGCCTTGAAAACCGCTGATCTACCGTTCTGCTAGAACAGACTCACAAGTTTACAATGGTCTACTCTCATGGGTTTTCCCTGACCCCAACGTGTCCCTGGGTTTTAGATTTAAATCAAATAATGTCTATTTAATTTTGCCGAGGTTTCCTTTGCTGTATGATTATGCAAGCGTTGACGCACGAGAACAATCGTCTCCTCAATGTAGGCCTATCCGCTTCTTCGTATGGCCGGTGCGGTACGCTACTAAAATAGCCAGCAAAGGAACCCTTGCCTGCTGTGACCCTGTATCTCATTTAAAAATAGCAGACCTACAAGCCCACAGCGCAGCGCATTTCACCGTGCTGTCAGCTTGTAGCTCTGACGGGTCCGTGAAGTGAAGTGAGCAGAAAGAACGTTTCCGGTCTGAGAGACGGCAGAAATATGCCAGGCTCCAGCCTTCAAACTAAAGGTGCAGTAGGCCTACATAATGTATATTATAGCCGGCTTTAGGGATACTCTTATTCTTAAGAGACCAGCGCCGGAAGCCTTATTTCTGCTAACGCTATTTCTGCTCATTTCACATAGGCGCTCTGTCACCCCCCCACCGCGCGTAACTGTTGTACGGCGAGAATGGAACGTAACAGAAGCAGACAGCTGCCGTGTCAGACAGGCTCACAAGAGTTTGACAGGTCATAGACCTCAATTAACTAGGTATTGTTGTAGCTTTACCACTTTAGACAAATAATAATGTGTAATTCGAAGTCTATAGGCTTAAATTATAGCTTGAAATTGTTTTCCCCCCGCCCATGGTGGTCGGGGACTCTTTATTACCAGTCAAACGGAAAACTCCAGCATTCCCTCCAAACAGTTTCTTCATTCCAGATATATTGATCGCTCGACCACAACTGAGACTGACTATTTATATAAGGTAACAGACTCTCCCGTTGCCTGGTATTTTTTTACACTAGCATCAGTTATTTGATATAGGTCAAAAATGTATTTCCTTACATTTTACACACTCACATTCACACAGCAGCTCGAGACTTACGCTTTCACAAAAAATTTAAGGTCAAAACCTATATTTAGTCTACCCAATGTCTTAATGACATAAGACCTTCTCCCAGGCCATTTTAACCCAGCGAGAGAAAAGAAAAGATAATACCGATTCCTATTTTGGTTCTGGTTTCAACTACCCACTTCTAGTTGATTATCATAAATGCATAATTAATATCATTACCATGTAATATATTAAATTCCTACTATAATATCATTACCATGTAATATATTAAATTCATATTATATTATCCCCCTTTTGTGAGCAGCTATCACAGGATTGCCTATGGATGTTCGAAGTCACCCCAAAATACAGTAGGCATATCCAGAAAGATGCTCACAACACATCATTTAACAACCAAGTCTGGCATTCATAGTTAAACATTATACGTCTGGTTACCAACCAAGTCTGGCTTTCATAGGTAAACATTACACGTCTTCTAACGTCTCGTCTCCCACGAAGAGTTACCCGCCCACGTGCGGCGTCCCAGAGAATATTTCGTCATGCAATATTCTATACCGAGATGATTATTGCCGAAAGGCGATTCCCCAATCGATAATCATTTCCTCGGTTTCCTACAGGTACTGTACTTTAACAGAAACAACCCACGATCAAGTGGAGCTATGTATTAGCTTTCACCCCGAATTACACGGGTAGGCTACTGTACGATTAAACAGTAGGCCTATTCTTCCGAGATACGGTAGAAACCTTCTATACATGCAAGGCATCTCTCTATTAAATTTTGTTCATGCAAGTATGACAGCCGCATCTTAATGATGTGGCCCGTCCTGGGTACATGCAATTACAATGACCACGTCTGGCCTCCCAAACAATATTGTATACACGATACTCTCACCCCGTTAAGTTCGACCGGCGATACCCTGTCCGTCAGCTGCCCTGAATCCACCGTGTCCTGGACAGAAAAAGAGAAAAGCTGACAGACAGAATATGCCACGCGGCAAAGGACCTCCACTGTAATAGAATTCTTTAAGCATCACCTTATATAAATAATAACATAATAAATTGAATTGAATTCTTAGAGGGTGGAGTATAATGAATACAACATTTATTGAACAATCTTATCAAGAGCTCTGAGCGACACGCATCCCCATCTGTCGCTCCCATTTCTCAGGCATGGTCCCATTATATACACGGACAGTGTGACAAGAATAGTTGAGAGGGTGTATCCTAAACAATGTCTAAAGATACAATTCTGAAGAGTCTTCCATGTATGGACTGATGACGTCGGAGCGCGCGTGGAGCCACGGTCCCGACAGCTGTTGCTGAGTCAGTCTTACTGTATTCTTAGGTAAAGTGACAGACACGTGACTGCACATATAAAACAAATAGATTACATTTCATAGAATCTATTACACTCAATAATGATAGCAGCACAAATTATAAAATTTACGGCACAATTCAGCACAAATCCAGCACTAAATAATGGCACCATTTTTATATATGTTTTCAATATATGGGGTGCCAACTTACTGTGGAGAGCCGTTCAGAGCTCTTGGGTTTGAAATGATGATGGAAGTCTTGTTTCACAGCAGGGTGGTTTAATTTCCCTGAACAAAGAGGCTGAACACACTACACACCAAACTATTATTTGGTTATTTGATAGTTTGTACTTAATATATGATTACCTCAATAATTCTCTTGACATAATTCACCCACAAAAAGCTGTATGGTATATTCTTTTCAAGTGTCCTTATTTGTTTGCATGATTTGTAAAATGTCCTTCTCCTTGGTTAGAAACTAGATGGGTCCCTGATGTTTAGCAACACACTTGGCTCAGCATCATTCTAGCTGTGAAACCCAACAATGTCAGGTGGGTTATGACTAGAAGTGTTGCATCTGGAAATCCTCGTATTGACGGTACTGACGATGTATTGGAATATCACTATATACACTATATACACTAGTTAAAAAAGGATACTGTAACTGTACTAATTGAGTTCTATGGCAGAAAAGATTAATATAGAGAACATTTTTTTTTCTTTTTCAAATTACGTAAAATAACAAATTATGTAGGCTATAAGCTACCCCACCTTCCTTACAAATCGTAATTTCACCCTTGGCTAAATGTAATCCGCATAAAAATTTCCTAACCTGAACTTGGAGTTTAGCTAAGATTTACAAACTTCTATTCATCTGTTTTTATGACACCTTATTGAGAAAAGCTTGATCATAAATATTATGACTCCTCATAAACTGTACCACGGCCTGACAGCATCAGCCCACAACGTGGCATTTAGTTCTTTAGTTCTTTAATCGCAAATGTGCAAATTCTGAAAAAAAACATGGATAGATTTGCCCACCTGATTTCAGCTCAAGTTGTTGAAGCTCAAATGTCACCATCAAGAATGTAGCCTTTATCAGCCATGCTTCATGTAAACTGAGACACTTCCCCATAGAAGTGACCCAGTTCCTGGCAGAACAGTTATTGTTTGTTTTTTATGATGTGTGGGCGTGTGGTATACTGGCCTTGTGATGACTCATACCCTCCTAGCTGGCCATGTTTTTTTTTTCTTTTTTTTTTTTTCATATTTTAAATTTTGATTGTTTTTCATTTTCCAAAATAATTATTACCAACAATACAGAGTTTGAAGTTATCACAGGCTTGTATAAGAAGTGGTCGTGTCTGATGAATGTCTGAATGAATATCAAATATCTAAATACTGAATAAAGCTACTTAAAAACTGTCCAGGGTGCTCCCAAAAGCAAAAGTGTTTTTGAAAGTGAAATATCCCTTTAATTAGAATGAAAACCTCCAGCTCATGTATGTCTGTCTGTCTGTCTGTCTGTCTGTCTGTCTGTCTGTCTGTCTGTCTGTCTGTCTGTCTGTCCGTCCGTCCTTGTCCCTGGGATGAGGTGTCATGCACTGTGACGCACATTAAGCCCATGTGCGTCACAGTGCATGACACCTCATCCCAGCTCATCCATATTTGGGAAAATATGGCCACATTTTTCAAGACTACCTGGCTGCAGACACTAGGGTCCTGTTGATGTCCACGGGAGACAGGAACATCAACAAGTGGCAGGAAGTGACCTCACACCTCTTTCTTGCTCTACCCCATGGAGGTTCTGTTTAGGGTTAGGGGGTAGAGTTGGGTTGTCTAAAAGATAAAAGATAACATGTACACATAGCGACAATGCGGCTCAAAGGGACTGTAGTGCCTTGGACTGCAAGGCAGAGACGTCACGTGACCTCCACAAGCGGCATGAAGTCACTTGACACTGTGAGGTCACTTCCTGCCACTTGTTGATGTTCCTGTCTCCCGTGGACATCAACAGGACCCTAGTGTCTGCAGCCAGGTGCTGCTCACATTTTGGGTACATTTTGTCCTACTTAAATAACCAACCGCAACACGAGTCACACAATTCATTCAAATACATTTGGGGGTCCTTGACATGAAAAGGTTTCAGAGGCAATGTCTTAGACTTAGAGCGACAGGAAATCAATTACTGATCAGAAATCCATGCCCAAATTGCCCACATTGTGAATATTTCACTTTATTGAAATATTCTTTATCTTAAATTATCCAGTGAAAAACATGAGTAATATTAGTCCAGTGTGATTACTCTGAACAAAGCAACAAAGGCAAGACACGGCAGTCTATTTGCACAACACATTACATACACAAAGGAAATTCTAACAGCTTTACATGAGGAATAAAAAGGCATTAAGGGTACGGTCACACCAATGTTTAATTCTACATATCGTCGCTGTCGGGTAGAAACCTCGTATCTCCAAGTTTCAAATTTGTAAATTTTTTCGCAAAGCCCTGCTTCATCAGACAAGGCCGTCGCACAAAAGTAGTGAAAACAGCAGATCTACAAGCACACAACGCCTCGCGACGCGAGGTGTTGTGTGCTTGTAGATCGGCTGTTTTCACTAGTTTAAATCATTTTTAAAATGATAAATGCAAAACAAACGGTTTTGGACATACAAGGTTTCCACCCGACAGCGACGATATGAGGGTGGATTCTGCTAATGCTTTTCAATGGGAATGGAGTGGTTTCTGGCCATTTGCGGGTTTCAGCAAAAAAGTCACACTGTTCCCATTGAAAAGCATTGGCAGAATCCGCCCTGATAAGTACGATTTAACTCGCTGTGACGTACCCTTAAAGGGGTCATGACATCAAAAAAAGCTCCTGACCTCAATTACACAATTTTCCTCTGGACGTACGCATCATCATCCAGGGGAGGATGTGGTTACAGGGGAGGGTGTATCACCTTTGATGTTACTTTACACTGTGTTTGCATCGTTCCAATGCACCATTTACCAGTTCAGTTGTTGCGTTCACCCTCACCTACCGGTACAACCACATCCTCCCCTGGGTGATCATGCGTACATCCAGAGGCAAATTAACCCACTTTTCTGAGCCTAATTATTCCAAAAACTACAGATTACAGACAAAAACACTGAATAACAGAAAGAATAAATCAGAGAAATAAAAAGAGGCATAAAAATACAGTAAAGGTCAAAGTACAGTAAGGTTTTACATTTTCCACACTATCTAACTAACTAAAAAGAATGTAATTCATGTTTATTTGAATGCATAATCCAGTGTTTTCTCATTCTTCAAAGACAGGGAATGAAGGCAATTATCTCAGTTTTGCATCATTTTGTCTACATATGGTGACAGACAGACAGTCAGACAGACAGACAGACAGACAGACAGACAGACAGACAGACAGACAGACAGACAGACAGACAGACAGACAGACAGACAGACAGACAGACAGACAGACAGACAGACAGACAGACAGACAGACAGGGAAATGTATTGCACAATGTTTCTGTTAAACAGCAAGATAGTAGGCAATTTATCTTTTATGCAGCCAAAATAGTGCCTGTTACCTCCTTCGATAATGGCTTGCAATACCCCAAAGTTTGAGCAACCTGTTGGTGTAGAATAAAGTTAGATAATTGCAAAAAATACACAAGAAATATACTGTAAGTATAGAAGATGACAGTATAAAACACTTATGGGACAACCAGGCAGAATGTGTAATTGTTAAACAATAGACCTTTTTAGGTTGCAACCCCCAAAATAATCATAGTTGAACCAGGGACCCCCCACCCTGACGAGCACTTGGAGTTGTAAGAGCATTACATTTTGTATAACACGGTTCTATTGTGAAAATAGCAGATCTACTGTTAGCATGTAGATCTGCTATTTTCACAATTTCTGCCTCTAATACTTGACAATTTGGCCAAATGTTTAATTTGTTTTTAGAGGTATAAAAAAGTCCTTAAATTGTCACTTTAGAAATGTGCAGAATTGTTTACTGTTGAGTGAGAAAACAATGTTGCACATTAAGTTAATCATCTGTCCCCCCCTGGGGGTCCCATGCAACCCTCAGGTTGAGAACCACTGCAATAGACTATATCGGCTCCAGAGGTCATGTGACCTGAGACATAGTCATATCCAGGGACGTGCAGAGAATGTTAAAGAGTCAGGGGCTGAAATGTCTAAAATTGCCATTTGGTGAAAATATCGTTGATTTCTTGATTTCAACATAAGATGCTGCACTCAAGTTCAGGAGAGTTTGGACAAGGCAATTCTCTTCAATGCTGCCTTCAGGTATGGCATGGAAGGGCATTTGCATTTCTTTCACCATAGTGAAAACTGCATTCTTGGTCTGGAGAGGGAACTTTTTACAGACGGGTTAAAGGGCAGGGGCTCAGGCGGCAGGCCCCCTTTAAAGGTGATACACCATGCATTTAAAAAGTATTTATGTCATATTGTTTATGTCCCAAAAACGTTTTTCAAAAGGTTTGAGGCTAAATTACCACTCCTGAATAGAGAGCCTCTCTCATTTTTGAAATTTTTGATTTTTTTTTTATGACAACGTCACAATCGGCAGATGACGTCACAATCGGCAGCAAATCTGGATAGCCTGTTTTGAGAACCCGTGGGATACTTTTAACCTTCGCCTTCTCAAAACCAGAGAAAGACACAACGGTCAGAAATGGGACTTTGTGAGGATAGAAGGTGCTAGTGGGACCCCAAAAAAAGGTTTTAAAATAGGAAAAGTGAAATTTCATGGTGTATCACCTTTAATGTCTATGTGTGCACGTGCCTGGTCATATCATGAGTCTGTCAGTCTGTTCATACCTCTTCCTCTTCCTCTTCCCACTCTTCCTCCTGTCCAATCAATGCCTTGATCCCCAAGGCAGAGATGCTAATGTTGACAATCAGCTGAATGACTGCTAAGACAATCAACAAGATGTCCAGGGTCATCAACAACCTCTGATGGCAGAGACACACACAACGTGTTAATTAAACAGAAAGGCTACATAATGTATCCATTTGGACACAACAAAACCTCAGCTTGAATGTATGTTTATCAAATATACAGTAAGTGAACCGGTCTTAGGGTATAAAGAGCAGGCCTACCTATTGAGTGAAGGATTTAAGTTATTTTCTATCCTTTAAAAATTACCAGAAGAGCAGATTTATCTTTGAATAACATTTATTTAGCTAGATGTAGGTTAAAGTTTTGACATGGTGCCAAATTCTCAATCAATCTTCTAGTTGGCTAATGGTAACAGCAAAAGTGATGAACACTATTGACTGCGTGTATTGACTAGTTCCGTATCCTCATTTTATCAAGTCAAAAATGTTCATTTACATTTTTATTTCAGGGCTTTTATGCCTTTATTGATAGGACAGTAGAATGACAGGCAATGGGGAGTGACACGCAGCAAAGGTTGTGGGGTACAACAAGATTCGAACCTGCAACACACTGTCAGGCTGGTATTGCAGCCTAGGACAGTGGTTCTCAACCTGTGGGTCGGGACCCCCAGGGGGGTCCCCAAATTATTTTTGGGGGTACCCAGCTGATTAACTTAATGTATAACATTGTTTTCTCTCTCTTCAGTAAACAAACCAACATAAAGTTTAAGTGTATAGAGGGTATCTGCACATTTCTAAAGTGACAATTTATGGACTTTTTCAATACATCTAAAATGACACATTAATCAATGGAGGAATTGTCAAATATTAGAGGCTGAAATTGTGAAAATAGCCGATCTACATGCTCACAACGCCTCGCAACTATTTTCACAATAGAACCATGTTATACAAAATGTAATGCCTGAACTCTTAGTGCTCGTAGGGTATGGGTCCCCAGTTAAAATATGATTATTTTGGGGGTCGCGGCCGGAAAAGGTTGAGAACCACTGGCCTAGGGTGCCCGGACCACCACACCGGCATCAAGTCACATTTTTAAGCACACTTACATCAGCGATGAGCGCCACCATCTTGCAGTTGTCCTGTATCTCAGGCCCAACACAGAACCCACTGGTGGAGGGACCTGACATGTCAATGGCATACAGCGCAATGCCTACGATGGCAAAAATACCTCCAATCAGATTTATGGCCACGGCGACACCCACCTGAAATGAAATAATTCATTCAATGAGTTACTTTCAAAAAGGGTTATTATTTTACTGACACCAAATACTTCAACTGATTAATTAACCACTTAAACCTACTTAATTGATTGAATGGAGTACATCAAGTTTATACATGGCCCCCTCCTGTTTTGACAATACACTTATCTTTGCCAAAAATAGCCTATCTAAAAGTTCATAACATATTCGTTCGCTTCATTGTGAGCTTGTAGATCTGTTTTTTTTTACCACGTTTGGCCAAAATAGGGTCGCTCAAGTTTGTGTGGTTAGTGTTAGTGTAACTACATGCAGGCAATCACTGGAGTGCAAAAGAACCACAGCAGACAATAGATGTAGGCCTACTATTATAATCCTGTGACAACACAGTCAAATCCTCAGTGTAATTCATTTGTAGCTTTGTAGCTACATTTGGTTACACAACTGTAACCAAATGGAGGTCATTTGGTTACATTTTTACACTCTCAGAGTTAAATGAACACAGAGGATCTTACTGTGTTATGATCATGTACGGTGGATAACTGTATGATAAGGTATTAAGATATGAGTGCTGGGGAAAGATGACATTACTCACCAGACAGGGAGAAGGGAAAGCTCCAGCCACAATGCACATGATTCCAGCAAAGATGTACTAGAAGGAGGTCAAAATGCAGTTAAAGTTATTATAAACAAATAAAGCATACAGTAGTTTAATACAGTACACTTGAAGCATTACACTTGCATTTATGCACTTTATTTATTTCCAGTGGAAATAGTAAGTAATGGAACTAGTAGCGTATAGTAAGTAGTTTTCTTTTCTCCAATAAACACTGGTGGTGCTTGGATCAAAGCTACAATTTATATTTACAGTTCTATAATATTTACTATTATATTCATTATTGTCAATGTGATGTTTTCATTACACATTAATGCATCTGAAAGTGAAGACTAATGTGTTCAAGTGCTAATGGGAGGGTCCAGACCATACACCCCACCCACTCTCTTGAAGCTCCACGCAGCTTCAGTCTGATAATCAGGCTAGTAATGATGACCTCATATTGTAGCCTGCTGAGCTGAAGTTTAAAGATTTTAGAAGCTGCAGTTAATAACTATTTTGTTTCAAATGTTTTTTATTGTCAAGCACTTTCAAAATTGTCAAGCATTTTCAAAGTTAATACCTATTTTGAAGTAGCTGTAGCATAGCTTAACCACTCAGTGGTACAGAAGGTTTGCCATTAGGCTTAACTATTTCCGAGGTGGAGTCATTTCAGCACAAATAATTTGGTAGCTTCCCCAACATAGGCGATTTCATTATACAATATGCCAATGTTAAACATGTTTACCAGCTACTGCTGTCATTATCTATATCTGACTACATGTCATCTTATCATGAAATGCAAATTGGAAGGAAAAAGGAATTGATAAAAGTCATTTCATATGCCTGAAAAAGATACATACTGTATGCTTCCATGGTAACAAATGAAAAACACAAAGATCTGCTATTTTTTGTCAAATGTTTTCCCCAGATCACGGATGCAAGGCTTCAATATGGGATGATGACATACCACACCGCCAAGCCAATACGGAGCTCCCAAATCAGACACATCTCCTGTCTGTGTGCTTGTTCGTCCTGGTCCAAGACCAATGTTGACCAGGCCAATAATGATCTGTACAGCCTATTAAAGATAGAAAAGAAGAACATCTATATACTATAGTGTTTTTTGATTTTAACAGATACAGTAATTGTTTTGTGGCTGCATTTAAATGCAGGCAAATAATGTGTGCCTTTCACATCAATGTCACTCACCCCAATAACTGCTGGAGCCCATGCCAGCAGATTCATCAGTGCCTGGGACACAGAGCAGCATGCTGGGTTGCAGCAAAACTTCATCAACAACTTACAGATTTGACGGCAATCGATTGTAGGTTTGGGTTTGGCTGTCACACTGTATCCCTTGGTCACCATTGTCAACATCCTGATTCCTCCTTGCAAATGCAGCAACTGTGACACAAAAGCAACACAGTTTAGTTTAGATTGATATCACACAGGCACTGTCACTGTGGGAAGATTACCTGCAATCCAATCCTGAGCAAACATTAATAGATTTGAGATGGAATTTTCATTATTGACAAGATACTGAACTAAAATAAATGCACTATTAAAATAGTAACTGCATTCATTATTTCCCCAACAGGAGATTCAGATTTCTCGTTTGGTAAGGCTGAGGAGAGTTGTTAAAAGAAAACATAACAGAAGAATGTGGAATATTCTCCTCCCACACTTCCTTCTTTGGCAATTGTATCTGTGTTTACTTTATGTCTTAACATCTTTATGTCTGTTATCCAAAAGCTAACACAAAAAGAACAAAGAGAGAGAGAAATAAGCACGAACTGAACCTTACTTACTCCCCGCCTCCCTTTTATTTTTACTTCTGATTTTCACTGTTGGCACTTTTAAGCCGTGACATCATTTTGTAGGCAGAGGAGAACTCTGCCCCCAGAGCATTTTCTGTCCCTCGCTATTTCAACAGATCCGAGACAAAAATAACGACTAAAGTATAATTCTAACACTTTCCTTTCAACAACAAAGAGAAGAAAAATGTGTAAATGTAGTAAAAATAGTAAAAAGATTCACGGAAACTGGGGGCAGAAATCTCTTCTGCCTACAAAATGATGTCATACTTAACAGCCCTATACACCTAAGCATGCATGCAAATGCTCATCAGCATCATGCACAAACACACAAATCACCCTACTAAACAATCTAATTTCCCATAACTCACCATAACCCATAGCAGCTGTTTTGGTACACTTTATAAGTAATATCAGTCAAAACATTCAACCCAACCGAGGACTTCTTGATGATAACGTTTAAGTGAATCTGTTCCAGAAGTCCCCGATAATTATATCACTAGAATACTTGGAATGTGTAGAAAGCTCACCTCTTACTGGTGAAATGGATGTTCACCTACTGTATAGGCTGTCCTCTGGTACCAGTGACAGATGGTGGTGCGGCCACAGTTCTGTTTCAGCAACAGTGAGGTGAGGTCATGCACAGCTTTGATTTTATGTGAAAGCGCCTCCCACATAGTTCTTGAGCTCACCCTAACAGATTGCAAAATAACACATTTTTTTTACACATTCTCTACGCTGTACAAATTCTCATCACAAATCTCATCGAAAGCTACGAAAAAATATTCTATAACCCACTTGAAATCATTTTTGCAATAAAGATAGTTGTGACAAACTTGAATATGTTTTTTTTTCTTCATAATATGACATGTGTAGTGTGTACACCCACATTTATGTTAGGGTGTAAAATATAGAATTGCCTTATCTGTCCCTCTAGCATATTAGTGAGACCACTCTTTTCCTTCTATACCAAATACATTTGTAACTCAAATCTTTCTTTCTCGGGGTCCCTGGAATAGAAATATTGAGATGGGGGTCTGTGGTCAAATACATAATATCATTCTAGGGGTTCTTGATATGAAAATGTTTGAGCACCATGTTTTTCTGAAAACTGTTAGGATTTAGAAGACATTCTTGATGGGTTAAGATTCTTTGAAATCTTATCATATTTCAGTCATTTGACACTTATTTCAACCTAGTCACTTGAAAAATCACCATAAATACATAAACAAAATAAAGCACACGTGCCTCTGGAATCAACAGCATAGCACAGCAGTTTGTCAAAGGAAAACATCAAATATCTAAAAAAAAAAAATGATGATGCTTTAAATGAAGGTTGTTGGATTATTTTATTTGTTTATTTGACATGAGACAAAGTGGACTAACATAAACTCCCTAGACACAGGTTCTCATTCATTGATTTAGCTGTAACTATAATTTACCAACTGAAAGAATACCAGGTTCAGCTTATTATAGCACTTTATGTAGCCTATAACCAACAATTTAAGGTTCAGCCCGACTTTGATCTACTGCATGAACTTCCCTTTCCAATCAGCTAATCATTTTTGATTTGGAAAAAAACTAACATTACAATGCATTGCTACAGACTTTCTATTCCATATGGGCAAATGCTTGTTTTATGCCGTCGTGTTAGTGGCATCTTCATCCAGCTGTGACTTGTAGACTTCTGAGTCGTGGATGTTCTGAAATAAGTATAAGACTATTAGAATATATATGGGAATCATGAAAGTCCTAATACAATCCAATAATTAATTTTTACCACTTAACCCACTTAAACACTTAAGAATTGATAGGGGTCCCCAGGGGGTCTATATTCGTCCCTATACTTTTTTCCCTCTACACCAGATCTCTTCACCAAAAATAGCTGATCTACAAGCCCACAACCAACACATTGTGAGCTTGTAGATCTGTCATCTGTCCAGAATAGGAATTCTGGGGTTCATGTGGTTAACCGCCTTCATAACATTTGGCCATGCATGCCCTGTCTCACATATACCACAAAACACAGGACAATATTTCTCAATCTAGGTTCCTGTGAAATTGTCACTCAAACTTTACCACTACTCTAAATTAACCATTGGTATGTGGTTTTCAACCCTTTTCACACCAAGGACCTTTATTTATTTGGCATTTGAGCCACAGACTACCATGTGATGAGATTTAGCCTCTCAGAACCAAACCGTAGAATATTTTGTTGTAGTTGGATAAGATTTTGTCCACAATTCCATGTTGTATTGATGTTGGTACGATAGGAGAGATAAAACAGGTATGTTGATCAAAATAACAATTCCTCTACATTTTCTAATTGTGTAGTCTTATAAATTGAGTAATGCAGATGTTTAACAATAATGTAACTCTTGACATATATTATGGGGTCGTTTTGGTTACCAACTCTCCATCATTTAGCTGTGGACCACCTGGAACCCCCTCAAGGACCACTGGTGGCCCCCGGACCACTGGTTGAAAACCACTGGCCTAGATGAATGCTGCTACTGTAGCATTCATGTTCCAACAATGGACCAAGGGCGGAGCGCTTGTTTTCAGTGGAGATGACGGAGGCGCACCGTCTCAGGCGACCATGAGCTACATCAGACACAGCCGAGCGAGCGAGTCGCCGTGTCGAGCGTTGTGACGGTCCTATGAGCCGACTCAGCGCCGTTACCGAGTTATGTGCCGTTATGGACAGAATAGTAAATTTTCGTCCACCGACTTTCGGCACCTCCGCGCGGTCCAGGAGGACACAACGGAGCGCTCCCTATCTCCGGTTCAGCCAATCACAAGCTTCCGCGGGCGGGTCTTAACTGGAACCAGGACGGTGTTAATACACGCGCTACTGTAGTGGATCCTGAAGAAGGGGGTAAAACCTAAAAACACCAGTACATGTAATACCGTACCTCCATCCCCCCCTTTTGGTTCTTCTTCAAAACCTTGATGCCCAAGACGACAGCGCTGATGTTAACACAGAGCTGGAGGACTGCCAGGGTTATCAACAGAACATGCAGACCACCATACAGCATCTAGTGGGGTTCAACATTGGCTTTGATCAATGGAACAAACACTATAGAAAACATGCTGTCATGTTGTCTCTTTCCTAAACCTGATGAATGTGGCAAATCCAAATTATACATCCTCCAAATTGTATAATTTGGTACAGACTCATCATTATAGTATAGCCCATATACAGCATGAACATGTACATGTAGCATTATTTAACCGGTATTATAAAATACTAGAAGCTCGGCCAGCGGCCGAGCGTCTAGTCGGCGACCTGGCCAACTCGGGAACGATGTAAATAGGGAATTAATGCCCCACCCTTTAATGCAAACCCCATTATACCTGTTGCCATAGCCATAGGACCCGTTTTGACCATCTGTTTGCCTGTGTCCATATATGGAGATATCTGTCTGTCTGCGTCCATTTTATGCTCTTATATGGAGATCCCTGTATCTGCCTGACGGGCGGCCGAGCGTCTAGTCGAGGACTGGCCTACTCGGGAACGATGTAAATAGGGAATGAATGCCCCACCCTTTAATGCAAACCCCATTATACCTGTTGTCATACGACCTGTTTTGACCATCTGTTTGCCTGTGTCCATTTATGCCCATATATGGAGATATCTGTTTGTCTGTGTCCATGTTACAGTATGCCCATATTTGGAGATCTCTGTATCTGTCTGTCTGCAGTCCCTTTTATGCCCATACATAGAGATCTCTGCCCTTTGGGCGGCCAAGCATCTAGTCGGGTGCTGGCCTACTCGGGAACGATGTAAATAGGGAACGAATGCCCCACCCTTTAATCCAAACCCCATTATACCTGTTGTCATAGGACCCGTTTTGACTATGTGTTTGCCTGTGTCCATTTATGCCCATATATGGTGATATCATGCCCATACTGTTTATGGAGATATCTGTCTGTCTGCGTCCATTTTATGCCCATATATGGTGATCTCTGTATCTGTCTGTCTGTGTCCCTTTTATGCCCATATATGGAGATCTCTGCCCTTCAGGTGGCCAATCGTCTAGTCGGGGACCGGCCTACTCAGGAATTATTTAAATAGGGAATGAATGCCCCACCCTTTAACGCAAACCCCATTTATCTGTTTGCATGTGTCCATTTATGCCCATATATAGAGATATAGGCAATACCCATCATACCCGTTGTTTGGTTATTGCCTATAGCGGACAACATTGCATACGGAGAATCCGAACCTTTCGCGCCGGTTCCGGAAAATCGCATATCGGGTCGGGTCGAGGCCAGGCACTGCACTCCCTGCTGCGGCGGGGAACGCGTGTGCCGAATTTGAAGCCGGTGGGACGAACGGTTCTCAAGATACGCGGATTACATACATACATACAACCTCACAGAGATTTTTTGTTGACTCATGTGGCGTACGCGATGTCAGAGCCCTTTATGATGTGATGTCACAATGAGTCAGCGGTTGCGCCGATTTCCTCCGGAACAGCCTGATGTCAACAATCAGCTCTGCATAAGGAGATTCCGAACGTTTTGCGCCGGTTCGGGAAAACCGCGCGTCGGGTCAGGGTCGAGGCCCGGCACTGCACTCCGCGCCGTGGCGGGGAACACGCGTGCCGAATCTGAAGCCGGTGGGACGAACGGTTCTCGAGATAAGCGGATTACAGACAGACACACACGCAGAGACTTCTCGTTTATAGATAGATGATACATAATTATATTATACAATGTACTGTATCTCATATATTACAAATTCCAATGAGACGCTGGAGGTATAGAGGCAACTCGTGAAAATTATATCAACACTGTTTTATTTGTATGATTTAAAGTCACTTAAACTAAATCAAGAAGAACATTTTAAAAAGTCTTCATACTCACAGAGAGAACCTGTCTGCCTTTCCTGCATTCCTCCCAGTAATTCTCCTCCATAGGAGAGGGGGTTGTCGTTGTTTGGTAGTATCTATCACGGCGGTAGTAGCGATCATAGTCATAGCCATAGTTCGACTGCTTTTGGCACAGCCAACCATAAGTGCGATTTCCTATGTTTGCCGCGTAGATTACAACAGCTACAATTGCCAAAGCAATTCCCACTAGGTTCACAGACACGTTCATTCCCACCTATAAGTAAAAGAGGCATGGGGTTCACACATTTTCAAATCAGTCATATTACAGGCATATTTTTAGAATAAACAACTTGATGAAGAACAGCTTCACTTAAAAGTTGTATTTCAATGACACTACAGCTTTTTTGCATTGATAAACATTTTAAATAAAATGTTTATTGCTCTCTAGTGTTAAGTGCAAGTATGGGAGTCTGTCCTTTTGCATTGTAGGTGTGTGAAGAACCAAGAATTGTTTAAAGGATCAAAGGGCCACAAAATTCACTCAACATTAAAACTGTCCACTTTCAATTGAAATGACGATCAAACCAAGCAAGATAGAGATGTAAGATATAAGGACCAGGTATGAAACAACTCACCAAGCATGGAGATGGAAACTTCTCTGCCAGAATACACATCACTCCAAATGCAATAAACTAGAGAAAGAATAAACATTTATCTTCACTTGCAGATACAGTAATAGTTTACAGCCGAATCTGAGAACCTTTGGCAAAGAACAGATTTCAGAGGTTGCTTACCAAACTGCCAAGCAAATAAGGATACAAACAGCTATAACAGTAGTTGGGTGGACCCACGGCGATAGACCCAAGGCCTATGTTGAGTAAACCAACCATGATCTGCATAGTCTGTGAAAAATAAATACAATTTTGTTGGTGTTGTTGTATAAGCAATTACTCTGTGTGTGTGTGTGCGTGCGTGTGTGCGTGCGTGCGTGCGTGCGTGCGTGCGTGCGTGCGTGCGTGCGTGTGTGCACAGCTGCACACACGTGAGTGTTTGCTTAAAAATAAAAATCATACTGTGTAGTGTGTACACAACAGTGTTGTCAAATAAAATGCATAAAAAAGAGATGCCACTCACCCCCAGTGCTGTTAAAGTGCTGCCTTGCAGACCTCTCAGCCCAACAGAAACAGAGCAGCATACTGGGCTGTAGCACAGAGAGCCCAGAATTTGGAACAGCGGAGGACAAGGACTTTTGGGGTTAGACTTCAAGGTTAATATTGTCACTCCCTCAGCTTTGGTCATGGACACAGACATCCTGATTATTCCTTAAAAAAAAAAAAGAAAGAAAGAAAGGAAAGTCTCTTAACACATCTGTTGCCATGGCTTATTTCTGTCTGTACTGTGCTCTTGCCATGTTTTTGACCAATAACTTCGAAGACAGCCTCCGCATTCAGTTTTATCGTGACAAAATCACACAACACATCGAATGAAAGAGGAGATTCTCTAGTTTCACCCGGTCCAAGAACCATGTTTCTACGATGTTCGCTTCTGTATTTATAGGCCAGACAAAAAAAAAAAAACGGCCAAAAATGACCCCTTTTTAGACCTTGTTTTGAGAAAAACAGCTTTTAGTGAATGATACTGTATCAGGCTGAAAACTCACTTGATCTTTTTAGCTTTGATTTCAATGACTTCAATATTGTATTTACAGTATTTTTCCTTCAAAGAAATACAAAAGAATAAGACAAATAAGTGTTTTTTATTTTGTTTCTTTACCGTTTTCAATCAAGTGTATTCTTGCTAGTTCAGTGTTTCTCTGGCTTGTTCACATTGTTTCTCACATTGTGTGTCTGCGCGCGTGCATGCGTGCGCCTGTACGTGTGCACGTTCACAGTTCAGAGTCTGCATGCATGCTCGTGTGCGTGTGCATGTGCATGTTCACAGTTCAGAGGCTGCGTGCGTGCACGTGTGAGTTGAGATGAGGCCGGTCAGAAACAGCAGGCAGGCCAAGGAAAGTTTTCAGTTCTCCAAAGGGAAGTCAGCAGGCTCCTCTGCACGAACCACTACCTATAAATATAGAAAAATAAAATCCATTTACAATACAATACAATGTGTCTCACACACACGCACGCACGCACGCACGCACGCACACACACACACACACTATTTCTCTCTCCCCTCCCTCTCTCTCTCACACACACACACAACAATAAATACTTTTTCTCTCTCTCTCTTCCTCCTTCCTCTTTCTCTCACACACAATACATTCTCACTCTCTCACTCACTCACTCACTCACACACACACACACACACACACACACACACACACACACACACACACACACACACACACACACACACACACACACACACACACACACACAATACATTTCTCTCTAACCCTCTCTCTCACAATCAATCACACAGTCAATTCAATGGAGCTTTATCCTCCCTCCCTTTCTTTCTTTCTCTCTCACACACACACACACACACACACACACACACACACACACACACACACACACACACACACACACACACAATAAACACATTTATCTATCCCTCCAGCCCTCTCTCTCTCTCCCCCACATTTATCCTACCCAGAGCGATTTAGATTATAAAAAATAAATTGATTCATCTGACGATTATATAGGCTATATATATATAAAATACAAACTCACTGGAAAGTTGTGGTCTGGGTCTCTGGGAATGGGATGTGTGCCTTCGATCTCGCTGTGGTTTCCACTCTTCACCGAGTCAGTCAGGGGACTACACAACGCCTCCCCATGCGAGGCGTTGTGTGCTTGTAGATCGGCTGGCGTTGTGTGCTTGTAGATCGGCTGTTTTAGACTGCGACTTCTGAGAGCTGAATGGACTCGCGTTAGCGACTGGTTCCGCGCACCACCGCGACCAGCTGCTGTTGTTAGCGCCACCGTCTTTGAAGGAGGTGACATTGTTGTAATGAAATAGAACACGTTTTTTTGTCACAGTGACCCACTAACAGGACATTCACAGCAGCCCGTGATAGACTAGAGTGTGTTGTGATGATGATGATGATGATGATGATGATGATGATGATGATGAAGAATATGTTGTTTGTCACCGCGACCGACTAATTCTTGTGGGGGTCCGCTCACTATCCCGACGGGCCGCTGTTCCGGCTAGCGTGGGCAGGTTTTTAGTTACTGAGGTAAGGTTACTGAGGTGATGATGAACCACAATCGTTTGGAGTGGACCAGGAGGAACCAGGACATCACGGCGTGCGGACAATCGGTCCGGCCGACGGCTAAGCAGCGTGAGGACTGGGACATCACGGTGCGTGATCGGGACATCGTGGTACGTTGACCAGGACGACTTGACGGCGATCCGCGAAGGAGCCGTATCACGGCGTTTGGAACCGAACCGGCCCGGCTCCGCGTCACCGTTTGGAAGAGCCTGCCCGCTTGGAGTTGATCGGCGTCTAGAGAACCGAACCGGCCCGGCACCGCGACGCCGCTTGGAGAAGACTGCCCGTTTGGAGTTGATCGGGGACGGGGAGAACCGGCCCGGCGACGCGGCGGCGGCACCGCAGCCAGCACGTTTGAGCCACTTACCCAGCGAACTATCACCGTTTGCCGTTTGGAGCAGTCTGCACCGTTGGAGTTGATTGAGCAGCGCTCAAACGGTGATCATGATGATGATGAGTAAAATGGATAGTCCCGCTGCTGTTGTAGCGCAGCGTCGCCATCTTTGATGGTGAAGTAGAAATTACAGCGACCCACTCGTTTGTTTGATGTGATGATGAAGCTGCAGAATAATGTAACGATAGGCAGGCAGACTAGAGTTGTTGGTGGGTGATGATCACAACACAAGTAGATAGTGTGTCACAAACACACACCCTGGCTGGCTTGCTTCAGTCCATTGGTTTCACTTCAGCAGGGGGTACACTAATCTGACAATGGCGCCATCGTGTGTAATAAAGGTGAAATTGACTAGCCTGGACCTTTTATATATACTCTATGGCCTGGACGCACTGAAAAGCATTTCGTCATAGCGAGTTATTATGAATTTCATATTTGAGCCATTTGAGCCATGGTTTAGCAATATTGTGGTTCATGGGAAGCATTTGTCTTTGTTTTTGGTCACATTACTTGTTGAATATGTGATTTCTGACTTATTTTTTATCACAGAAGCAACAAACTTTGTAACAAGATGGGTGAGAGTGTAATTAACCTAATTAAGTAATTAAGGCCAAACTCGGGAAACTCGGGGTTGGCACAGCGGTCTATTTGAAAACAAACTCGGGAAACTCGGGGTTGGCACCATATGTGTTAAGCAGCACTTGGAATGGTGTTGTTTATGATAAATTGGGTATAAACTGGAACTTTGGAAACTAGAAACTGTGGTGCAAACTTTGGAAGGCAGTCATAGCCACTTGGAATAAGATCTGAAAAATCTCATACATCTTGATCACATGAGCGCAGAGATAAAGAGTCCGATTTGTATGAGTTTGGAACAAAAATCAGAGTAGTAGCAAAAAATGTGTTTTTTGAAGAATATGCACTATGGCAGAAAATGGAATCTGGCACAAGCGGGTCGATAAATTGTATCATGATCCAAGTAATCCAGAAAATTGTACAAGCAAGCTACAGTTCTAGAGGTATTGGCCCAAACGTAAAGTGGGCTGTCGAAATCTGACAGCCTGATTTTCATTTCTGCTTAGTGTGTTTTTCCCTATAATCCATGGGCCATGTCGCTCTTGGAAAGGTGGCAAAGGTTACGGTATTTTAAGGTATTTTTGAGAAGCTCCATATCTGTAGATTATATTTTGGTATGATATTGATAACCCTTCCTGAGTTACAGCTAAATTGGTGTTATCAGCTGATAAAGTTGGTGTCCCATTAACTTTACTATAGGCTACAGGAAAAAAAATGCTAAAGATTAATTTGCTTTAAGGGGTCAAACTAAGGGTTTTTCATGATTCTGAATCCATTGCAAGCATTTGTTTTGCACGAGAAACATACCTTGTGCTAAAAACGGCCCCACAAAACTGGGGTCCAAGGTATTTTGGATTTTTGAACTACGTTTGAAATTAAAGACGTAAAGTACAACTTGTCTGAGTTCTGATTTTGGGTCCTAATACAAACTTACCCTAACAGTATATCAAATTGCGTGAGGGTGTATCAAATTGCGTGAGGTTTGGACAAAATCTGTCGGAATAGTAGGCCGATTGTGGCCGTAAAAATGGCAGCAGCCGTGCACCCTTAAATGCACAAAAACATATTTTGTTGTACTGTGTATGTGCTTGTACGTGTACTGTGCTTTGGAAATGAGTTGATCGTTGACAATGAAACTGTGCCTGTACCTTGTACTGTATTGACAATAAACTTCTATTCTTCTATTCGATTTGAAAAGCTAGAGTTGCATTTCTTGGCTTATAGTGGAAATGTGCGTGTTCAAGGCAGTTTCAAGGCAGACACTGTGTACATAATTTGTGGCATTTTGTTCAAAACAGGCCCTGCAAACTTTGGAAGGCAATCCTAGCCAATCAGGATGGAATATGACAAAATTGACAGATCCGACTTGATCACATGACTATAGAGATATGTGTATCGATTTGCGTGATTCAGGACTAGAGAGGCATGCACAAATGAGGCGCTGCACATTTGCCCAACCTCCGAGGTACAGGGAAGGTGCACAAAAAGATTAATGATTACATCAAGGATTAAACTCTTAAACCTTATACTATGTTATCTGGTGTCCCTCAGGGCTCTAGGCTATACTAGTGACATTTTTGTTTTCATTCTACATTAACTACATTACTGAAAATTGCCAATTTACAAGTTCTTGTGTCGTGAGCTTGTAGATTTGTTATTTTCTGCAAACGTTTCCTCAAAATAAGGATGCTGTGGTTTAAGTGGTTAAAATTAAATTAAAATCTCAAATAGTGAATAAAATCACTCCTCGTGATGAACTTCCGTAATAAGAAAATAAAAAAAGTTGGATTTCATACGTGTGCACTGGATCATATGGCAGTAACTTCCAACACTTAAAGTAAACAAAGCAAAAATGACCTGGCCACCCTTTGCTGTTACAGTATGTGGTAATTCCCGTTTTCATTAAACAGGCTTGGGTATTTGTACATACAGACAGATTACATTTCCTATCATTGATATCATGCAGAAACAACATTTTAAAATACATTTAAACTGTTATTTGCTCACTAATATAATAATTAAGTTACTGTCACTGACCATCAATATTTCAATATGTTTTTTAATATTACTGATTAACACTAGACAGGATCCATTAATTCAGTATGTTTTATTCCAAATTCGCCCAAGAGGTCTCAAACATTATCGTCCCCAAACGTTGTCAATAATAATGATAATAATATTTTTTTTACCTCAATGAGATATCCACCATTTGATGAATGTGATTTGTATTCGGACAAAACAAATAGTTAGCAAATCACAGACTATTACTTTAATTATTTTATGTTGAACTAATTATTTTCAATGCAACACTTTATTTTATCAATTCAAGTTGGACAATTATAGCCAGAGTCTCTACCTGTTTATGTAAAAGTCCTCTATAGTTCCAGTTGAAACTCACCTCTCTGTTGAAGTTGTTTTGTTGTATGCTCACATTTATATAATAAGGAATACAAGTGCACCTTCCTGGTAGCACCTCCCCCTCCTTTATAGTGTATGGGGGATGTCCTAGTTTCCCTTTAACTATTTGCTTACTGGCTCCTGTTACAGCCAGCCATATTTTTAGTCTTTGTATATTTTGTATTTCAGTTATTTTGTCTTTGCATTGTATTATGGTCTGTGCATTTCCTGTGTTCTGACTGAGGGGGAGTGAGAGGTGGAGACTTGATTGATTTCCAAATGGTAGACAACTGCCTGTGTCTGACATTCACAAATCAATACTGATGTTACATTTTACAAAAAAAAATTGTGTGTGTGTGTGCGTGTGCGTGTGCGTGTGTGTGTGTGTGTGTGTGGGTGTGGGTGTGGGTGTGGGTGTGGGTGTGGGTGTGTGTGTCTGGTCATTCAGAAATCAACTGTAACCCTCTCCTCTCTGATTAACACAGAACATTCACAAAAACAATATGACAAAACCTGCTTATCTTATTTATTGCAGTAAATATAAGTAATTAAGAGAACGGGGAACAAATTGAATTATATTTTTAATGATGAATTGTAGAGTATATACTGTAAATTGCAGGTAACGTTATCACATTATCACAAATCCTCAGAGCGCACCAAATAAACCAACAGGAGATAAGAGTCAGACTTTGCATGAGACTTTAATTTAGTCAGGTAGGCCTATATCATGCTCAGCAAGGACCAGGGCCGGATCTAGGCATAGGGCATTTAGGGGGGCAATGCCCCCCTAAATGCCCTGTCTGCCCCATCAAACATGATGGCATGCAAAAATCTAAAATTTCAAAAGTATTAAACTATTTGAAATGTTATGCTACAACTAGATAGATGGATAGATAAACTGATAAGACATTAGAGAGATAGATAGGTATAAGACCTGTTGTTTGTATTGTGTGTTATAGGTATAAGTGTGCCAAAATGCTTAGTATTCTATTCATTTGGTTTTTTATGGGGTTTGTCCCGCAAAGCGGCATGGGCTGGAATTGGGGAACCCCCTATCATTTCTTCCTGCCCCACCTAGTGCTAAAGGCTAGATCCAGCCCTGGCAAGGACAGCATTTTTCATTACTAACCAGAGCGGCAAATGATTTAAGATTATTTTAAGGCACTAATAAAGCAGACTTCTTTTAACACAACTCAGAGCTGGTAACTCAGAATGTCAATAACATTCTGAGTTACCAGGTATTTAGAGCAAGAATTGTCTGAATGAGGTCAACCCCAGGGAAGTCTGTGGCGATGACACCAAAGCATGGTCTGGGTTGATTTGGAAAGAACTGCCTCAGGTACTGATTTAGCCAGGGGTTAACCTTCTCTGCCACTCTTTTGGGAGTCAGAAACATGCCCCAGAATGTGCCCAGGCCAGTGCCACTAGAGTGTGTCAGAACCACGTTAGCACCGCCGCAAGCCTCAGTGGCTTTGCCCAAGAGTTTAATAATTACATTGTCCTTAGTTTTAACATTAGTAACCTTATTGTCCACTTTAGTACCAGTATCTATGAGTGGAATTCCTAACGTGAAGGTGTTTTTCTGAACAAAGACAATTTTCCCCCTGACCTGGCCCATGGTAGGCATTCCAGTGGTCACCCAAACATACTGGTCGTTGCTAATGAGATTCTGGACCATTTGGTTGACTGTGTTTTTACCGAAAAACTGTGGCGTGACCTGCATGAGGACTGCCTCACTTCTGTACTCTGACAGAAAGGCACGGACCGTGTCAAGGACCTCCCTGAGAGTGCTGTGCTGGTACATTATTCCGTGCATCACATAGAGAGTGTCACCCAGAGCAAAAACCTTGATGTCCAGGTAGCGTATGCCAGCCCTCAGCTGGTCCTTCAAGGACAAGGCCTGGCACTCAGCCATCGGGCCTCCGTGAAACGCCATGCTGTCATGGGTTCCAGGGATGGTGATGAGAGAGAGGGGTCGAAAGTCCTGAATGCCCGCCATCCAGGGAACGCTGTAGGACTCTGGGAGTTGAAGTGTTCCCTTATCATTGAAGAACTGGCCATGGCACAAAACCCTGAAAGTGAAGTTAGAATAATACAGTAATAATATAGAAACAAATAAATGTAATCAAAACAGAGAAACAGAGACATAAGGGTGGCCTTTTTGTGCTGACATTTAGTGCAACTACTCCAAGTTCTATCAACTATGACACAAACTTATAAGGACTTACAAAAACTTTCAAACTATATACTTACATGAAAAACAGCAAGTGGAAAATTTGAAATGTTCTGTTGGTCTTCATTCTCGCGGAAAATCAGCAAACTGGAAGAAAATTAGTTTTGTTTTACATCATTACATCTAAGCCAACAAATAACATTCTGGGTAGATGCTTACCATACATTCTATAGGTAGACATAACTCACCATATAACCTTTGGAACGTCACAGGAGGACACACAGTCAAATCATCAGGAGGCCAGTTAGTTACAGTGGCACACAAAAGTGAGCTCCTGCACCAAATCCCTGTCTTATATATTTGAGGTACCTGAATAATATCAGGCGTTGACTGAAAATATTAATCTCAAGTTGTTGACTCTTGATATGAATGTAATTAAGGTAACCAGAGCATATTTGCATTTCAGGTTGCCTTGCCTATCCCTAGTTTGTGTTAGAAGGTGGATCACTGTTTGGGAGGGGATTTTTGGCACCGAAAATGAACAAATCTGGCAGCCACACCAGCCTAACAAACAAATGCGATTACAATATTGACTCTTAACAGTTGCACGATCAGTTAGTCATGCTTATGCTCTAAAATGTGACTGTTTTTACGCTGCGATTTGTTCTGCCATAGCCATACAGTAGATTGAAAGCTTGCTCATGTTTGAGAGCTACGGCAGTAGGCCTAGTAATAGATCTGTATCTGCAATCTTTGGTTGTTTTTATTTTTTTGTAATGCTGCTGTAAACATTTTTACTCAAGTCAATTGATCAATTAAGGCATTTTTAACATTTTGAAAGGATCCTAGGTATGCCTTAAACATCCCTCTCCTCATTACATTATATATCTAAATCATAAGGCTAAGGCTAATTATATACTACATTGATGATACTACATCAACATATAATTGGAAAAACCTTTGAATTATTAAATTATGAATATTTTACCCCCCATTAATTCCTCCCACTGCTTGCCACTGCTGCAGTACCGCTGGTTCCCCTCACCTGGCAGCCTCCACCGGGAGGATGTCAAGCCTTCATCCTACTCCTGCTGTTAACATTCCCCGATAGATGACAGGTGCTGACCCGGATTAGGCCTAGGTGCAGTGACAAATTTCATTGATTGTAGACTCAAAAGTTAGTCTCAAAGGTTGAGTCGCAGCATTGATCGATTGATTGATTGAAGTATTTATTAGAAGTTTGCATAGGAAAAGGTATAGTTTCGACAGTACAGGTTCACTGGTTCAAGGACAGGTCAACTAAAAGGATACGCTCAGGACATTTGCTTATTTACATTGAGATTCATTTTTTTCAAACTCATATAACATTGAATGACAGACAATTGATGTAGTAGATCTCAGTATGTCTAATCAATAAGAGTTACCAGGAAACTGGATTGGCCCTGTGCACTACAGTCATGATTCAAATTGCTCTTGACTGCTCTTTTACAAGGAAAAAAATACAAAAGGACATTTTGACAATTTGGTTTGTTTATGTGAACAGTTAGAGTGAGGAAACGCAAGTACGCAATCTGAAAGTGATCGTTTCAAAAGCAGAAATGAGTGGCTTATGGAACTGGGCCTTTTGTTTGAAGCATATAGCAGTGGTACTCAAAGTGGATTTTAGAGACTCTCTAGGTTCCTTTATGGGGGTCTAAATTGACCCATACAAGTCTGTAACTCTGACAGTGTACACATTGTTCATTTGGTTACATTTGTACCCTAAAGTTAAGGGAATGTCAAAGTTGGAGAACCACTGGCATAGAGGTTTGAGAAGATCTCCTGCCATAACACTTCCAGGCCACCAGAGGCCAGCTATGCGTTTATCGGGTAAAAGTCGCCGCCCTGATCCAAAGTTGTGTCGCTCTTGTCAGTGTCGTCATGGTCAGTCGGTAAAGATGGCGGAGAACAGCGGCATAGAACCCACCGTGGATCCTAGCGTCGATGAAAATGTCACGCAAGGCGGGACTATGATCGCGATCACCGTTAAAACCCCGAAAGATAAGGAACAGATCGTCGTCTCGGAGGACGCCTCTGTCTCGCTGGTACTTTCTTACACCATGTTTGCCGCGGGGTTGTCATAGGCTAGCGTCAGGCGCTAGGCTAACAGAGCTAATGGCTAACTTTAGCTGGTTCACGTCATCTGTCTATCTGTCAAAATAACACCAAGTGGTGGTGGAAAAAGTACTCGCATTCTTTTACTCGAATAAAAGTATCAGCACTGCAATGTGGAAATACCCCGTCACAAGTAGAAAGTCTGGAATTCTAAATGTACTTGAGTACATAAGTATTGGCAGCGAAATGTAAGCGAAAGTAACAGTAGTCTTTATGCAGAATTTCCTGTTTCACAAGTTCAAAATGGATACAGATCTTTTGAAAATAGCAGATGAGCTTGTAGATTGGCTATTTTTAAATGGCCTAAATGTATATTATGGCTGAAGTGAAAGTTTTCAAATAAATGTAGGGGAGTAAAAGTAAAACATTTATCTCTGATTTGTGGTGGAGTAGAAGTAAAAGTATTGGAAATAGGAAATACACCAGTAAAGTAAGAGTACCTCAAAACTGTACTTACACAGCACTTAAGTAGTAGGCTACTGTACTTAAAATTATAGTTTCTACCACTGAAAATAACACGGTTAAGTTGTATCCTTGTCAACTAACTCTTAACTGATCATCTACTTTGGTGTGCTTGTGTTTAGTGGTGAATGTAAACCCTTAACTATCAAATAGTTCTAGTTAATGTTACACTAGTCCTGTGGGTTGTTAATTGTGACTTTGATTGATTGAAGGCTTTATTAGAAGTTTGCATAGGAAAATGTACAGATTCATGACGGTACAGTTCACTGGTACAAGGTCTACTAAAAGGAGATCCATGAAAAGACTAAGCTTATTTCAACAGGAAACCATTAAAGTATCTCATATAACATTGAATGACAGACAAATAGAACACAGTACTATGCAGTAGATATGTAAAGAAAAAAAGAAAACAGTAGGTCTATACAATCAGTAAGTACAGTATATACAATATATACAAGGAAGGGGCAGGTAACATCAAGTATGTCAGCTATAACAGTTCAACTTGATGACCATTAAGAATTGTCACATAGATCTGATGTTGTGACTTAGTGCCATTGTGTTAACCTTTATGGTAAATAAAGTAGGAGTTACTCTAGGCTACCTAAGTGTATGAAACATGTCAAATTAAATCAGAAATTAAACTATTGCATTGGACTATCAAGACCCGCTTGGCGATTATCTCTGGTTAATAACGATATGGTCCAGAGCTAGTCAAGCACCTACTAATATTGTTTAGAGATCCGTTTCTTGCTGACCTTTTCCTTTTAACTACACTGACCCCTGTGTTCTGTCGTTTCTTCCGACAGTTCAAAGATGAGATCTCTAAGAGGTTCAAGGCCAAAAAAGAGCAGCTGGTGTTAATATTTGCTGGGAAGATCCTGAAGGATGGGGATGCTCTAAACAAACTTGGCATCAAAGATGGACTTACTGTTCATCTTGTCATCAAGACATCACCAAAGTAAGAAGTCATTATCTTAAAGTTGTTCTTTGGGGGGGATGAGAGCATGTTTGTGATTCTTATAAGATGGTTTATTTGATTGATTTCTCTCAGATCCACAGGGGGTGATGCACCTCAGACATCAGGTTCCAGTTCTGCGACATCTCAGACCAGCAACAGTACTACTAACTCCACTGCCAGCACCACACCAGACACAGGACCCACACCAGCACAGCCTGCCACGGCTGCCAGCATATTGAGTAAGTGAACTACAGAATTTCTTGCCTGGAAAGGTACAGAGGGCCCTCTATATCATCATATTATATAATTACCTGGCTCAATCAGCGTCCTCACAGAAATTGATGACAGCCAACGATGCCAATACAAAAATCAACAAAAGAATTGGCTGATTCCGTCAGTACAATTCAATTGTTTGTGTCTGTTGCTCTATATACAATGAAACCTTGAAAAGCATATCGCTTTGAGGACATTTCTCCAGAGGGAAGATGTGCCCGTCCTCCTTCCTGATTGTTTTAACATGATCCAATCGTGTGTTCCCTCATGCCTAAATTATACCATGAAAACATATAGAATCAGTTTGACACCTGACTGATATTGAAATAGCAATAAATCAAGTTTGCTCTATTCAGGCACGTTTGTCAATCTCAAGTGAAGCATGTTTCTCTATCTGGGAGACTAGAATATGCAGTTGGTGTTACTCTTGCAACAAGACATAAAACATATAATAGCGCATTAGCAGCCCCTAGAGGCCATGCTGCTCCTTACAATCCTCAGTAATCAGACATTGCCATTCATTTGCAGGGCTAATAATGTGTGCAAGATCATCTGTATAACAAATGAGACATTACAATCATCTAACCAAGAAATAATTTGCATTGTTGATTAAAATCGTATCTCTCAAAACTGATTCTAGAAGGCAATTGTAATTATCAGCCATACATTCTCTAGAAAAGCTCTGTAAAAGATGACCACAAGCCAGTTCCCAAATCTTAGCACAGCTCATAAGAATTGGCTTTATTTATTGTTTTCTTTCACTCTCTTCTTGTTTCTCCACAGGCGGGCTTGGTGACATGTCTGCCGTTCCAGGCATGGGCTCTTCAAACTTCCTGGAGATGCAGCAGCAGATGCAGAGGCAGCTGATGTCCAATCCGGAGATGCTCTCGCAGATAATGGAGAATCCACTGGTGCAGAACATGATGTCCAACCCAGACCTGATGAGGCAGATGTTTGTGGGGAACCCGCAGATGCAGCAACTGATGGAACGTAACCCTGAGATTTCCCACATGCTCAACAACCCGGAGCTCATGAGACAGGTCAGAGCAGAGCTTGGCAGTAGTCAGATGTTATGGTTTTGTTTGCAGATTGTTGGGTAACATAAAAGAGATATTAATTCTAGGTTCCCAGCATTCTCTGTAACACACACACATACACACACACGTTCAGACGGAGCGTTTCTCCTTCTTTCCGTAGCGGCGTAGCCAACCGGCATGGATCCTTTCTCAACTTCAAATACTTAAAGGAGTAGTTCACCACTTTTCAACCTGTCTTCATATAATAGGTCCTCACTAATGTTCATGATAAAATATCTCAATTTTTTTCTACTCAGTCCAAGTCTCCTAGGAGAGCTGTGGGAAGTTCAGAATCCATCGTCTTGTGACATCATCATTTTCCCCAAAAAAAAAATTAATCAATATTTTTGAAAAAAATATTTAGATTTTTATTATCGCGAGAGCAATGGCTTCGACTTTAAAATTGCAACTTTTCAGGAATAGAAAGCCTGCAGTTTCTATAAGCTGGATTGGCAATCGATGATGTCACAAGACTATGGGTTTCTGACCTGCCCACAGCCCTCCTCTGAGAAAAAAAAAGGAAAAAGCTATTTTTGAGTGAGGACCAATTATATGAACATAGGTTGAAAAGTGGTGGAGTGCCCCTTTAATTTGTCTTGTGTACTTGCGATGAAATTGGACATAACGGGCTGGAATGTCACCGCAGCAGTGCTCCGTTCCCGTTGTGTACAATAGAAGCTAACGCTGTTCTCAGCAGCAACAGCTACTAGTTGTGGCTGCAGCTCAGCCTCTCAGAGGGGAATTAATGGCTGGTAATGAGTGCTGGTTTTGCTTCACTCTGAGTGCCGGTTTGGTCGGCACCACATAAGTTATTGACAGTCGCACTGGTGCACCCAAATATATTCTTTATTTACAATATTACTATTGGAAAACAAGAAACTAAATATCCCTGGTTTCTGATTTGAACTATCATCTCTGTCTCTGCCTCTCAACAGACTATGGAGTTGGCAAGGAACCCAGCAATGATGCAAGAGATGATGCGTAACCAGGACCGCGCACTTAGCAACCTGGAGAGCATACCTGGAGGCTACAATGCTCTCCGAAGGATGTACACAGACATCCAGGAGCCTATGTTCAGCGCTGCTCGGGAGCAGGTGGGTTATAATTGTCCGTCCTGGCACTGACATACTTGCTGGCTCCTCACTTCCAGGGAAGAATTGTACAAAACTATATTAATCTTTTTTTTTTGTATTTGTTGTAGTTTGGAAGCAATCCCTTCTCTGCCTTGGGGGGTAATGCAGATGGTTCTGGAGCACAACCGTCCAGAACGGAGAATAGAGAGCCTTTACCAAACCCCTGGGGACCTCCACCAACAGCGGCATCAGATGGTCGGAGGACAGGCACCTCTGCACCCTCCGCCTCTACAGGGGGAACTGGGCCTAGCATCTCTAGCCCCCTGGGTATCAACACCATGGGCCTTGGCAACGGTACAAGCTCCTCAACACGTAACAGCATGATAGTGTTATTTTATCTAGTAGTTCTTGTTGTTTGAGCATCAGTGAGTCTGTGGATTTGAGTTTGGATGAGATGTTGGCACGGTGTAACCATTAACTCCATTTAAAAACATTACATCTTACATGTAGACATGATCCTGTTTCATTTCATTGTTTGGTTTTATTGTCAACTCATGTAGGTTAGCAGTTAGCCACTCATCAAGACGGAAGAATAACTTAAATCCTAGATTAATAACACTACAAGTAACTAACCGTAAATAAAACGAGGGTCAAAGTCGGAGCACTCAATCACAGGTCAAAGACCACTAATGATACTTGTATTTTCGATATTGGTCATAAGTGGACCAAGGTAAATAAATAGTCAAGTAGAAAGAAAGATGTTTTACTTTCTGTCATTGTAGTTGGATATACTGTATATTGTACCTACTGTATGTATCTCTCTCAACCTGCTCACTGTCCTGTGCTCAGGTGTGTTCAGTAGTCCTGGCATGCAGAGTATGATGCAGCAGCTCACTGAGAACCCACAGCTGTTGCAGAACATGCTGTCGGCACCATACATGCGCACCATGATGCAATCTATGGCACAGAATCCAGACCTGGCTTCACAGGTCTGCACACCTCTCTAAGTTGGCTTTTTTAGGGAGAATTACCATTTCATCATTGGCCTGATTTATGTGGTTATGACCATTTTGGCTAACGTTAACTCTTTCCCCCCTCAGGCATTGATGAACAATCCCCTCTTTGCTGGGAACCCACAATTACAGGAGCAGATGAGAAATCAGCTTCCGATGTTTCTCCAACAGGTTAGATTCCTCTGTCTTTGTGTCCACTGGTACATAGTGGTCGATCTTATTTTTTATACTGTTTGCATATTTTGAACCAATTACCATGTGGTTTATAATAAATAAATGAATAAAGGCAAATTATGTGAGCAATACATACGTTCGATGTTATGAAGAAATAAAAAAAGACAACTATAAGCAATACATTTAAATCTGTCCCATATCTTGTAAGCAGTATTATTATATGTTAATACGTTTTGTATATTATTGTATTTGGAGTGTTAAAATAAAACTTGGAACAAAAATGGGCATGTTAAATTGACATGTTATGTTCATGGCTGGTCAGATGCAGAATCCTGAAGCGTTGTCCACAATGACCAACCCCAGAGTAATGCAGGCCATAACCCAGATCCAGCAAGGCCTTCAGACGTTACAGACAGAGGCACCTGGCTTCATGCCTGGGTACAGTATGCACCACATTCACCTCCAACACATCTTTTTCAAATCTGGCATTAGCCAGTGTTTGTATCATAGTTTTAGAAATGATCAGGGAAATTAATACTTACCTTCTCTCTTCATAGCGTGACACCCGGACTCTCCCCACTTATTCCTCCCGCAACAGGGGGCAGTGTGGCTCCAGAAAACTCTTCTGCCTCAACACCGAGTTCCAATTCTACTTCAGCTCCTAGTTCCTCTCAGCAACAGCAGCAGCTCATGCAACAGATGATACAAATGTTTGCTGGAGGAGGATCATTGGTAAGCAGTATGTAGCTGTTCTAACCCTACATTTCTTCTTTGTAACCACAAGGTCTGGCTGCAGTTAATGCTGCTTATTATAGAGTGCTGTTGTCAAAACCACACCCCCTGAGTCATTCCCATTCAAAAACCTTTGAATAAATTCGTTATTGTTTTGGCTTATTTCTTTTTACCCCATTTTCCTCCTTATGCCAATTTAATTCCTCTCCACACCTTTGTGTGTTGTCAATGCTGTTGTATCCTAGTACTCACTCACCTGCCCCCACCAGGAGGACGTAGAGCCTCCGTCCTACTCCTCCCGCCCAACTCTCCTTGACAGGTGACCGTACCGCCCCAGCCCCAGTGACAAATGTCACTCTCCCCACCCGGCTTCCCACCCATGAACGCGGGACAATTGTGTTTGTATAGACTCCGCAAAGCCGGGTGCACCCAGGTGGATTCGGACCCCCGGCGTTCCCGCGGTGGTGGGCAGAAACTTTATCCACTGTGCCATCCATTACCTTTTGTTTACAATATGAGTGGACTCATTGATTTGTTTCTTAAAGGCCAGCCTGTGATGTCTTATGAGTTATATGATGTATGACTCCAATGTTGGGGCAAGGTGTCAGACCGTTCAGAGACCCATTGTCTTGAATTATAAATTAAAATATTTAAAAAAGTGTTATGGAAAAGATTGTGGAGGTACTGTGTGCACAAATACATTTCTTGGAATGGACACACAGATTGACCCTCTTACAGTATAGACTGTTAGAGTTGTGCAGAGCCACACTGTAAAAAGCCAGGACATTTTCTTTATGACCCAGGAGTCATGCACTATTTATTTGTTTTTAGGAATTCCGACGTCTTCGTGGGATTCATGTCAATTTATATTGGTGGAAAGTATGTGACTCTGTGCTTGATCGTGTCCCTTGCAGACTCAGACCCCAGAAGTACGCTTTCAGCAGCAGCTTGACCAGCTCAGCGCCATGGGGTTCATCAATCGCGAGGCTAACATACAGGCGCTCATCGCTACAGGAGGGGATATCAACGCTGCCATTGAGAGACTGCTGGGCTCCCAGCCCTCCTAACTCGCAGGCCCACTCAGTTTGCTGTGAGCAATGGCAGGAATGAAGGAAACAGTGATACCTTGAGAGAAGAGGGATTCTGATGATTGAAGGTTTGAAGACTGGAAGAGTACAGGATCACAACGGGATATTAAAAAAAATGAAATTTCCTTCATCACATGCAAATCTGCTCATGCTCTTCAGATAGACTCAGTGGACTTCTATTACTCATCTCTTTGTGTGATCTGTGAAATCCTAGGAAACATGAACAGGGAAATTGTAATAGGAGATGTTGGGGGGGGCATTGCCGATTTCAGTTGCTAATGGAAACGGTTCCATGCTAGTGCTGTAGAACAATGCTGTGAAATGATGCCACAACTAACACACCGTCTCATTACTGCCTTCAATGCAACTGGAGATTATTTTCCGCTAAGAGTAAAACTCATTCAGCAGATTTATGCATGAGGTTACCCAGGTATTAAATCACTTGAATGGATTGTGCTTGGGTGGTAACATAGAGTTTTGTCATTTGACCAGGTTTGGCAGTTGCTGGTTTGAAGCCTCTCTGGCTCTTCTTTATGTTTGGAGAACTTGCTTGTTTTGAAATTATTTTTCCCTCTATCTTTAATCCGGCCTGATTGACTAGTATTTATTGCTGTAGTAGTTACCCTCTGTCTATTTCTTCGTCTATAGCTCACACTTTGACAAGTTCTTCACGTTGTGTGCCCTCTCCCCCCTTTCTTATTCCACAGCAAGAATGATCATGAAAAATGCTGTTGGAATCGTTTGTGTGAATACTTCTCACAGCTGCCTAAGTCCTAAGATGTCTGCTTACATGTTTGGCTTGTTTAGCAGGGGTCTTGAGAAGAGTCAATCGTAAAAATATATATATAAACAAACTAGATATATACAAATTGAGGAGGAAAGGTGTCTGCGGTAGGTATATATTTTAAGACTTTGGCGTAAGGTTACAAAAAAACATTTTCCGGAGGTAGGATCCATTTATATTTTAGATATTGGGTTAAGTTGTATGATGGATATTTTGAAGTGAAGTCTTTAGAACAATGTTCTGTTGAGTTTGAGCAATTGATTGATTAGAGAAAGAAGCAAATGTCCAGGGTCTGTTTTTCAACTGATTGAAGTTGAAAAGAATGAACCTTTTACAATAACTATTTTTGTTGTTTATTTTCACAGTGTAGTGCCTAAAAATGTTTCGGGTTCAGCAATATTACAATTAAATATGTGAAATCTATAGCAATGTCGTACTAATGGCATCTGACTTTTGTTAATACCATGTATTATTTGCCGTATCTGCTGGTTTAAGAAATCCTATTCATCTCTGCCTTTTTCTTGGACTCCATTCACACTATTCTAATAATACCTTTCAAAAACCCTAATGGTGTGTCTGTAATTAATTTCACCAGTTGCAAGTGTTGTAGTAAGGAAGTTGTAATATGTTGACTTTTTATCCTAGATACGTAGGCCTGCCCTGCAGTGTTGTTTAGAGACCGTACTACAGACCATTATGTCATGCAAGTGTAACACCTGAGATTCAGACGAGGGTCTCCCACATGTGAAGGGACTCTAGCCGTAACCACTAGATGGAATTCCCTCCCAGGCTTTTGGTCTTCAGGTTGAGGCTCTGCTACACAGCTGATGAATTGAGGCAATTGAACAACTAATCATATAGTGTCTGATGACTGGACATAACTTGGTTTGCTGGACATATACTGCCAATGGTGGACAAAGTAAGTAAACTCGATCAAATATTAGAAAACAGAGTAAGGAGGGCATCTTTTTGGCTGTAGAGTAAAAATCTCCCAACGCAAGGTGCTCTTTGGTAGCAGGTGACAAAATTGATGCAAAGTTAGACCAAGGCACTCTTGGGGGGGAAAGTTGAAAAGCCTTGTTTTTTTTCGTCAAATATTACTTGACTAAAGAGTGAAAGTCACATTTGTTGCAACCGTCAGGTCGCAGTATCAAAACCTCCACTGGCTGTCTTTCACGTCGCGCCACACGTCACACTTTTGCCCTACTCATATTGCCCCGGGCCCTATCCATGCCAAACTTTGCACACACACTCCTTGGCACCACTCATTTCTCACACAGCCCTCTTCTAGCGCCACCATGAGGCCGATTCTTGCAAAACAAATTTTTGGACACTGCTCCTACAGATTCTGCCCTAAAATCACGCAAAGCGTTACACAGTATATCTCTAAAGTCATGTCATCAACATGGATCTGTCCCATTTCCCATATTCCCTCCTGATTGGCTACCATTGCCTTCTGAAGTTTCTGTATGCGACTTGACAGTCGCGTATCTCCCGATTAGGGAGTCTTACTGGTACTCGAGTTAAAAGTACAAGAAGACTTGCTTTAAAAAATAAAATAAGTAGTCAAAAGTATGGTTTTAAAAAGATACTTGGGAATACAAGAGTACATGTTTTATTTATTTATATCAATGCATTGAAGGGAAAATATAGGCCTATGCTATTTTTTCACTATATTATATGGGGCTTTAAGTGGTTAATTCATAAGTTACTTTTCCTTTCCTAGAAATATGGTGGAGGAGAAAGTACAATATTAGTCTTTGAAAATATAGAGGGGTGAATGTCAAACTAAGTATCAAAAAATAAAAATACCCAAGTAAAGTAGGCCTACAGTCTACAGATCTAAAATGTTTTACTTACAGTACAGTACTCAAGCAATGTACGTAGGCCTACTACTTATTGTCCAGTCCACAGGATACTGCTTCTACTAGTGAATAAATCAATCATCAACCATGCAATGATATAGTGTACATTGTTAACAATAATTTCTCATTTCTATTTTAGATTTTACAGTGAAGTTTTGAGCATTTTAGTAAAACTAACAATATTAAACAAAAGCCTCACCAAACCCCTACAGTCTATGCACCAAACCGAGTCCGAACCCAAAGCCTGCTTGGTTGTGAGCTTGGATATCGGCTATTGGTATTTATCATACGATGCACTTTTAATCATGTGATTGCCGCCGACCAATCAAATGGCGAAGAACTTCCCACAATGCATTTATCCGGAAGTTGGCATTCAGATCAGGTGACTTCCATAGAGTTATAAGGTTTTTTATTGTGTTGACGTGAATTCGAGAACAAATTATAAGTCGTTTCGCCTTGTAATTGATTTGTGAATTCATATTCTACGGTAGTGACTAGTTTGCTATGTTACGACCAAAGGCGCTGACGCAGGTTCTCAGCCAAGCCAACACAGGAGGAGTGCAGAGCACACTGTAAGTAATGTTAGCTGTCAACAAGCTAACTGGCTAACTAGTAGTAGTCAACTAATTGATGGTGTCTTTTTAACACTCACGAATACATTATTATAGAAACTTCGCAACGCTCTGTTGACTATTGTGCGTGCCTGTCAGTGGTGCGTGGATATGGACGGAAACATAATGCAATAATGAATACAAATAATTTCTTTCCCAGTTTACTAAATAATGAAGGATCCCTTCTGGCTTACTCTGGTTATGGCGACACTGACGCTCGAGTGACAGCTGCTATTGCAAGCAACATCTGGGCAGCCTATGACAAGAATGGCCATCAAGCTTTTAATGAAGACAAACTCAAATTCATCTTGATGGATTGTATGGTAATGTATGCTTTAACAGAAATTGTGTGTGTGTGTGTGTGTGTGTGTGTGTGTGTGTGTGTGTGTGTGTGTGTGTGTGTGTGTGTGAGAGTGTGAGAGAGAGATTTTTTCTTAGCTGTTGCAAATAATTAGCACACCATCAAGTATAATTTTCCCCTCTCGTTTCAGGAGGGCAGGGTGGCAATAACGCGAGTTGCCAACCTACTGCTGTGCATGTATGCTAAAGAGACTGTGGGCTTTGGAATGCTTAAAGCCAAGGTGAGAAATGTAGCTCCTCTGGTTCATTTCTGAAGTACACCATACATTAAATGTTGTCGTGTTTAGGGTTGCAACTATCGATTGTTCTCGTATTTGATTATTCTGTTTACTTTTTTGATGAATTCAATAATTTGAGAAGCTTCTTTTTGGTGTATGTTCTCCAAGCTATATAGTGTCAGTGTGGTTAAGCTATTTTATATGCCCTATTTTATACTTCGTTATATTGCAGTGTCACATACAATTGAAGCTCTACATGCCCACAATATGTCCCATGGGTTCGGATGTGTTCTGAGCTTGTAGATCTATTATAAACTTGCCACAAAGTTCGGAAATCTAACTTTGGTCGATTATATCTCCCCTTTAATAAACCCAAATGGTATTGTGTTTTATATCATTTTCATTGTTGATTTGTCACCTTTACAACGAGGTACAGCTTGTAAGCATCGGGCATTCGAGGCATGAGCTACACAGCCAAACGTGTGGGTTGCGCTGACCCAAGATTTGCCAACATTCGGTCCATTATATCCCCCCTTTAATTGTGCCAAATGGTATTGTGTTTGATATCATTGTTATCGTTGATTCGTCAGCTTTACAATGAGGTACAGTTTGTAAGGATCTGGCATTCGTGGAATGAGAAACACAGCCAAACGTGTGGGTAGCACTCCTCCAAAAATTGTCAAAATGGCCTGGCAGGCCTGCAATACTGTTCTTTTGGTCTTCACCTTTGTTACTTGGGGCATTGAATGATTGCACTCTCTCACAGTATTAAGGAAAAGAAAAAACAACACACATTGGCAATTTTTACATTTTATTAATGTTAAGCTCAGTGTCAGGGAAGCCCAAAACGAGAGTAAATGCCAGCAGAACAGTATATTGCAAGCCATTTTGGCAAAATTCTGGTCGGCGCTACCCACACGTTTGGCTGTGTAGCTCATGCCTCGAATGCCCGATGCTTACAAGCTGTACTTCGTTGTAAAGGTGACAAATCAACGATAAAAATGATATAAAACACAATACCATTTGGGTTTATTAAAGGGGAGATATAATCGACCAAAGTTAGATTTCCCAACTTTTTGTGGCAAGTTTAGTTGCTATTTAAAAATATTTTGATGAAGTGTAATTTCAAAAATCTATATCAAAATTATTCTTTGTCATTTCTATCAACATTAAGATATTTTTGTTTGAAAACATATTTGTACAGTATGTTTGTAAGTTTGTACCGATCATCTCTTGCCTAAAACATAGACATTTCAAAACGATGTTGGTTTTTAAGATGATTTTGCAAGTTACTGAACTGTACAACCAAACTAACAGAAACTAGCATGAAAGGTAACTGAACCTAAAAAAGGGGTGATCGCCTGCTAAATTGAATTATTTGTATTTTTTTTACAAATACATGAGTAGTAGGTACATGGCCTAACCCTAAATGCATATCAAACTGGGGGTCTGGTCCTTGTAATGAAAAGGATTGCTGATGCACTCTGTGCAGGGTTTTCTTTTGAGGTGGTTGAAAAGGTTTGTTGTGTTGCAGTACGCTAAAATCTTAACTTTTCAAAATAATATTTATTTAATGCTGTGGAGTTATGCGCAGAAAATAACAGATCTATTTTTGTTACGTGGCATAAGTATACCAGCTGTTTTGGAAAATCCAAAACAAACACTGATATAAATGTGATTTTGATGTATTTGCAGGCAGAGGCCCTGGTGCAGTACCTAGAGGAACCTCTGACCCAAGTAGCAGCATCATAGAGGGTGTTTTTCGGATGAAACTCTGCTATGGTGGATCTGGTGCCTAGGTGGACTCCTGTGGTGTTCTATATTAATCATCACATGATAATGCATACATGAGTGAGTGAGTGCATGGATGTATGTGAGTGTTTAGTCTTTGGTCAATGTATTTATTTTCTTGACTTTAACTTTCTGCTTTGCTTTTTAATTATTTGCACTCTTGAGACTTCAAATATTGTTCTGTTCTAAAATGTGTTCTCAGAATATGTCTGTCTGGATGTCTGATTTCAGAAGGGTTTTTCAAGGGTTGATGCATCATTTCACATGATGCGCTGCATCACATTATTAGAGAGCTCTATATTATGGCAAAGATCTATTAAGACACTTCTTGAATTTAGGGTTTCTACAATTGATAAGATAACTGAAAACCAATTCACATGTTTTGACACAAAGCTGTAAAATAAATAATTGTGGAATGAATTTGACTTAATTTGAGTCGTTTGTGCCATTGCACCATTGGGGTGAAAGCACTTTTAAGTCTCAGAAAATGAAGTTTGCTACCATGAGACTTGAATGTTACCACACCTTTATTGAGTTCCAACATTTTAATTTAGAATTTCCATTGAAAGATTATATTTATGTAAAAAGTCATTGTATTTGTAGTCACTGATGCATATTATTATATTTCCATACATTCTAAAGTTTGCCACGAGTGGAAAGCCTTCCTGCATTGCATTACATGCTGTACAGTAAAGAATTCAGGCAGATTTATTTGAACACATTCAGATTGAGCTGATTGCGTTATGCATTTGCCATTGCAAATATTTCAATTAGTTGGCATTCATTGTCAATGTGTGAATTTGACCAGAACACAAATGGATACCACAACTCAGCAATTAATGGATACCTCAATTCAACAGTGGGGCTTTTAAACAAGCCACTTATGTCCCCTGTATGGGACTAGTTTTGATGAATAGTGTGAAAGAGGCTATCACTAAAGCTCTTCATGACAAAACCTTTCCTGTAAGGTTAAAGGTATTCTCATTTGATTTGAGTTTTTCTCATGTCAGTCATAATGTATCATAGTATCTTCAGTCCTTACTGAGGAGCCTTGACTATGTAGACCAGGGGTCGGCAAACCCTTTGACCTTAGTACCAAGTTTCAGTGTGCCATATCAACATTAAGTGTAATTATGACACATCAAAATTAAATATTTCAAACTGATTTTGATTATTCATTGGATATACATAACTTTTTTCTTCTTTAGAAATATTTACTCAATTTTCTTCTCGTTTACATCTGTAAACCTGTGACAAAGTTGAAATGAATGATGGTATCGACCACTGTCTCCCTGCTTCATGTTCCCCAATGTTGTTGGTAGTGATCTAACTGGTCCACAAGGTGGCACTCGGCTGCACCTTGCCAGCTGCTGTACCTGTCTAACCTGCCTACACTGGCCTTCACTCTCATCTCACCAAGACCCGCCCTTGTCCCTGCCTGCCCCCCACCCCCCACCCCTTCCCAACCCAGCCCCCATCCACTGAGTGGAACTACCTGGCTACACACAGCAAGCCTTGTTCAAACAAGACCGTTTCTATTAACAAACGGGGAAGGACAGGCTTGAGGGTGGAATCTGTGTGTCAAAACATTTTTACAGTCATTAGTTGGTCTGAACCTGACGGTTTGAAGAAGAGTGGCTTCGGTAGTGTAAATCAGTGGCATCTGGCATCTTCCACAATCTGCGAATGCAAGGGCTGAGGACAAGGCAGCAGTGTGTGGGGAGGCACCAGTGAAAAGGGCACAAGATGGGTTCAGATGAGGCCTACAACTTTGTCTTTAAAGGTGAGGTCTTGTTCTCCTACACGTCCAATAGTATTTTAAAGTTAATGTCATGTATAGTGTATTTCAATCTATAAAGTAGGGAGTAGTAAAGTGCTAATGTGTGCAGTGTGTTTGCAATTTCAGCATTTTGCAAAACCAGCTCTTAAGTGATCTTGATAGGATTTTCAGTATTTCTTTTCAGCCTTTGATATGTCTCACTTATGCCCTGCCTCACATGTGAACATTGCCAGTTGCTTAATCATTCTGCTGCACATGAGCACATTCCCTACATGTAACAACCAGGATGTGTGTGTTTGTCTGTGCGTGTGCGCGCGCGCGTGTGTGTGTGTGTGTGTGCATGCTTGCGTACAGTATGTATGAAACCCAGCTCATCAGTATCACTCCACGCACAGTATAACATTCCACACTATTACATTGTTGTATTCCAAAATCCAACAACCATTTTGGAAAGAAAAAACATGACCTTAAATTGAACTTTCAGTATAGCTTACTTTTTATTGTAAAATCAGTTAAGTACTCCTACAATTACCTTCCTTACCACGTACTTCAATTGTATTCCAGAAATATTCTTTAGATGACAATCAGGTAAAACATGATATAACAAGGCAGATAAAGTAGTAGCATCACCTTTATTAAGAGATAGGCCATCCAAATTATGTTGGGCATGTAGTAAAATCACATTAGAGAGACACAGATTGTGTAGTAACTGCATTATGTGCATTACAATTGTTTTAGTTGCCCATAATAAAGTCATGGGAACAAATAAGAGGAGAATTTAATCTCAAAAGGAAGGCTCGTTCTTCTCACCTTCCTCAGCATAAACAAGCTTAAAAGAAGCTATTTGTCATGGCAACCAGGGCATTGTTTGTTTAAGTAGTTACTCAGTGCTGGAGGGAAGGCAAAAGCGGCCATGGTCTCACCTCACTAAATAAAGACAAGTATGTTCAATGAGTTAGCTGTGAAGTTCAACTCAAGTTCAGTTGTTATTCAAAGGGTCTGAAAACACTTTCTATTGGATTTACAAAGAAATCACACATTCTTTGGCTTGAACTTTATAATACTGCCTAGATATTTACATCTCTCTATCTCATACATACACAAATACAATATTTCACTCTAGGCTAAACTCAAAATCTCAGATAATAATCATGGGAACGGTCACAGTTACCTTTTTTTCCATGAAATAATTCCCAGTAGAACCGCTTATCAGTGTGTGTCATTGATTTAGAGACAGGATGTACTCCTATCTTTTGTACACTGAAATACTTGGATTTTGTCATGGTATTCACTGTTTTGATTACAGTATCCATATACTTGGGTGCATTCCCTTGAGAAATGCACCAAACTCCCAACTTTTCACTGCCTAGTAGATTTAACTTGACTGCTTCAAGGTCTAATGTGTAGGGTTAGGGTTAGTATGTATACGATATGATGAAACAATTATATCCTTATACCTATTTTTCCTGAAAATGTGCTGTTTAAAGAACTCACATTCCTGCATGTCTTTGCTTAGGTCACAATTAGAATCTGACCAATTCAGCAAAAATTAGATGCAATAATATTTGTAAAACGTGTTGTCCAAAGCACATCGTTTTGAGTTTCCTTTCCTTGGCTGAATCTGTTGATCTGGGGATTTTTACTGTTAAATTCAACTGAATAGTTTACATTTCACATTTAAATAATTTAAGTCCTATCCTGTCATCATAGTATAGCTTGGCTGAGATCATTGGCCCTTTTTTCAGAGTCAGCTATCAGCAGCTCTCAAACACCCAACAGGAGTTACTGGTCAATGAAGTGACAGCCTAACTCGTTCCACCTGATTGGGTATTGCTTCCCACTTTTGAAGGGACTTTAATTTCAGGAAACAGGGACTAACTTAGGTTACTTAAAAAATATTGCTTCCCTTTAGTGTGTGTGTGTGTGTGTGTGTGTGTGTGTGTGTGTGTGTGTGTGTGTGTGTGTGTGTGTGTGTGTGTGTGTGTGTGTGTGTGTAAAAATGACTGCCCTGTACCTTTTACTGTATATATTATCCTTTCTTTACATGTAATTCATTGATGTGTTAATACTAAATTAAATGTATAAAATACATATAAAGTAATGTTAATATTTATCCATAATTGTCAATTTTATGACATTTCATGCATAAACATAATTTCAACGCTGCAGTATGTCTCGCAAACACCTGCACACGTCTCGCTCAATAAAGGTTACATAGGAATAGGAAACATTTTGGTCTGACCTTGACCTTAATAGAACAGACAAACAGTTGAATGTAATAGCATTAATTGTGGGTGTGTTTCATTTTAGGTGTCACTGTGCAAGCATGGGCAGCTCTTAAAACTTCATGTTGGCAAACAGAAACACCTAAATGAAACACACCCACAATTAACATTATTACAGTAAAATCAGCTTAGTTTACCTATGAAAATTATCCATTGAGTGTGAAGTGAAGACTGTGTTTTTGATTATTGGATTTGCGTGTCTACCACATGTATTTGCACATTTAGCTTTCATTTTGATTTTATTCAGGTGTACAAGATAATGTACTGTATGTCTCACCAAAACATTATATCCTTATGTTAATGTCAACATAACATAGGGAAAGAATCCTTATGTTATGTTAACATTATTTCTCACCTGTGGTAATTATTTCCGTTTCCATGCAGGTGTGGTTACGTATTATTAGTTTAAAAGCAGGACAAGATTGTGACATAGCCCCAGACAGCTAAGATGAAGGGCTTATATTAAGATGGGTGAAATCAAAAGCACAGAGCACACCTTGAAGGCCTTACTCAAGGGCATCCTGGGGAGTGGCTCAAACCAGGCCCTGTGAAAAGAATATTTAAGTGTTTCATCTATATTCCAACATACTTAAGGCCCTGAAAACATGCCCTCAGGGGGTCCCTATACCCGATACCCCTTCACCCCAAATATCTTGTTTTGTTTTTAAAACAAGGAAGGGTTGAACCGTTTGCATTGACAAGTACCTCTCTCGCACTCGATATTCCTGCTACACCTGCTATGAACACATCTCCACTTACAAAACCCCTTTCACTCTCTCCTGGACAGGAGAAACCTGGCCTGGATGTTAGAATATAGGTGGTATGGTCAGGTAAAATGGGTGTGAGTTGGTGAATATAAAGGGCGACAACCACAACCCTCAAACCCTGTATTTGCTTGACAAATAAAGGTACAGTATATGTCATATCCCTCTAATCTGTCTTGCCTCTCCTTTGCAGTTGTTCTGATAGGAGAATCTGGTGTGGGCAAGAGCAACCTACTGTCCCGTTTCACGAAGAATGAGTTCAACCATGACAGCCGGACCACTATCGGTGTTGAGTTCAGCACTCGCACAGTACAGCTGAATGGTTTCACCATAAAGGCCCAGATTTGGGATACAGCTGGGTTAGAGAGATACCGAGCTATCACCTCAGCGTGAGTACAAGGGACCATTACACACACTATAATAAACTAGGAAGACTTTTTAATTGCATGAACATTGTACCTGTCCTGAACACAAGTGCACAAGTTTTGGTCTCTCTTTAATTTCTCTTTGTGTTAACCTTTACTTGTGCCTTCTCTTGATCTGTTAACGTTATAAACCAGTTAAAATTGTGTGAATAGTTTTGACTTGCCTTAAATGAGATTAGATCAAATTTAGGACGGTGGTTGACTTGGGAGGTGCTATAGTTTGATCAGGCATTACACACAAACAAGCAATTATGTTCAATTTCCTCCCACATAACCTGAAAAACCTTTCTTCACCTTCCCTGTTCCGGTTAATTTTCAACCAGCACATTCTGGTCCAACAATGCAATTCACCCTTTGTCAAGTCCCGCCCATTGTCCCGTCCCTCTTCACACCCATTGGTTGCAGTGTCTTGGTGGGACATTCGGTGGGACACTCCATCCACTAACATTCTAATTCAGTTGCTTTGTATTGTTATTATGTGTGTTCAATTCTAATTTCAAACTTGGTTTCAGTCAAATGGAGCTGCTCAGTGGCAGTATAGTGACTTAGCATGTTTTTAAATGTTTTTATTTCTCCAAAAATTATGTTTTAGCAAATTCAACATCAAAAAGGCGGAACCAGGGCGGGACAAGGCAGATAGAGCCTGCTGGTTGGTCAGTCAGGGACCAACCAGAAGGCTGACAAAGGGTGAATTGGCCAGAGGCTCGCAGCAACCTTTTATTTGAACACTTGGGCCTCAACAGTGCTCTTCTGGCAATAAGGAAATGTATTTTTTTATGAAGCTAAAGAGATTAACAGTTTATATAAACAATATAACCACGTCTGTTTATTTCTTATGAGAGAATATCTGAGGATATGTTACACCACAGGATTAGCTCTTTGCTATCAGGCCGGCTTTTTTTTAATCATTACTTTTTAGTAATTACTTCAATTATTAAGTGCAACATGCTAATTTCACTCCCAAGGCAATTCCCATTTGTGCCTTAACAGTTACTCAAATTCTATTAAATAGGAATTCATTACTCTGCAGGACCAGGGAAACTCAAATGTAATTGGAAGTTATTTCACAGGGATTACAGTAAATACTAGTTTGCCTGTGAATGATGGGGGAGGGCGCATAATAACAGGAACCAGATTGCTCGCCCCAAAACACGCTCAGTCGCTCACCCTGATTTCTTCCTGCTGATCTCACGCCGCCTGCTCGGTTGGGGAGGTTCTTGCATTCCTGTATTTGTTTTCACAGTAGAACTGAGGATACCATAAAGGTTAGAAATGACTTTAGGGTTAGGCAGTTTTACTGAGGTTAAGATTAGGAATATGGATACGATTTGGCTCCGTTTTACTAAGGTTAAGGTTAGGATTAGGAATAAGGTTAAAACAGTTTACGTTTACCAGGCAGAGACCATGCCACCGTTCCGGATAGACGCCCGAGGCGACTGTGTTCTTGGGCGAGTGTTCTGGTATTCATAATAACATAAATTGAGTATATTCTTGATACTTGTTCTTTGTAAAAGCACAGTATAGATAATAACCACAACATGAACCTGTTCTTATCTCCCTTAACAAGGTATTACAGAGGAGCAGTTGGAGCCCTGTTGGTCTATGACATCACCAAACACCTGACCTATGAGAGTGTGGAACGCTGGCTGAAGGAGCTGTATGACCATGCTGACCCCCATATAGTAGTGATGTTGGTAGGAAACAAAACTGACCTGGCCTCAGAAAGAGCAGTGCCCTCAGAGGAGGCTAAAGACTTTGCAGGTACATACAAATACATTTACATATAACTAATCATTATTTCTCTCTTTCTCTCTCTCTCTCTCTGTCTCCTTCTTGATATAAACCAGGAAATGTTGGTGAGAAAATAAATTGTGCTTTATTTAGCACAAGGATAATGATATTTTACATTGCTTACTTTCTGCAGCGAGGAGGGGCATATTGTATGTGGAGACCTCAGCCTTGGAGTCAACCAATGTTGAGGTAGCGTTCAACGATGTCCTTGCGGGTAAGCTTTAAAAAGATGTATTTCACATGTGTGCCTTCAACTATCCAAATATGTTGTCTATATAACATGTAGTAAAATAAAATGAGTTGAACTGACTGAATGAATTAGGTCAATCTTAACTATATTTCCCTTTCAGAGATTCACAAGAAAGTGAGCAGTAAGGAGGTGATTCGGGGCTCCATCAATGCTGTGTCCTTATCAAGTCCCACCCCCAGAGCAGACAGCACAGAGGAGGCAAAGCCGTGCTGCAGGAACATCTGATCAGACTAAAGCCTAATTTATTCAATGTTGACTGAGCATAAATTAGGCTTAACCCTTAATTTAAGGGGTCAGTCAGGGGGAAATCAGAGTGGAGCAGTTTGTAACTAAACACACTGCAGACCACAACAGATTTGGAGGACAGGCCTCCTGCTGCTTGCCCATTTGACAATGACTGATTTGAAAAGGTTAGATAAGATATGCACAATAAAGTGTTAATGTAGCTCTGATTGTAACATTTGTACACTCTGAGTGCACTCTCACAGTTGCATATGGATAAATTAACACTGAGGATTCTACTGTGTAGCATTTGATGAGATGAAATATCAGTGATCTGAGAGCAGGTCAACGGAAAGAAAAATAGACTTATGTCTAAACAGAGTTTGGAAGGTTATGTGAATGATTAAATGCAACTGTGCAGGAGGCAGAGAACATAAGTCAATGTTATGTTTGAACTTTGCCTTTAGAGACAGTGATTTTCAAAATGTAAATTGTGGTTGTTTCTCATTTTCATCATCCGAACAATTTCGGCTAATCTTATATTTATTGTCTCCACCAGCCGAAGGCTGAGGGGAGAGTATGTTTTCCCCTCCGTCCGTCCGTCCGTGCGTCCGTCCGTCCGTGTGTCCGTGTGTCCGTCCGTGTGTGTGTGTGTCCTCGCAGTTTGTGTGCAGCTAATCTCAGTCGCCGTTGGCCCGGTCGCTGCCAAAGTGAGCACACACATTCCCTGGATGCCAATCTAGAACCTCTGCCCTAAATTTTTCAAATGGGCTTTTTCTAGCGCCACCTAGTGGCCGATGTTCGCAAGACACATTTCTGTGCACTACTCTTACAGATTTTGTCCAAAAATCCTACAAATCGGTAGGCAGTATCTCGACAGTCATGTGATCGACACGGATCTGTCCGATTTTGCATATTCCATCCTGATTGGCTAAGATTGGCTTCCAAAGTTTGTGGGATTGAGCCGTTTTGAACAAAATGCCTCAAATCACAAACGCAAAGTGCAATTATCATGAAATCGCGCACACACGTTACCACTAGGCCGAGGAAGAAATGCCACTTAATTTTTTTTTAATCAGCCTCATGGTGGCGCTATAACAGCCCGATTTGTGGTTTTACCTATAACTCCACCGATCAGTTTCAAACTTTGTAAGCGCACTCCCTAGAGGCTAAGGATAAACCTTTGCCCTGCATTTTTCACATCAGCCTTTTATAGCGCCACCTTTGGGCTGACTTATGTAAAACACATTTTTGGATATTACTCCTTGAGATTTTATCCAAAAATCATGCAAATCGGTACACAGTATCTCTATAGTCATGTGATCAAGTCCGATCCGTCTGATATTTCACATTCCATCCTGATTGGCTAATATTAGCTTCCAAAGTTTGCAGGATTGCTCCGTTTTTGAACAAAATGCCTCAAATCAGCAACGCAGCTTGCGATTACCGTGACATTTGCCACACATATTCCCACTAGGTCAAGGAACAAATGCTACCTTTTTAACATTGTCCTGTTATAGCGCCACCAGCAGGTAGACTTTAGCAAAACTCATTTTTGGAACACAATGCTTGAAATCATGCATGCAGCGTCCGATTGCCATGAAAGATCTAAGGTGAAGAACATATGCCACCCTTTTTACATTGGCCTATTATACAGTAGCACCACCAGGACGCACGGCCTGGTGGAGACCTGTGCTCGGAAGAGCACTGCTTCTAGTTCAATATAACTTGCTGTCACGGCTGTGCATGTGCTCTCATAAATGACCTGTGATCAAATATGACTGACTGTATATTACTGCTGTGAAATAAATGATTAATTGCAGCCTTTCCCACTGAAACACTCACTTGTAAGAATGAAACAGCCATGGAAATAGCTTTTAGATCATATGACATGAAAACTATCCACTGAAACCGTTACGAATGGAAGTGTTTCACATGGACTGGAACTCCTAGAGCAGTGGTTCACATTCACAACCCTTTCTGGATCACTGCCCACTTGAAAACCTCTCAAGTGACTCTCTCATGACCCACCCATCTGACCAAGGCAGCCATGTTGCAGTAAGTGGTCAGGATTAGTGGGCCGGAATGTATTTTCAGACCATGTTTATTGAATGATTAATCAATCGATCGACTGTGTTCCGGCTTGGATCAATGGAACTAACATAGTATACTCAAAGTTCCTATTCATCAGTATCACAATAAAAACCCATTTCATTTCAAAGTTTTAAAGAAAACATACCATGACCTTTGTTTTAATAATTATGTATTATTAATCAATGTTCCCTTGCCCACAGGTTGGGAATCGCTGCTCTAGCACCTAGAGCTAGAGACCACTCTGGCTATTCAGAAATAGGGAAATGTTATCTATTGACAGGAATGTGACCGACATGTTATGTGTCCAATAATAAGCACTGATTATTATATTGGATAGTAGAGTAATCACAGTACTTAACAAATAATATTCTGCTGCCTAGACTGGCATGGAGTGGTATTTAGTACATCAAGTAGGCTATTAGTAGGCCTATTTGTGACTGATTCTCATAAAATAACTGTAAACCTTGTCTTCTTCCTAATTTAGGTTATAGGCTAACCTGTTGTACATTTGCAAACAATAAATACTTTTCAAATAAAAATATTGTATTTTTTATTTGCAACATGGATCTTAAACCTCCTCTCCATTGCATTTCCTTTTGGGGAAGCCAATGTCACCTTATACCAAAAAAATAAATAATAAAAAGAAAGAAGGAGAAAAGGAAGAAAGAAAGGGAAAAGGGTTCCTGACGGCAGCCTGTTCCCTTCAATAATTGATGGGTACCTTCCAACTGGGAGGCATCAAATACAATTGATCTGGTGGTCTGCTTCTAATCCGGAACATAAAGGCAAATAATTTGCAAATTCATGGAAATCACAAAGAAAAGCACTTTAATTACACAAAAATGCAAACATATGCCTACCCATTTTATTCACAATTAAATAATGACTTGCTGACTTCCGTGCTTCAAATTATACTACTCTGAATATACCCTTCCAATGTAGACCTACTGTATATAAAAATATGCTTATCCCCCCCCCCCCCCCCCCCCCCACACACACACACACACACACACACACACAAACATCAAACATACATAGATATCCTACAGTAAGTAGTACATAATATATCCCCATCATACATCATACAACATACAACATATGTATACTCTAAAGCTAGCCTTTATTCTCATAAATGTAACACACAACACAATACTTGTCAGACAGTCTAACTGTACCATTACCTCCTGGTGAGAGACCTGTCACCTGAGTCCTGAGAGACTCCCAAACAACAAGCAAATCGGAGCGACAGCAGCGTTTGACCAATCGCACGCGCTCCTGTTGACAGGTGTCTGTCCTTGATTGACCAGTGGACAATGGAGAGGGAGGCGGGGCTAGGCGGATGACGTAACGTCGCTCGGAAATGCCAAATGACAGCAGGCGTAAAGAAGAAGAAAGAAGAGGAGACGAAACTTCCCGAGGAGGACACTAGTTTGTAGTTCTTTTTCATTGCGAATTTGATGCCCATAAACTACAACACAGCAACACAATAGTAAACGTGTCTACTTTTCTTGTTTTAGAATAAGTTAGTGTCACTGTTGTCAGAGTGAGAGCTGAAAACGGTACACGTCGGGTCTCGGTCGGGTCTGAAGATAAACACTAGAAGTTTGTTCGACCGATACTCGGTAGAATAGTTTAAACCGAAGAGAAGACCGATATCATGACGAACAGAGAAGACGAATACGACTATCTTTTCAAAGGTCTGTAACGTCACTGTGACTGACTGCTCTGATGTTGGACTTTTACATTTCTACTACGTTACTTGTTGATACATGTTGGTACATATGCTAACCGCTTCTGTTCACTTCTGGTTGTTGACCCGTTCTAAAAGTACGTTTACCTTGTACATTTTCCATTCAGCAACGTTACATCCTTGTACTTAACCTAAAGCAGTAGCCTAACATCATCACATGCAGTGTTGAAAAAGTACTCACGTTTTTTTATTTAAGTAAAAGTATCAATACTGCTATGTAGAAAACTAGAAATACTTACAAGTAAAAGTCCGAAATTCAAAATGTACTTGAGTAAATGTACAAAAGTACTTAAAGCACCAAAAGTAAAAGTACTCATTATCCCATGTCAAGTTTTCAAATGTATAACAATCTTTTGAAAATAGCATGTCTACAAGCTCACAATGCGTCGTAGACTAGAGTAGAAGTATTGAAATTTGCAATTACTCAAGTAAAGTACAAATAACTCGAATGTGTACCAGTACCTAAGTAAATGCACTTAGTTACTTTACACCACTAGTCACATGTGTGAATTGCCAGCATGGAATGCTCGGTTGAGATACAAGAAAATGCACAAATGTGATGTCATTGTAACTTTGTTGGCTAGTTGGAAGTTGAAACTAGAACATATGGCTATGTTAGGGGCTGGTGACGAGCATCTATAGGATCATGGATGGGTTTCTAATAAGCAGCACACCCAAGTCAGTGGTTCTCAAACTTTTTCATGTCAAGGACCCCCAAATTGACACTTATTAGCCCGTGGACCCCCCTTTAAAAATATATGCCAGGGATCACCATTAGGGAAGATTTTTTTTTAAAATCAATGTTAATTTAACTCGAGTGTACAAATGGAACCAAATGGGCCCATTTGTGTACTCTTTCTGAGTTACATACCAATAAGGGTCCATAAGGTTCCTACCTATCATTTAGCTGGGGACCCCCTGGAACTCCCTCAAGGACCCCAGGGGGTCCCCGGACCCCACTTTGAGAACCAATGACCTAAGTATCGCAGTTGTGGAGTCAACATCCATACCTATGCTGCAATCGTGTGGTATGGGGGAAGTACTGGTCAAACAAGCAGAATATCATCATCAACACTGCACAGATTGTGTTTCCTCTGTTAAAGGGAAATCATTGCATTGGCTACTATAGGGAAACCGTACGATGGCTTCTGTATTTGAGGACTCCATCTGTGCCCGCACATTCAATGTGTTTAGTCTAAATAGAAGTTGTGTACTGGGTGGGGGTACACCTTAGCCTGGAAATATGTTTTTCAACTGTCTTATGTTTAAAAACAAAAATACATAACTACCTACATACATAAATATAGTGTGTGTGTGTGTGTGTGTGTGTGTGTGTGTGTGTGTGTGTGTGTGTGTGTGTGTGTGTGTGTGTGTGTGTGTGTGTGTGTGTGTGTGTGTGTGTGTGTGTGTGTGTGTGTGTGTGTGTGTGTGTGTGTGGAAAAGCCGAGTGTAAAAGGTAACAGGCCTTCCCTTATTGTTCTCTCTACTAGTTCCCCTTGCTTGTACATTGCCCTAGACGAAGGGAAATGCCATGCTCGGGGTCCTTTGTTCAAATATGGAACTCTAAACAAGGAGTCACCAAACTGGAAATACTTGCATGAAGCTAGACTGTGTGTGTGTGTGCGTGCGTGCGTGCATGCTTTTGTGTCCTCTGCTCTGAACAGCTTCCTGACAGCAAGTAAAAGGGACAATGAGATTTACACCTACTCAAATAAATTGGTTTACTGGCCTCTGGTGACCAAATATCTTGTTTAATCTGAATGTATTTGGCGTACATTGTGAACTGCAGTATAGAAACTAACCTGCTGATATGGGAATGACTGCCAGTTTATCTCCCACCTTAACAGGAAGAACTAGAATGACTGTTGGACTGGTTCAGTCCTATCGCTTCCTTTTTTTAATGGCGTTATTTTTTAGTTTGACTTTGTGTGTTGGTCTCTATGTCCCTATGTATGTGTCCCTCCCTATGTATGCAGTACTAACAGCTCACACAAGACTAACATCATAAAAAGTACGCAGAGACCGACAACACCACAACTGATGCCACGGACAGAACGGCACAAGGAGATATGCTGATATGCACGTGCGTCGTGTTTGATTCCATGCTGTTTTTGAGTGGCGCTAACCGCTCCCACGTCTGGCTTTGTGTGTAGGAGCACGGAATGAGCAATCCATGTATGGAGATGACTAACGTCACGGACAGAACGGCCTATAGATGGAGATATGCACGTGTGTCTTGATACCTTAGGTGCGATTTAATTTTTTTGAGCGGTGCTTTTAAGCGGAGCATTTCACTTTGTGCATTTAGCAGCTAATACATTTTTACTGCACTCTGAGAGCATGAGTCAGTCAGGTGAATCACAATGGGTGAATCATGATTGAATCACAGGCTGCTCCCAGATGAAAAAAAAAGTTGTCCTGCTGCCCTGTTAATGAAGTCATCCCTGCTTACATGAGCAGTCTTCCTTGCCTTCCAGTGAATGCATTCTGAATCCCTACATTTGATTGTGATTATCAAAGTGAGGTTTGTCACTGAATGACTGAATAGTAAATCTCCACAACACATTATTAGTTTTAGCCTTTCTTTGATTGACAATTCAGTTGATTAAAAGTTACTATAAATTTTCATTGCATATTTAAAGCACATTTCATTACAAAGTAACAATAAATATTTTTAGCATTTTGTGGTGTCTCTCTGCTGCAGCGAGTTGTGTCGCTAATTAAGCTAGCATGCACCAAATCATTAGTGTGGTTGCCCTACAGGGCAACACACTGCAGTCCTGGGGAAACTTTATTTTTTCTAGATGAACCTTATTCTAGATAAACTTTATTTGTGAATGACGAATCAAATCCATTGAGTTCAATGGGGGAGTGGTGCTAGCTCGAGGATTGGTCGAACTTCACACGACAATTTGTCCATCTGGTTATACATAGTAGGCAACCACACTTGCAATTTCAATTGCATCTTTCTAGTTATATTCAGTAACATTTCATGGTGTCTAATTGTCTTGGCAAGACAATGGGTACTGGGCAGTGCAGGGCATTAAAACGTTTATTTTTCACTATGTGTTGGCGTGAGCTGTGATTTATTGGTCTACTTTGTGCGAACATTTCAGACAACCGAAATAGCACAGGGTGGATTGGGTAATATTCATGGTTGACCTTGTTTGTTTCTTTAAAATATTACGATGATATTGGTTGAATTTCCCCAAAAGCACTCACAATACCTGCATTAGTTTCACAAACACTTTAGCCAGATCTAATTGTGATTCTGTTGTTACCAGTAATCTGACCTGCCCCTTTCAATTTCCTGACTTTCATATACACACACATACACACTACACAGTCTGTGCCTGCACTGGGATAGGCCACGTAGGTTCTGCAGGGTTGTATCTTATAATAGAAAGGTGTCATGTCTTTCGAGTTGAGGAATGCAAATCTACACAATGCTTAGTGGTAGGGTGTGTAACTTGGCCATAATATTACATATCTCATGGCGAAGGTCCTGAAAAAGGTTGCATAATGGGTTTTTTTTTGGTCCACCCTGGTTCCTTTGTGCCACGTGAAACCCAGAATGTCAGCGTTAACTCTTTAGCATGTTGGTGAGTAATGTTAGTGGATAAATGTAGGCAAAAGAGAACGCCACTTCCAAGAAGTCTCTTTTTAAACTACAAATTCAGACCAGTCGAGTTGATGAAAACTAACTTGTGAGACAAGTGGACCATTGTCTGGCTTTATGAGCTAGAGCCAGCCACATCAGTGCTGACATGTCTCTACCAGTGTCAGTTACAACATAGTAGCGTGATCATGTAATGAGCTTAACTACTGGGCTACAGTTTCCCTGCCGTAGGTGCAGTATTGCTTCAGTACATTATTGCAGATGGCTGATTTGTCAATCTGACTTCAACATCCCACAGTTCCTATTTACCAATAGCAGGGTGGTACAGTAGCTTCTCTCCAACCAACTGTCTCAGCTTGCTTGCCAATCATTGTAGAAATATGTTTCAGAAAAAATCTTCTTATGAAGTCAATTTCATTTTAATCAGCTCTGTTAGCCCTCTAACCAGCCATTTAGTTTTTTTTACAAGTGCACAAGACTGTAGAAGCGAGGTTGGTTGTTTACCTGCCAAAATGGTTGTCACATTATACTCAAACTCTACTGTTGTTAACAGTTACCAGTATGTGGTTGGTGTCAATTTCCCATCCTGGTGGTGATCCAGTAGATCTTAACATAGGTATGAAGAATTCAAATTGAAGCAATTCAATGACATTTTATCTAAGTGTCAAATCACAACGTTATCTCAAATTCTCAAGACACTTTACCTATACAGTAGAGCAGAGACCCCACCCTGAGCAAGCAATTTTGCAACAGTGGTAACGAACCCCCCCACGCTTAAAACTTTCAGAGCTAAACATTATGGATTTTTTAATCTCTAATTATTAATTTAATCTCACTAATTATAGTACATCATGTGCTCTGGCATTCTTCCAAACATATTATACTCAGTACTTTTAGCCATTGATCTTTGACTATTGATTGTTTTGTTTGTTTGTTCTTTTCCAAGTTACAACTTTTATGTTTTCCTGTCTTGTAGTGGTGCTGATTGGAGACTCGGGTGTAGGCAAAAGTAACCTGCTGTCTCGCTTCACTCGTAATGAGTTCAACCTGGAGAGCAAGAGTACCATTGGGGTGGAGTTTGCCACACGCAGCATCCAGGTAGAAGGGAAGACGGTTAAGGCTCAGATCTGGGACACAGCTGGACAGGAGCGGTACCGGGCCATCACCTCTGCGTAAGTTATATAATGGACCATGACAACCTTTATTTAACCGTTAATGATGTGTTCACAGTGCATGTCTTTGACCAAAGCTACAAAGAAACAGAGCATGCACGACCAGCTACATTGCTGCTGAGTTGCCAACTTGCCATTGATTGAACTTTGAAGTGTTGCTCAAACCACACTGTGTAGTGTGTAAATTAAAATGGTAGAATTAAATGGCACAGGGAACTGGTTAACAGCACCAACCAGTTCATCCATTTATGGAACAGAGCAGTAATTGTGGGAACAGAGAAGGGGAATGGAAATGATGAAACAAAAACATTTTATTTTGATTGATGCTTCACTGCGTCATTGAAGTGCTAAAAAAGAAAGCAAGTTGAAGCCAGCCCAACCAGCCTAACTTTTTCTGGTACTGTTAGATTCACCCGTTAGGCAGCGTCGCTTAATGTCGCTGGCTTGACTTCCATTGAAAATGACTTGTAGCCAGTTGTTTTGTCGCCCAAACGCTGCATTATGCTGCGTTCACACTAGTTGCTATAAAATGAGCAAGCTTTCCCAGCTACTTTGCTGTTGAGTTGTCTTTGAAGTGTTGCTTAAAGGGATAGTTCACCCAAAAAAATGTTTTTGCTATTGATTAATCACCCCATGCAGACATGAATTCATGGATATGTTTTTGCATTCCTAAGCCAATAAATTGATGACCAGCAGTGGTTCCCTATGGAGACACAAAGAGTCTCCTCAAAATATTGGCCATGAATTCAAGTCTCCATGGGGTGAGTAATCGATTGGGGGTGAATAAATGAAAAGAGTTGAATTAAAGAGCACAGAGAACTGGTTACGAGTAGGGATGCCCCGATCAGGGTTTTTTTGCTCCCGATCCGATACCGATCAAATATTATTGCTTCCGATTCGATCCCGATCTTTCCCGATCCGATCTTTTGGCAAGGCATTAAGAAGAAAAAAAATTCTATTCATTCTATCACTTGGTTCTCAACCTTTTCAGGCCGTGACCCCCAAAATAATCATATTTTAACTGGGGACCCCCGACCCTGAAGAGTTGAAGTATATTTTGTACAACACGGTTCTATTGTGAAAATAGCAGATCTGCTCACAACGCCTCGCAACGCGAGGAGTTGTGAGCATGTAGATCGGCTATTTTCACAATTTCTGGCTTTAATATTTGACAATTTGGCCAATGTTTAATTTGTCATTTTAGAGGTATTAAAAAGTCCTTAATTTTTCACTTTCGAAATGTGCAGATACCCTCTATACACTTAAACTTTATGTTGATTTGTTTACTGTTGAGAGAGAAAACAATGTTGCACATTAAGTTAATCATCTGGGGACCCCCCCCAAAATAATTTGAGGACCCCCCTGGGGGTCCCGACCCACAGGTTGAGAACCACTGAGCTAGTTGACAGTGCAGAGAGACATAATTGCCTTCCTTTGATCCATTAGCAAGGGGCCAATTACTACTTATTGGCATCAGCTGCCAGCTGTACACAGAGTCTGACACAATCACCTTCCCTCTGCAGTGCTCTGTCCGTCTCATTTCTCCAAAAGCCCTTGAATATGATTGAAAATGATTAAGGATTACTGTGATTATGGTAAGCTTACATTTCATATCGCATTCACCTTACCTGTAACTTTCAGTACTCCCAGAAAATATTTTTTTGAAAAAAAAAAAAAAAAAAAAAAAAACTTTTTTTTTTCCCGATTTTTTTTCCCCGATCTCCGATCTTATAAAAACGGCCATATCGGCTTACTTTTTCTTCTATTTACGGAATAGAGCAGGAATTGTGGGGAGAGAGAAGGGTAGTGGGAATTGTGAAACAAAAACATGATTGATTGACACTTCACTGCGTCATTAGAGAGCTGAAAAAGCTGACACCATCTGAACTTTTTTCTTTTGTATCGCCCGTCACACAGCGGCAAGTGTCCGGCATCAGTTTGTAGCTTCATGACTTCTTTTGGAAATGACTTGTATCCTGTTGCTCCGTTCACACAGTGAGCACTAACGCATTCCCTGTTTGCATCGTTCTGAACTTGCTTTATTCCTGAGTAGGCCGGTGCCCGAAAGGCAGTACGTACCCTACCAGTCAAAGGTTTGGATACAGCTTCTGGACACATTGAATGAGAAGCTGTATCCAAACTTTGGACGGTAGGGTAGGTCTAGTAATAGTAACTACAATTTGGGACACCCTTCGGGGACAAAATATATATAATTTTTCCCATTTGGTTTTTGCCTATGGTGGCAGCACTCCTTTTTTTGTGTAGAAAGTAGAAACAGAAACTCGGTTTGGCTGCTCCCCTTTCTTAGTCCACTTCCTCCCAGTGCTTCTGTGTTTATTCTTACTACACTAACAACACTACATGTTTAGTGGCGCTGACAGATTCTGCTAACCGCAGTATCTCGTCTTCATGAGAGATTACTGTAACTATAAAATCGTCAATTGGATGGCACTCATGGCAGAGTTCACACCAACTCTAAAAAATATACAATGGTGAATGATAATTATAGTTAAATGCTCAGTGTGAATGGCCCTTTAGTGCTACACACATTATCTTTCTCTCTTGCATGTATAGTATACCAAAGCACATATACACATGACTGAGCATTCACTTTTCTTTCTGTTTGGATCCATTTTCAGATGTTGAGTAAGTCATACAAACCAGCAGTTATACATGAATATATCAACACGGTATTCTGCAAATCTGCATGGGTTAGGGTTAAGAAATATATGTACTGAAATACAAGCACATGTATGTGCTATAGCTTAATTGAATAATTTAAATGTAAACATCTAATTAATTGCAGTACATGATAATGAAAAAGTAAAGTAAAACTGCTGTCTACATTACACTTCCAGGAGAAATGAGAATGAATTGTCATTGTTGTAAAACAGAAGAATGAAACAGAGGATTGTCCTCTGTATGAATTGTCCCTAGAACCGACAGATTTGACTGTTCAGTCCTTAAACCATATGCATTATGAACCCTAGCATTTCATAATAGGCAAGTGTTTGGCAAACAGTGAACATTATGCTATTTTTGGCAAAAAGATTTGATGTTGAGGGAAATAAGGAGAGGACCCAAGACCCCTGTGTGATGCTCCTGTAACCGGAAGGTGCCAGGAATCATGCCCTATGACCGCAAGTTTTAAATCCTGGCGTTGCTGAGCTTTGTCTCGCGAGCCAAACTGTTGGCTCCCACAATTTTCAAAAGCTTCCATCATACACTCTGGACCATGGAAGCGCTGGAAACCATTCAGGTGTAAAGAGGATATTGCAATCTTTGCAGTTGCGTACATTTGTCCTAATGTAAATCACATTAGTCGAAGCTTATCTAGCTCGCTGCTTAGCTAAAATAAAAGCTAAGCAAGGTATTTTAAGATTGTGGAATAGTAGTCTGGCCAAGCGAGACTACTCTGAACTAGACTCTTAATACCTGCTGTACCAGCGTTTCTCTTTGAGTACCACACATAAAAGTGGTCTAATCCAATTTAATTTGTCTCCCTCTATTGTTTAGGTACTACCGTGGGGCAGTTGGAGCTCTCTTGGTTTACGACATTGCGAAGCACCTGACCTATGAAAATGCCGAGCGCTGGCTGAAAGAGCTGCAGGACCATGCAGACAGCAACATTGTCATAATGCTGGTGGGCAACAAAAGTGACCTGCGCCATCTACGGGCGGTGCCCACAGATGAGGCCAAGGCCTTTTCAGGTACCTCAAATAACACGGTTAAAGTCAGGTCCCATTTTTCAAGTTTGCAAATGGAACCATGTTGTTTTTGGCTATGCAAATAATTGTTTAGTTGGTTATTGTTTTAATTTGTAATTTTGGACAGAATGTGAATAATTAGATAATTCATTTTGGTCAGATAGACCGTACCAGACCAGAGAGTAACCCTAACCCTAACCCAGTTTAAAAGGTTTGTTACATGCAAACGCAATAAATTGTGGAACAACAAGGACCCTGGTGGCACCTGTTATGTAAATTCCCATTCAAATGAAGTTTGAGTTTCTGAAACACAACAATCAGAACCCTGTGTGTAGTTTAGCGTGGTACAATCATATGGGTTTAGCAAAGAAAAACAACAGCTATTAAAGGAGTAGTTCACCCCAAAATTGACCTTTTTTCTATTGATAACTCACGCTCTGGAGACTTGAGTTCAATAATATATATATTTTTTTGTAATTGTAGCATTCCTAAGACAAAAATGTGATTATAGTACATTTTCCCTATTGATTCCGGATGGGGACCCAAATGCATTTAGGTACCCATCCGGAATCAATGGGGGTCAATTTATTGTAATCAAATTATTGTCTTAGGAATGCAACAAAAAACTACAAATATTATTGAACTCAAGTCTTCATGGTGTGAGTAATCAATAGCAAAAAAATAAAAAATAAAACATTTTGGGGGTGAACTAGAACTACTCCTTTAACTCCTTTAAGTTTGATGTGTTGCCCATCTGTTTTTTTTTTTACAGTAAGATGTGTTGCTTAGTGCAAAACACCAAGACCTGGGTCAAAAGACAAGAGTGGAATTCAGTTAACTTCTCACAAGTTCAAACAAGGGTTAATTTTTTACAGGTGGCCTGGCTGCCTGGTCAAGTGTAACTTTGACAATCTTTCGCCATTTCTAATTAGTAGATTGGCTGTGCTGGGCCTATGTATTTATCTTGACCTTGGCTTATGTTTGGTTTGGTATTGTGCATAATGCTTTGACTTGTAAATGACTCTTGATAAGGCTGTCTCCAAACAGCAGACAAATTCTGTACAAGAGTGCTGTTGGTCCACATGAGAGTGAAATGAAAAAGTAGGCTTCATAGTTTTTCAATGCCATTGGACTAGTGTACCTTGGTGTTGTCTAATCCAGTGGTTTTCAACCAGTGGTCCTGGGACCACTAGTGGTCCTTGAAGGGACTCTAGGTGGTCCCCAGCTAAATGATGGAGAGTTGGTAACCAAATGGACCCTTATAGATCTTTAACTCTTGAGAGCGTAACATGAAACCAAATGGACATGTAGAGTTAAATTATTGCGACCGTAGGTCGCATTTACTACCAAAACCTCCACAGGCTGTCCGTGAGTGAGTCAGTCAGTCAGTCAGTCCGTCAGTCACACGTCACACGTCACACTCTTGCCCTGCTCATATCTCCGCAACCGTTGCCCCGATCCATGCCAAATTTTGCACACACACTCCTTACCTGCCAAACTACAACCTCCAAGGACCCCCGGAGCTCCAGGGACCCCCAGGTCCCTGGGGGACCCCCAGATGTAAAAAATTACCAAATGTGCTAAACTGACCAAATGACCACCCCAACGGGGCTGCTCACGGGGAATTCCCGGGGACCACCGACTCCTGGTGCTCCAGAACGGATGCAAAAGTGGTGGCGCCCCCAGTGGAGGACCCCCTACACTGCAGCTCACATAAAATGCCGTAACTCCGGCTAGGAGCGACCGGGACAGCCGGGGCCGGTACCTATTCGTCCGCCTTGGCGGCGCGGAGACCCCACCCCTCATTTCTCACATGGCCCTCTTCTAGCGCCACCATGAGGCCGATTCTTGCAAAACACATTTTTGGACACTGCTCCTACAATTTTTGCCCTAAAATCACGCAAATCGGTACACAGTATGTCTACACTCATCCCATCAACATGAATCTCTCCCATATAGCGCCACCTCCAGGCTGATTTTTAAAAACACATTTTTGGACACTGCTCCTACAGATTTTGCCCTAAAATCACGAAAATCACTACACAGTATGTCTACACTCATGTCATCAACATGGATCAGGAAGATTTTGGCAAAACACATTTTTGCCCTATTTGTGGAGATAAGTGACCTACGGTCACTTATCTCCCGATTAGGGAGTCTTACTGGTCATTAAACATCTGCATTACTTAATTTACAAGAAGTCTACACAATTAAAGAATAGCGAGACTACTATGAACTAATTGTTAATGTATATTGGTCAACATTTTGCCTGTTATCTCTCCTAACACATCAATACATCATGGAATTGTGGACAAAATCTTACCTTACGATAACAAAATCTTTACATTTTGAGTCTGAGAGGCTACAACTCATCAAATGGTGGTCTGCGGATCAAATGCAGAATAAATAATGGACCTTGATTTGGAAAAAAATGAAAACCACTGTTCTAAACTACAAATAAAAAGGATGAAATAAAATCTTATTCTACCACATTTTGCAATAGCACAAATACATTTTAGCATTGGGAAGACCCAGTGGCAGTGTTGGTACCATATTCTACCCATCTAAATTATATGATAACATTGTGTGCTTGTATTTTTACAGAGAAGAATGGCTTGTCCTTCCTGGAGACCTCAGCGTTAGATTCATCCAACGTGGAGCTTGCTTTCCAGACAATCCTCACAGGTCAGTTTCATTGCACTCAAAAATATTCATTACATTTGTATTTAAAATCTGAGAAAGGAAGAGCTATTGAATTGGTCACTATGGTAGAACCTTGTGTTGCATAGCTACCTGGGCAACATAGAAGTCAAAATATTATTGATCATGTTGCTTCTGTTCTTCTGTGATCAAGGTACCAGAAGTAGCAATTCTATTCTCTCCATGACCAAATACAAACAAAAAGTCCAGATAGCTCTATCTACAGTATATAGGCATAATATGCATCATCTGTTTTTGTTTGTGCTAAAAGGTGATTTTGAGATATTTTAAGCCATACAAACTAAAAAGAATGAATGGACTACTTTAGTTTCCTTTATCACAGAAGCATCATATAAAGATGCTCAACATTATTTGGACATAATTATATCTTGACCCGGTAGCTATACAAGCCAAGGCTGTTCCAAAGGTTCAGCATAGCGTTGTTTCAGCTACTTCTCAAGCCTTTTTCCCCCATACATGTTGATGAATTGTGAAGTTGTATCTGGATACTTGTTGGTGCTCGTCTTGTACACTAGGTGGCAGCAGAATCCAGTTTATCAAATGGCATATCACTGGCGTTCAGTCAATGGCTTTAACACCACCTGATGTCAAAAGCATGGGTAATTGGCAAACTCAAGGGCCTCTCACCTGGTGAGAGCCCCTATCAAGGCAGCCATTTCCCAGCAAGTCACCGAGAGGTTTTCTTTGGGTCTGGTCACTCTCTGGAATGCAACTATGGACCTACCTGTCCACTGAGGGAAAATACAGTTTAGTTTTGTTTCACATGTATTTACTATTACATTTATATAACCAATTTATAAGGGATATATTTAGCCACCCGGAGGAATTGTTTGGTCACAGATGGGTAAGCTGACTATCTCAAACTGTGGAGTGTCCAAAGGGATGAGCAACCAGTTGAGCCATGTGAGGGAGTGCCTTTGCCCAGTCAGATAGGGGGTTTCCAGAACCGCCAAATCAACCGATATGCCCATAATGGAGACCCGTTATTCCCATTTATGGGACAGAACGACTTTAACTCAGCGTGCGTATCGCTGAGTTCCAGAGTGATGTGCCAAGTGGGAAGTCGTCGGATCTACGGATCTCAAAAAATAAATCGCATGATGTCTAGGGTGACCAGACGTCCCAGTTTACCCGGGACAGTCCCGTTTTCAAGCTGCGTGTCCCAGTGTCCCGACAAATATCTCTAAAACACTAATGTGTCCCGGTTTTCAACATTCACTGCAAGATTGTCCCGGTTTTCGCCAGAATTAAAATAATAGTAGCTGTTTTCAGTGTTTGCATAGACATTTATCATGTTCTTTTCATGAAAACATGCCCACCTAACCAATCAGAAAACATGAACAAATTTATTGCGTGTCTGAATTCAACGCTGATCTGTTTGTCAAGCACTCACTGCCTGTTTGCAACCCTGCGGTACGTGAGTGCGCGTGCACGAACGTTAGAGAATGGGCGCGTGCGTGCGCGATAACATGCGTATTGCTTTCAGGGTCCCGGTTTTAAGCAACAGTGTTTCGCGTCCCAGTTTGAGTGGCTGAAAATATGGTCACCCTAATGATGTCATCAGTATGATGTGAAACGGAACTCCATATGAGAATAAGAGGGACACTGACAGACAGTTACAGAAATCTTCCTATATGTGAATAAAAGGTACACAGCGAGACAAGACGGGTACAGCGGGTATTGCATAACTGGGTGGGGCATGTATTTCTAACTTTCATTGTTCTCGATGCCAAGTAGACCAGTCTAGTAATTTCTAATTCATAAAAACTACCAACAAGTGAGCCCCATTGAGCTAATGACAATACTAATTAGCTCATTATGGCAAATTCCCATAAAAAAAGTAGCGGCACGAAGCGTTTATCTCACGCGTTGTTAGATTAGTTTGGGTACCGGGCAAACGTCTAATTTCTCTTTGGGTCACAAGCTAAAAAGTTTGGGAAACACTGTCTGCTGTAGGTCACTTCTTTAAGTACCATCCATCTGGTAACTAATAGAGAATTAAAACCACCAAACCTGTATAGTGTCACAGCTGTAGCGAAGGAGCTCTTCATGTTTTCTTTTACTCATCCTTTGCTTTTCACGACTGAATGCCAATGGGCTGTAGTTTTTATTAAAAGTTAAGCAGTGCCTAAAAATAGATGCGGGAAGCCGGGAACCCCAGATGACAAGAGACTCTGTGATGCCTGATTAAGATGCATTGTAGATCCTGCAGTGAGGAGCCTTGTTATACTGTCTTTTTTATGTTTTTCAACATATAAAACGCAGCCCGTTTTGCGACTTTGTTTTAGTCATATCTGCTACTAACTCTCTGTGTCCCGTCAATCTTTTCTCTCTCCTGCAGCCATCTACAACATAGTGTCGCAGAGGCAAATGTCAGGACGCACTGACTCTGACTTTTCACCCGGCTCCAACGTGGTTCCCATCACGGTGCAGCCCACACAGACCTCAGCCAAGCAGGGACCCTGCTGCCAGAACAACTGAGACCCTGTTACCTCCACCTCTAGGGCCAGGGAGACAGACAGGAAGACAGGGGAGACAGAGACAAGGTAGAGCGAAACATCGGATGCAGAGGCACATGTACAGGGGTTGGATTTGGTCAATTAAGAGATGTATATATGAAGAAGGAAACCTGAGTCTGAGGAAGTTTAGAAAAACAGACTGGGAATGAAAAGGAGAAAGAGGCTGGAAAGCGAGACATCAGCTTTGCTTCTTGCATCTGCTTTGTATTGTGTCCTCCGAATGATCTGTCCCATCCATATACGATGCGTTAAGCTTTGCTATCAGTATCAGCTTCTTAAATATTTTTTAAAATGTGGGCAGACTCGAAGTAGTAAGAAACTGAGGATGTTCGTCGCCTTGTATCTCATCACATTCTCAACCATTGAAATCTCTTATTTAATAACGCTGTCCTCGGTTCCCCTGAACAACAAGGTGAATTGGCATTAAGAAGCGTCATAGAATACACCAGTGTGAACTGCAAAACTCATCTCCATGGTCAGTCCCATCATCCCAAAATTCATTGCATTTATCCCACATGATAACTTATTGAGCACTAGATGGTCTCATTTTGCAGAGGGGTTTTTGCAACAACTCTTAGGTTAAGACTTTTGACGCTGCTTACTTTTCAGTGAAGGGTGTCTGTTCACTGGTAATTAAATCACATTTTATGAGGGTGCTGTTAGGGGCAACTATCCCTCACTAATGGAGGAAAGGGAGTTAAAAGCGACCTCATCCCGAGATGAGAACAAGTCGCAAACCAATCAAATCTATGCGTAACAGGAAGTCTCATCCTGTCCCTTTACATGGAGCATGTCATTTCTCTTTTGATTGCTTGTGATCCATGTTCTGAGCACATTTCCTATCCTTTTTTTGGACACTTGCTATTCTACTGACGAGTCACACTTTCGCAAGCTTCTTTAGGGTGTTGTTTGAACACTATACATAGCAAGATTATTGCATCGATATTGGACAGGATAACTGTCACTCTACTGTCTATGACCATTTCAGTACTTCAGCCCATGGGAGGGGGTAGAGTGGGCTGATGGCGGAGACCAGTTCAAATGGACCCGGTAGCTGGGATGGAGGAATAGATCATGTTTCAGGGGATGGGGTAGTGAGGGCACTCAGCCCTGCCCTGCTCCCCTACAGTCTCTGATGCACCCAAGATGGCCTGTTTTACTGTAAATTAAATCCTCCACTGCCCACCACCTGCCCCCCTCTGATCTCACTCTCCTCTGTATTGAACTGCAACAGGAACATGCCTTCTGGAATCTCCCTCAAGAATACACCAGCCTTTAACTTGTCGTTGCTTTCCTGTAGCTTACTCAGGGGGTGGGATTTCTTTTTTTCTTTTTTTTAAGTAGACTATAGATGCACTGCAATAACGTGGTCTTAACAATGCAGGTTCGTATTTTTCATTTAAACTATGCCAATTTACAATCAAACAGCAACAGCTGTGAAACAAGTTTCCTTCTCACTTTGGGAGGTCAGAGGTCTTAAGTCACTTGTTTGAATCAGACATTTATATTTATAAAACTTTAAGGCCCAGTATACAAAAAAACACATGTATCCTCTTATCTGTGCATTCAGATAGCTTCAGTGTTCCAAATGCCATTGAGCTCCATTGTATATATCTGCATGGATATAGCACTCCAGATAAGAGGAAAAACATGGTATTTTTTACATTGGGTGAACTTCCCCTAAGACGATAAAATATTAAATGCCTTAAGATTGTTTTCTTTTTTGTGTGATGGGTTGTCAGAATTCTTTTTGTTAAGTGTTCTTTGCAGCGAACACATATTTATTTATCTGCTGACATGTTTCTTCATCAACACTTGTTCTGTCAACTTCACAGGTCCTCAATTGGGTGGTGTATGTTAAAGATTTTTAGATGTTTAATCTGTATATTTGGAGTTTGGACTACATACTGTATGTTTAAATAAATCACATTTGTTAATTGTCTGACTCATTATTTCATTGTTTAATTTGGATTGCATTATTTAAATAAATCAAGAGACATGAACATAGCACACTGACTTTCTATTATTGATTATTTCATTTTTTGTTTTATTAGAAACATTTACAATACATCTTGAATCTTGGAAAAATAACAAAGAACTGAAACTAATATGGCGCAGATACAATAATAAAAGTGTTCCAAAAAATGTAAATCACAAAAAACATGTGCTATACGAAATAAACCTGCAATATCACATGCCTTGTAGGGGCATGCCACACTGTAACAGAGTTCAAAGACTTTCTTTTTCATCCATCAAAGTGACGGTCAGCCACAGAGGGCCAATGGCAAACCCTCAAACTGTTCACATAGAAACCAGAAACTAGTGCCAGGTGATGCTGGCCCAAAAAACTAATGCACTAAGACCACTATTAGACCGGTATGTACTGTAACAGCTCTACTGTGCTGGAAGAATCGGAAACGCTACCAAAGACAAACTGTTAGACTGTATTGGCCCCTTTGGAAGAGTTAGGAGTTTGATGGGCAGCACTAGTTCAGTCCCCCCATGCTTCACAGGTGGTAGCAAATTTGCCAGTCTAGTGTAACGTATCACTCTTCTGTGTCAACTCTAGTGTTACTGTTGAGCTTAAAGTCAGCCCTTATGAGATGGCAACAGCTTTGCATCACCTAAAGAGAACACGAAAAGAAATCGGGTGTGGAAAAAGTGGCACTGAGGACTGAAATGCTTGATGTCAAACTCCTTTCAACTTGCTTGTTTCCAGTGAGGCTCAACTATGAAAATCTACCGAGGAGAAACAACCCAAGAGTACTTGGTTAAAAAAAATAACACAGGTCCTGCACTGTTTCTCCCATCTAAGTGACCATACAACATACATGCAAACTAGTACGGATATGAATCTGTAGTGTGTATATGTGTGTGTGCAGCTAGTTACATAGATCTACTACATGGTGCACTTTTTCTGCTATTTGATGTCTCTGCTTAATTTGCCCACCCTGTCTTTTAACACATTAGGGGAAACTCATCATTAAGGCTTTGATTCATTCTTCTTTAATCTAATTACACTCTTGCTATCAATCACAAACTGTCCCAAGTAGTAGATATACAAAATGTATGCATGAAAAGTGTGTACAGGTTATGTGTGACCAACTGGAAAGGGCCACAGCTGCCTCATTCATTCCAAGCATTGCAGTCATAACATGTTTTATAGGTTCGATAAGTAAAAGTGAGTTTAGATTACAGAGGAAATGATTAATGGGTTGAGTCAGTAACATGGGGTTAGTTGAAGGGGAAAGGGGTTTACAGCAAGCAGCATCACACAAAGAATGCTGATGCAGGAAAAATATATGATCGAGGCACAAAATTGATGCTCTGTGACTAAAATATCTCCAAATCCTAAAAAATATTATATTATTTTCTGTTGTTATTCCTTCGTGAATGCACTGGTGTTTGAAATAGTGCATGTCCGAAGTTAAAATTTAAGCTATGTATCTTTCACGTTCCCATTTCCTTCATTTACAGTGAAGTACGTCAAGAATGTGACTTTCCATAACTTTCATAAATAAAACTTCTAAATTTTTCATATTTTTAATTATTAGTAGAAACTGACTCCCTGTTTAGAAATATATTAACTTCTTGTACTTTTAATTAAAAAACAAAACGTCTTGAGGTTACTCATAAATATGTTGCTTCATTTTTTTTCTTTTTACTTTTCATAAATAACATCCAGATACTGACTTTTTTCCTCTGCTTTCTATGAAATAATAACCCATGTTAGCAAAATAGATTTGAGAAACTGTCATATTCTTTTTTTTTTATTCATTTTAAGTCACTTTCTATAAATGTAACGTGGAAGAACTCAAATATAGTCTACGGTGGAAACCTCTCACAAATTCTTTCCAAAGAACAAACTAAAACTTAAAGCTCACATTGTAAATTGAGGAAATAATAAGCGTAAGGAGTGCATTAAGTTGAGTGGTCATCTTTTTACATTCAAATGCATTACTTGCTCGTCTTATGATTTTGACAGGATGGTAGAATTGCTTAAGTGCATTGATTGAAATAAGGATTTCCTATCACTCCTTAAGGGATTCTACATAAATGCATAACGACCTTTTCATAGAAAGAGAAGAAAAACACCAACAGTTTCTATCATTTCTATTATAGTAAGCTTAATACAATAATGTAAATAATACTAACAAGAACTTAATGAATGAAACATCATTGTGTGAACGAGCGACCCAACCCCTTTGTATCTCCATTGACCGTATTTCATACTGGGAGAGTTGGATAAATGAACCTTAACACCTTAGCATAATCACTTGAGTCATAATTAAATGTTCTATCTCAATTAGTTAAACTACAAGGTAAATATAAGGATTTAAACTGACGTCCATTTTAAGATCTTAAAGCTTTTTTATACACTCGTCTCGTGATGATGAATTCTTAATGGGATCTTACTTTTTTCAATAAATCTTACTTCATGTATGTACTATATTTTACTATCATGCAATTCAACTTAAGGAGAATATAGTTAATGGCTCTCTCTATATATGATATTAACTGAATCCACAGTGTTATTTCATCCAAACAATGTGGTGTTATTACACTGACAAATCATTTATATCTCAAACTGCTTACTCAGGGTCATTCTGCTTGAATTTTGTCTACACTGTAAACATAATACCATATTCTGAGTATTTATTTTAAATATTTGGGGCTCATTTACTTGAACTTGATCAAAAGTAATTTTTAATCTAACGTGGTAAGAGAGAGGTACTCTTAAAATACTTTTAAATCTCAGTTGGGGTTGATGTGCCATGGATCAGCGTCTTTGGGGAGTTGCTATAGTATTAAACTAATCTCGCAACACTGAAACTTGATATGCCACAATTCTACAGATAATTGACTGCACTCTCCAAGAGGTTTGGTTCAACAGTCAGGAATTCTAGCTTTGAAGGCTGATTATTTATTTTGTTGACCCTAACCACTAAAAACCCAGTAAGCCCTATAATGTATTTCAATTTTCTGAAAATGGGTTTAACTGCTCATGACCTTGAAACTTTCTATAAGTTTTGTTCTTTGGCTACATTTGACCATGTCTTTCGAAAATACAATGAAAAGTTGTTACAACAGCTAAAAGTATCAAACAGTGCCATCAATAAAAGAAAAGGAAACAAAAAACTATTTCCACTATGTAAACACCAATATCCTCAAGATATGCTAATTTAACTTAAAAGTTTATTCCTACATGCAAGTAAATACAAAGTAATGAATGTAAAATAACTCCTTTCTTGAAAGAAAAACTTTTGGCTCAATGCAGTTGACACGGACAACATAATGATTTGCAGTAAGGGAGTGAGAGGTATATCTTATTATATAGTCCCAGCTTTCAGGTCTTAATTATCTGTCAGAGTAGTTGATGCAATCTGTCATAACCACCAATGGTATCCAGCAATGACAAACAGAAAAGGCATCAGATCAGGCGTTCGTTTTAAGTTCTCTAAAAGCATTTTGTCTTTTAAATAAAACATATTCATGATCTTTTCAGCCACAAGGAAGTTATCTTAAAGTTAGAATAGTATTTGAACACCCTGTTGTATTCAACATGAAAAAGACCGGGATTTAAGCAATCGTAAATGACTGAATACAGGAACAATTACCGTACATGAAACTGCTACTAAGCAATTATGTCTCTTCCCACATTGGTATAAATCCATAATGCATCGTAAGGAGATTTAAGACAAATGCAATAGGATTGTCATAATGAATCAACATCAAATTTGTATGTAATCTTTATGAATTTATTAAGTGGTCTGTTTATTGTCGCATTATATTCATATTATTGCTTTTTAACTTATTATACGTTGAAACGGATTCATCCAAAGGTTTCTGGGGATGATTTTCACTGATAACTTTTCTATTTGAAGGTCTGGATTTATACATGTGTAGATTCATAAAGGCTATTCATTACAGTATATAGTAGTGTCTGGTTAATTTCCTACCTATATATTTGGATGAAATACTAAGTTAACCAGTTTACATAAATTTCATACATGTATGGATCTACCTAATATACTTTTATGATCAAAAGGATGAGGGGACTCATATGAAAATTCCTTTGCCCTACAACGTCTTTTGATTCCATACACCAAAACATTGAAAAGGTAAATTTCCTTTTGTAAAAATAATAATAAAAACCTCACTTTAAGTGGGCATCTGTCTGGATCATCATAACTGATACATATATACAGAGATGCTCAGAACCTTTTCCCATAAAGTACAATACTCATCATCTTATACAGCGTCTAACCAGGGAGACTCTTCAGTAATCCCTCTTTCTTAAACCAGTGCAAAGCTCAACCAAGTCGTCAACACCTACTGAATTGGATGAGAGCTCTCCCAAAATGATCACTAGTACTATTACAAAAAAGTAAGAACCACCATAATAGAACAAATGATAGGGAATCCTTATGTGCATGTCTTTCCAAGTCTGAGGAAATATTCACCATCAGTGGTCGGTTTGGTATTAATCAAATGTATTTTTTTTATTTGTTTTTAGTGTTTTTTGCTCATTTATTTAGCAATAAGGTGCTTTACTCTACATTTTACGTAAAGTGATTTAAGGGCCTAATTTCCTGAATCCCTCTGATCCCCTCCCACACAGACTGATTCACATTCTTCTCTGCAGAGACAGGTACTTTACGTTTTTGGGGGGGACAATACGATCAAAAGGCCTAAGTTGCTACCTTGCTTGCCAAAGTGAAGGCAATATTCATATTTTAAAAAATTAAGGCGGAAAACAAAATCTAAACAATGACGACAACAACATCAATACTAATTTAAGAGAACAGTGTCATACTGCCTTGAATTTGACATTGAAAGCTTATAGGCCAAACCACTGTGCAATGTTGTCATTCATAAAATGGTCACTATCATTTATTTCTCTTATCATATAGGATTTAGGGTACTCTTTTTTGCAAGTATAGTGCTTTCGTCACAGTCCACAGACAAAAGGAGTGGTCTGCTCATTGTAAAAAAATAAAAAATAATAAAGTGTGTGGGTGGGGGGCTGTTTTTCCTAGCCTCGGAGGCAACAGCCTAATGTAATTATTCATCCTATTTCAAGACAGAAGCTGAGTAGAATTGTTCAGTAATAATACCAGTAATATGACATAATCCATGCTAATTTGCATGTATTCATCGCTGTCAGCCCATATGTCGCAGCACCTTGAGACATCAAGGATCCTTAAAATTACAGGATCTGCTAGGTCTCTTCTTTGGAGCAACCTTCCCTCCCTAAACCCCCCCACCCCCCCTTTCTTATCCTTCCAACAGCTTTAATCCCCACCCCTTTTTTGTCCATCCCTCTGAAATTCCCCCTGAAGCAGACACAGAGCATGTGTAATTTGATTCGGCAAGAGTGGTGGCTGAATGGGGCGTTTCCGCCACTTTTCCTGTCAATTACAATTGTCCGATTTTATTTTGGAATCTGAATGCAGAGCCATGGCTGGCAGAGGACCGGGTGTTCACAGTGAGGAGGCAGCTGTAGGATGTCCCATACAGTAGCTAGGTGGCCAGGGTGAGCCAGGAATGAAGGGTCTCAGGTGGGGGTGGTGGGACTTCAACCTCTGTCACACAAACAGACCTTTATCCAAATTTCAGGAAGGTGGGAAGGCAGGTGGGGTGGAAATTAAAATATTACTTGCCGTCACCCTGGCATGTGAACACACAGATTTCTTTTTCATTATTATGAAAGGCAGCCGCAGAATCACATTGTGTGTCATTCAGGTTGAAATATCTGTGGCTGATACACTGTAGATAATCTATTTTGCTCCAAAGAATGCTTATTTTACAATTGCTGCCAAATTCAGACAGCTTTTTCCATCAAATGTGTTCTTTCTAGTGTTAGAACAAAGGATGCCCCATTCCCCGGTAGGGATAGCTCAGAGCAGCAGAGAGGGAACACAGGGGAGAAAGGGAGGGAATGAGAGGAAGGAATACGGAGGGGATCCTATTCGCCCCAGCTGCACCCACACTGTCAGACCTGCCCCCTCCATGCTTTTAACAGTGGGGTGGGGCAATCAGCAGTTCACTGCAGGGCCCCGTTTCACATACGGCACCACGGTCGCCACACAGCTCGCACCTGGCCCATCCTATTTGCCTAATTGTCAAAGAGTCGCTCCGGGCCGTGTCCAAGCACTCTGGGGCCCACGCCACCACCGGACCCAGACAATGCAACCCCACTAAGAGACGCAAAGCATTGTGGGACAGCTGTGGTCATTACTGCCTTCGAAAACCAACAATCGAACTGTAAGGAGTGTGAGGGGTGGGGTGAGTTGGGGTACTGGGCTGGAGTGAAGGCCGCTCCCTAAGAATTGAGAATAAGAGCAGGGGACTATAAAAGAGACCTCCAACTCGAGGTCACATTCAGTGTACCATGAAACACCTGCTCTTGTACAGCGCTGCTAATTACAGGGGAGACACCAAGCCCCAGAGAGCTCCCATACAGAGCTGTTATCATAGGGCGAGCACAATGAAGACCACTGATTTAGGCTTCTGTATTTTACGTTTTTGACCAGTTTAATCAGACTCTACTGCTGATTTTGGACACAGTTAAAATTCTTTACTCAGCTTCTGTCCACAAATTAATGCTCCCTTTTATTTACACTCTGTACACCTCAGAGAAATGCTGGTCAGCTGGAGGTCTTGTTTTGTCTTATATCGTTCAGCGATTGTGGCCAAATGACCACATAAGACAATAATAAAGCGTAGATAAGGTGGCTTTGAAACAATTCCGTCGGGAGAAGTATCTCAAGAACTTGCCAAATGGACGAATTCCAAGGCTTTTGGCCTTACAAATTAAATCAGTGCTTAAACGCCAGCAAGAGACCACATGTTTTTCAAGTGCCACAACGAGCCAGCGTTCCTGAACCTTTTCACTGAACTGCAGTTGAGCTCAGATTCAGATGCATTGACCAACGTTTGACCAAGTAATATTAGAAAGATAATGTTAGAAATTAGTTTTGTATAACTTCCATCAATCTCTGTAAATAAAATTTCAAAAATATAAATGGTTATTCCTATGTAATGTATGAATTGTGAATCTGGCCAGCTACCTGGTGAATTTGAAGTTTCTTCTTTTCAGGAGAGACTTTGACTGGAACCAACGTTCTCCCTTAATCAATTTGTTAAAATTAATAATACCACCTATTTTGGATCAGTCACTATGGAATGAAAAGGGCAAAATTTCAAGGTATGATTGACAATCATATTAGAGACCAAGACGATTGTAAGGTGCGATGAAAATTCAATCTTTTTTTCCTTCTAGTTAAGAACATATTGACTTTCTAGGTCATTTAGGTGCAGATTGGGTACCTCAACAATCATCCTCCTTCCTTCTATATAAAACCACTTCATGGCAAAATAAATTTTTGAATCATAAAATGTTCACATTACTATCTACTTCTGCCTATACCGTGATTCATGAATGAAAAACAGCAGCAGTCAAAAAACTGAAAATGCAAGGTACTATACTTCTCTTATAAACAAAACTTTTATAAAATATATATATGCATATATATATAAAAGAAAAACTTAAAAATATTTCTTATACTTTTTAGTAAAGCAAGCAGCACCTTCTAAAATACCTGCTTGGTTGTTTTTAAATTTTCTGAAAAAAGACAACAAAAACAAAAGAAAAATAACAACAAAAAAAAGGTACTTACGTATTATAATAATCATAATAACAGTAAATAATTATTGAACAAACACTGATGGAAAAAATTATAAAAACTGACATTTCTTTTTTTTTTTTCTTAGGAGAATATCCGGATGGCCTGCGTTACCAAGGTGTGGCACACGGGGCACTCCGGGTGGTTAAGCTCACAGATTCGGATGGCACACTCCATGCAGAAGAGGTTATGGCCACAGGGCACAAGGGCAGCCGTCACTTTACTCTCAAAGCAGGTCATGCAGTCCCGCACAGTGGCCGGCGGCGAGTCTGGCACAGGCAGACGGCCGTGAAAACCCCCGCCGGCTGAAGTGGGCTCACTGTGGGCACGGCGGGCCTGGGCGTGGGGCGAACCGGCCACAGCCACAATGCTGGTGACTGAAGAGTTGGTGGTGCTTCCTCCCCCGCAGGTCTCGGTCAGACCCGGGGAGAGTCTGGTCAAGGGAAGGGGAAGGCCTCCGAAGCTCTTGGACCGCTGCTGGGCATAGAAGGCCACCTGTTTGGGATAGTCAGGGTCACCCCAACTCTGGGTCCCCTCTGATCCAAAGTAAGAGCAGGGCTTCTCTCCAGAGCTTGAGAAATTGCCCTTGGTATAGATCCCCCCTCCCTCGCTTCCCCCTCCTCCTCCGATCATGGCATCTGAGAAGTTTTGGCGGTAGCTGCTGGTGAGGGGCTTGCGCTGGCCCCCCTGCAGCCCCCACACCTGCTGTAGCCGGCTCTCCAGACCGCCGCTGCTGCCCGCCGGGCTGCTTCCGCCATCAGGCCCCAGGCAGTCATTTTCGTTGTTGTGGTCATGCAGGCCTCCTGTTCGGAATGCAATGTGTGCCTCGATCTCCTCGCGAGCTCGCTCGGCGTTGCTCGGTGAACCGGTTATCTCAAAGACGGGGTCACGATCCCGACTAGGAGTGACAATATAGGTGCAGGTCTGCTGTTGGATGCGTTTGATAGTGGAGCCCTTGGGACCCACCACCAGCCCCACCACACGGTACGGCACTCTCACCTGGATGGTGGTCTGGCCTGGTAGTGGTGTGGGTGGAGAGCCACTGAAGGATACACCCAGCTTGTTGCGGGATGCCCGGAGCATGGAGAAGTGCTCCGCAGCAGAGATGATCTCACGGCGAGCCAGTGCAACATCCTCCTTGCGGCCTGTGATCAAGAACACAGGCTCCTCTCCTCTGACAGGGGTTTTGATGTAAGTGTTGGTCTTGGCCCGCAGGGCTTTGATCTTGCAACCTGCAGACATACCAGCAAAAGTTTGAATAAAGCAAAAGAGGCGTTATTGATTCAATTGTGCAACACACCAACCAACAAAATATGTATGTAATTGTAAAACCATGCTCACAATTTTTGGCAAGATTTGGTAAGGTGGGTGGAAAAGGAAATAGAAGGCTTTTTTTCTGCACAGATTTTCTGCAAAGATATTATTTTGGGAAGACACTTGCAGCCTTATCTACCATAAATTCAATGTTTTACAACAGTTCCACTAGTGCCTTCTAATTTAGTTAGACACACAAACATAAATGATGCATTTATGCCTTAGAGAACTAGGATTACTGTAAGGGAGCAGGTTAAATGCAGTATACTCTCATGTAAAATAATTATCTATACCTGTCCTTTACTTGAACTTGATGGTAATTAAGGCAAGACATGAGCATCAGGTTTGTGCCATAAATTGTTCTGCGTTTGCCCAGTTTTTAAGTGTAATAACTTGATACAGTAAGTGCATTTAAGGGAGAGACTTGATGTGAAAGAGTTCTGGCTAATGTCATTTCATGTCCAATTACCTGAGGCTGCACCAGCATTGGAAAAAAGACGAAGCAAGAAATAGATGAATAATTGCCAAGTACATTTGAGGTCAGAAGGTACATGGCACATAAAAAGGACACAACGATAACTTTATATGACATCCCATGAGGAAGAAGTCGATGGCATCAAGCAAGTCCATTTTCAGGCATTTTTCCTGACCAAGACTACCTTTATTGACCAGTTGGTGAGCCTTGTGTGGTCTTAAAGAAGCCAGTGACTCTCTTAGGCATGGTAACAATTATGCCCCAGATCTTACCACATATCAACATATACTGTAATAGCCTTCTTACACTATCAACTTTCATACTTTCCCCGGCCTTAATTTTTTGACATTGTGATCCCTAATAATTTCATTCAAAACCACTTTAATATCGTGGGGGCCTTGATACCTCTAGCTAAAGATTATGTGTATTCCTAATGCTACTAAACAGCCTAATTTACTACGTAACACTGACTTCACATGCACCATTGACACTAGCAAGGTGAAATTGATACTTTGGGGGATTTTGTTAGCTTACACTCAAAATATACCCACTGTGCACATGCCCAATGTCTAATATAACAATATCAAACATGTCTGTTTTGGAGTTCACAGAGCCCTTGTTTTTAACTGTAAATTGTATATTGTGATTGCCACAAAATATTAATATAACAATGTTGGACCATCCATAAATGAAATGGGGTAAAATATAATATAATACATTATATTATAATATATTATAACAAAAAGGGCCATCTAACAAGAATATATGAAAGTTATCCTTGAGTGCAGTTGTTAAGCTTCAGGTGGAGTACAATGATCTTCATAGTTCTCATTAGTCACTACAACATCATGGCATGCATGTCAAATGGAAAGCATGCACTTTTTGTTGTTGATTTTTAAGTGTGCCTACAAAGTAAAATCTGTGGTAATTTGAACTCTGAGAGTGTACAAATGTAACCCAATGTACTCACAGGTCCCATTGGGTAAGGGTTACATTTGTACACTCTCAAGAGTTACAAATGGAAAATCAACACTGAGGATTTTACTGTGTACGATACAAATAAGCTTTAATCTAGTGAGGTAGTCAACATATTACAGAAGAAGGCGCAAGAGCCTCCTCTGGAATCAATGCCTGTGACTTTGACAGAGGAGAAAACGATCATATTCGTCCCCCTTTCTCCGTGACGGGACGCTACCACTTGCCAGATTCACCAGGCAGGCAATGATGCATGGTCCTGAGGAAGGAGGGGCGTGGAGCATCAACTAACGAAGGCCCTAAATCAAAAGCAGCTCATCTCCAATCCCCCAAATCAGCACTTCTACTCAGTCAAGGCAAAAAACAGCCTTCTTGCTGCACTTGTGCTCACTGGATCCACCCAGATGGCTGTTCTTCGGTTACCCCATTAAAATTCAAAGCTTACACTTCAGAGTAACGAACAGGAGAAGCAATGGGAGATGAGGGGGCACTTACAGACTAAATCGACATCAGCATAGCAGTGTAACAAAAAGGGAAATACGGCCAAAACAAGTCATCTCAATTCTCGTGGATGGCACTTGACTTGTGATAATGATCCGCTTATTTTGTGTAACAAACATAAATGTGGATGAAGTGATGGTGTCCGTCCTACCTAACCCACTGTCTGTCTCTCCCCCCTTTCTCTTACTCCTTTTGACTTAGGCAGCCATGTGGTATTGAAAGTGTGCAGTGAAGTGGAGCTCAGGAGGAGCTCTTGTGTTGGGTTCCTATGCATGACTCCCATTCAGCTTTTTAGATGCCTCTACTCCTCCATCCATCCAGGTTTTTCCTGCCCGTCTCTCTCATCACAGCAGAGTAAACAATGGGTGCAGCCACGCCACCATATATAAATAGAAGAGGAGGGAAATGAACTTCTGGTTCCTGGTGCTGACATAAAATATACTGAATTTAAAACTTTTGACAGGTAGACTGAACAAAAAGAAAGAAAGAAAGAAAAAAAACAGACAATAGCCTGACAAAAGCAATAGGGAACATTGCTTAATGTATTGGAAATTCTTTGTAATTAATAAATTAAAAATGGTGTGTTGAAAAACAAAAGAGCATAGGGTTCTTTGATCCAACTTATCGCTGAGTCACGCTTCAAGACCATCCAGGAGGCCAAGTGATGGTAACACAGTGTAATGAAGTGCCCCTCCCCTCATCCCCGCACTCAACACCTTTGTTTGACAGCTGCTGTCATTCAAGTTCATGTCCAGGTTGAGAAAAAACAAGATGAGAAAAAAACAACACCACCACCACCAGACTGCAAGAAAAACAACGTTCTGAATCTGGAATTCGACTTTCCAACTCCCAAAAGGGGGGAAAACATGCTCTCTCTATTGTCCAGTCGTGTCACATGGGGCAATGCACACCATAAACAACAATGAGCTGAATACATTTAGAGGAGGCAAAATATATTTCACTATAAAAGACAGCTGTTAACGTCACAGCATAGCGGCTTTAATTCAAAAAACGTGTTTATTTTTTCGAGTAAACAAGTCGAGGTGAAGCAAGAGCATTCCTCCCTGGACCATGTAGCACGTTGCGTTTTTTGAACAGTCTGGCGCGTTTCAGACGACAAAGGAAGCAAGTGCTCTCTCTCCCTGCTTCAGAGTGTGTGTGTGTGTGTGTGTGTGTGTGTGTGTGTGTGTGTGTGTGTGTGTGTGTGTGTGCTGACATTGATGGCGTGGATGGAGAATAATGCGCCCATGAGGCAGCGGTTGCACACATGCTTTTGTGTGCTCTCCCCTCGCATGCAGTTCATGTAATGAAAGCACAAAGAAAGCGAACGAGTCGTTAACAACAACGTATCCACTCTCTCCCAACGAGTGGATGTGAACTTGAAACAGCAGTAACAAGAGTGGGAGCCCGACGTCTCCGTGGAATACAACACACACACACACACACACACACACACCACTCCCTTTTCTTTGTCAATAACACCAGGTAATACTTACAGAACAAAACAACTAAATCACAATGCAGACCACGCCGGGGAGATTGTAAAATAGCTCCACAATAACAACACAACTTTGGGAGAGAGAGAGAAAGATTTCTTTTGTTGATCTAGAGCCGTTTACCTTGTCTCCCCACTATTTCGGCCACATGTTCAGAGCTGGGCACAGGAACGCATTCTGTTATGTTGCAGCCTCGTCCCTTCGTCTCACTCGAGGAGCCCTCGTACAAGGCACACAACTTGCTCTTCCCTTGCAGGACGCCCGTGTCCCCGCCGCCGCCACCTCCGACGCTGTTGGCGTGGTTGTGATGGTTGTTGTTGTTGTTACTCCGGTCCTGTACTCCCGTTGTCGGGGCGCCTCCTCCGCCGCCGCCGTCCTCGCCTTCCCCGAGCCCCAGCAGGGACAGCTGGCCCAGCGCGACCCTGAGGGCACGGGAGTCGTCCTCCTCGTCGTCGGGCGGCACGCCGAGGAGACCCTCGCCGCCGAACCCGGAGCCAGCGGCCAGATCCCCGGCGCCGAAGCCCCCGTTTTTCTCCATGATCCCTGCTAGAACCAGCAGGCTAGGCATGGCTAACAAAAGAGTGTGTGAGACAAAGACAAGGGAAAAGAGACTGGAGAAACAGCACCCGTGCCGCCGCCGCCTCCTCCTCCTCCTCGCCCCCTCCTCCTCCTCGCCCCCTCCTCCTTCCCATTCCCCCCTTTGCGCTAGTCCCTCCCATAGACCGGCCCCCTCTCTCTCTCTCTCTCTCTCTCTCTCTCTCTCTCTCTCTCTCTCTCTCTGTCTGTGTCCGCTACACTTTCAATAATACAGTCTTCTTCTTTAGTCAGTGGTAGAAAAAGTACTCAGATGTTTTACTCAAGTAAAAGTATCATGCTGCAACGTAGAAATACTCCGGAATTCAAAATGCACTTGAGTAAAAGTACAAAAACATTGGTATAAAAATGTACTAAAAATACCAAAAGTAAAAGTAGACCTACTCATTCTGCAGAATCCCAGAATGTCCCATTTCAAGTTTTCAAATGTATAAAAAAATCTCCTGAAAATAGCAGATCTACAAGCTCACAATGTGTCGCACTCGCATCATGGTTAATGTATGTAGGTATTGTAATAATAATCAAAGTCTGCAAAGTAACTAGTAACTAAAGATTACTACAAAAGTACAATATGTGGATCCTTGATGTAGTAGTGGAGTAGAAGTAAAAGTACTGAAAATACTCAAATAAAGTAAAACTACCTACACATTGATTGATTCTGCAGTACTTGAGTAAATGTACTTAGTTACTTTACACCACTGCGCTACACTTTCAATACAGTCTTCTTCTGGGCGAACGGGACACACAAGGCCGTCTGCGCGAGATGGGCCAGGCTATGTATTATTGCTCCACCCCGTCTGGTTACACAGTCAGTCCCCCTCCTCCTCCTCCTCCTCTCCCAGCCGCCCGCCCTCCCGTTGTACCATTCCGTCTCAGGTTCCCCAGCCTGTGGCATTTCACAAAGCTACCCCGCGCCTTCCTTCACCTATAGAAAGAAAGAAGGGGGGGGGGGGGACAGAAAAAAAAAACATCTCACCGTTTTCCTTTGTCCACCCCAACTACAACTACTACCCGCCTTGGCTACACTCAGTCATAATAGATCTTGAAATGCAGGGTAGCCTACTAACAGACTGCATCTTAGCGACTTATGTAATTATAGCGGGGCGAAAACAGTTGCGCATCATAGGTGCAGATTTTTCACCACTGTTCATGCAAGTGTATAGTCAGTGTACTAACTGTACTGTACACGCGGTCGTCTTTTAGCGGATGTAGAGAAATTGGTGCCAACTTGAGTCTATCAGCCCTTTCTAAATAAAACAGTCCAGCTTAATTAAAATTACAGTGCTATTTAAATAACTAGTCTAGTGCCGTGTTCTGGTATCTATTTGGGGGAAAGGAACAGCCTTTGTCTTTCAGGGTATATTGCAGGCTACCCTATATGATGTCACACGCGACTGAAGGAGTTAAAAGTGACATTTTGGGGGTCCGCCCACCTCTCGCCGTGGTTTGCGGCAGGTCACCGCGTTGTTGTCTCGGTCGGGCACCGCTGCGCATGGGGATGTTATGTAGTAGGAGGGGGGCTCTATACGGGGAGATGAAAAAAGGGAGTTGTCAGACAGGCGTTGCAGACCCTATGCAGCGGGGATCTTCAGAAAAGCCCTCGTATATTTCCCGTAAACGAGGCTTTTGCAGCAGCCCGCGTGAACAAAGAACAGCCTCGCGCAACAGACTCGCCAAGATGCAAAATGTCCTCGAGAGAAGCCACGCCTGGCCGCATGGTTGTACAACAACACAAAGACTCATGCGATACATCATCACCAATAGACTACATAATGTCATTAGATAGATGATAATATTAAATAATAATAAACATATTGTTATTGTTCGTTATTATTATCATCATCATCTAACATGTGCTTCAGCTTTTATTTCTTTATAAAAGTCTGTCTGAAGTTACTACATGGTACATCTCTCTGTGTGAGTTACTGCCTACTAGAAGCATGTGCTTGGATCTGTCCAGCAAGGCAAACTCTGCATAGCCTAGTATCCTAACTGGTCATCTTCTACATTACTTTGCTATACCGTAAGAAATGTCAATGCTGCACATATAGGCTACTAGCACTTCAAAGGAGTCATGGAAACAACATTGCAGTTGTTATTATTAACTCTGTGGGCTAATTCTCTATCTGGGAACAGTGGGAAGTGTATTTTCCTAAATCACAAATATGTTTTATTGGAAACCATCCCTCTTTGTGTTGCATTACGTTGAATTGACTTAATAGTCTTGCCCAGATAATCTGTGGTCTTCAACCCCACTGATTAAATTCAGTTTGTCATTATCATAGGCAGCTGTTCCCCAGTATAATTGGTTTACACCTCTTATAACCATGTGAAACAATGCCAAATAGCCTCTTATTTGGGCTTATATGACAGATTGTGTGACTGTTACTTATATTCAGCATAAATACCTTATGCCCACCATTAATAACACATACATGACACACACACACACACACACACACACACATACGTGTGTATAGAATCTATTGGCCTGTGTGTGTGTGTGTGTGTGTGTGTGTGTGTGTGTGTGTGTGTGTGTGTGTGTGTGTGTGTGTGTGTGTGTGTGCATATATACAACACATACATAATACATGCTGTACATACAGTATATCCTGCACTGAGATTAAGAATAGAAACAGTGTGAGTGTTATGATTATGTGGCATCAGAACAGAGCAGATGTATTTGCATGCATAATCACAGTCTAGACCGACCTCCTCCCTGTGTGCCAATCAGGGGTTTCTTTTTCTAAGGACATGTTCGGTGAAGTGCCTGGTATTAAGCCAGGGTTGAAAGAAAAAAAGAAAAGAAGAAGAGTGTTGATTTAATGAGAGTTTACTCTCTCAGAGTTCATTTAAGGTTTTGCAGCATAATAACACGTGAAAGAAAAACAGCAGGAGGGGTAGATGGGTGGATACATGAAGGACCAGAAGAAGGACCCAAAGAACCCCCCACCCCCACCACAAAACTAAGCATTTGTTTTGGCGCTCGGGTGGCGCAGTGGTCAAGTCCCTGCCCACCACCACGGAGGTTGTGAGTTCGAATCCACCGTGGTGCATCTATGGCTATGTCAGGCGTCTGTGCGAATACTCTGAGGAGGGAAGCCGGGCGGGCGGGGAGGGTGAAAATGGTCATTGCATGTACTCACTCCTACGGACTGGGGCGGCACCTGTCAGCAGGGAGCGTTGGGGCGGGAGGATTAGGACGATAAGGCTCTACGTCTGCGTCCTCCTGGTGGGGGCTTCTCACTGGCAGGTGACTCAGTAGGATACAACAGCAGTGACAACACAGAAATGTGAGTGGGGAGGAATCAATTGGCATATAACGACTAATAAATAGGGGAGAAAAAGGGGGTCAAAATAATTTGCAACTCTAAATACATTTATTTGTTTACACTCTCAGGGTTAAACTAAAGCTGTCTCCCTACTAGAGTGGGTAGAAGTTGGGGAGAGCATGGGAATGGATGGGGACAAAGACTGCACAAGAGCCAGGTCTTTTTCTTCTGCTTTTTGAATGGTGCACCAAGTGAACCATGTGTCCAAGAGGTCGTCTGGCTCCATTAAATGGTGTCTGCTGGGAGCCCAAGGCCTCAATCAATAAACAGGATGGATCAGGGATAATGTTTCCCCACACACACCCTTCTCTGTCTGGAGGAGGTCTGACTGCATGTGCTTGTTGGACGCCCATTTTGTTTTTTTCTGTTTAGCTTCCTCTTGTCGCTCTTGGTCATACACATAACCCATTTGACCTTAACCTGCTTCAAAACCAGGTCTACCCTCCCCTCGTGCAGAAGTGTGAATGGTAGACAACAGGTCTGGTGTACATACCTTATAATCTAGTCAAACGTACAGTATGGTCACAGGAACGGAGTGTCTGTGTGTGTGTGTGTGTGTGTGTGTGTGTGTGTGTGTGTGTGTGTGTGTGTGTGTGTGTGTGTGTGTGTGTGTGTGTGTGTGTGTGTGTGTGTGTGTGTGTGTGTGTGTGCGTGCGTGCGTGCGTGCGTGCGTGAGTGTGAGAGTGAAAGAGAGAGAGGGAGAGAGAACTAAAGTATGAATGTGAATGTACCTGTGTGTATTTTACAGGGTGCTTGTTAAACACAGAATGCTGAGGTCATGTTACTTGCACATAAAAAAAAAAAAAAAGAACTCAATGATCTTGACCATCTGCTTGTTGGACCAGTCTCTCTTATTTCTTCCTATGAAAGCGTAGCTAGGCCTCTGGGGAGATTTGTTGGTTTACTGTGCCACAAAGACAGACACCAATTTCTTTGTCCAGCAGCCTGTGGAAATACTGCATCCACCTATGGACAGTATCTGTCTTTCAAAGAAGAAGGGCTTAATAGGCTGTAAAAACATGTCAGAGAATCCTTAAAAGGGTACCTCTTTGACTTCCACATGGCCAGATGTCCTTTTCACAGCATTTCTGGTGCCCCTGCTGTCACTTGAATGAGGCCTCCATGAGTACAAAGGGACGTGTTGGCCAGTCACCATGATCTGACATCATAATGTACCAGCACTCTGGGATGATGTAATCATGTAAATGATATCACATCTTGTGCCCCTACATCATAGAGATTAACCACTTACACCCTATATGCTTCATTGACCAGCGGTCTATAACAGTATACCAGGCCCCTCCTTTTTTCTTTCAACACCAAATAGCTGATCTATAAGCACACAATGCATCACAGTGCAGAGTCGTAAACTAGTAAAAAGCATTGACAAACGGAGTAAATTGGGTCAGAGGTGAATTTGTGTATGTGGGACTGCAAGTTAGTTTTGAATGAAACACATTCGGGGTACCAGACTGCACACAGCACCATTGTTAAATTAAGTTCATGTGTATGTTGACCTCAAGGATCTGAAAATGCTCTAAAAGAGGATCAGCAGTTATTGAAGATCATCTCAGACAAAAATACATAATCAGATCACCATATCAAATTGAAATGGCCCGCCTCTTTAGTGTATAGCTAAATTGTCATTACACCCTGGAATCAATCCTGCATTGCTTGTTCCCTAGAATGTGTCAATGAGAAGACTTTCTCAATGAGCAGCATGACCCATAAATATAGACACATAAAAGTGTTGTGAGTGGGACTGAGAGGCTCTCTCATTCCCAGAGCTATTTATTTATGTGAATACATTTGCTGCTGAGGATTGGTGTGACAAACACTTTAGAGCTTTTTTTGTTTGTTGATTAACACGTGTCTTCCAGTACTAAAGGCAAATCCCATCCACCATTGACACAAACCGCAATCACATCTCACCTTCTGAATGTGCAAGAATGCAGCATCCTCCATCCTCTCTCTCACACACACACACACACACACACACACACACACACACACACACACACACACACACACACACACACACACACACACACACACACACACACACACACACACACACACACACACACACACACAGGAGGAGAGACTGTTGTGTTGACCCACACAAGTCATGATAACATTCTCATCTCACTCTGACAAACACCACATGCATGTACATGTACAAACAGACGGTGATATGGGGATTGAGCGAGCTGGGAATATGAGTCAGGTGTGTATGACTTCATTGCTTTTCTTGGCTATTAGGTCATCCCCCGCCTCCCCCCCCCCCCCATCTCTCTCTAACCTATCACATTGATGCCAAACATCCAGTGACAACACACTTGTGATGAGTAAGGATCACCTCACCTCTTTCCCTCACATCACATGATATCACTTAATGGAAACAACCCCTGGGCTTATTTGGGTTATACTTTTAGCGTTCCTTTTTGTCTCCACCAGCCGGGGTGGAGGCAGGGGGAGAGTATGTTTTCGCCCCTGTCCGTGCGTGCGTGCGTCCGTCCGTCCGTCCTCCGAGTTTGTGTACAGCTAATCTCCGGCGCCGTTGGCCCGGTCGCTGCCAAAATGAGCACACACACTCTCTGGATGCCAATTCAGAACCTCTGCCCGACATTTTTCAAATGGCCCTGTTCTAGCGCCACCATGAGGCCGATGTTTGCAAAACACATTTCTGTACACTACTCCTACAGATTTTGTCAAAAAATCACGCAAATCGGTAGACAGTGTCTCTACAGTCATGTGATCGACACGGATCTGTCTGATTGTCCATATTCCATCCTGATTGGCTGATATTGGCTTTCAAAGTTTGTAAGATTGGTCCATTTTGGACAAAATGCCTCAAATCACAAATGCAGAGTGCAATTAACATGAAATCGCGCACACACGTTCCCGCTAGGCCGAGGAAGAAATGCCACTTCAAATTTTTGAAATCAGCCTCATAGTGGCGCTATAACAGGCCGATTCGTGGTTTTACCTATAACTACACCGATCAGTTTCAAACTTTGTAAGCGCACTCCCTGGATGCCAATTCAGAACCTCTGCCCCACATTTTTCACATGGGCCTGTTCTAGCGCCACCAGGAGGCCAATTTGTACAAAACTACCTTTTGGCCAGTACTCCTACAGATTTTGTCAAAAAATCACGCAAATCGGTAGACAGTGTCTCTACAGTCATGTGATCGACACGGATCTGTCTGATTGTCCATATTCCATCCTGATTGGCTGATATTGGCTTTCAAAGTTTGTAAGATTGGTCCATTTTGGACAAAATGCCTCAAATCACAAATGCAGAGTGCAATTAACATGAAATCGCGCACACACGTTCCCGCTAGGCCGAGGAAGAAATGCCACTTCAAATTTTTGAAATCAGCCTCATAGTGGCGCTATAACAGGCCGATTCGTGGTTTTACCTATAACTACACCGATCAGTTTCAAACTTTGTAAGCGCACTCCCTGGATGCCAATTCAGAACCTCTGCCCCACATTTTTCACATGGGCCTGTTCTAGCGCCACCAGGAGGCCAATTTGTACAAAACTACCTTTTGGCCAGTACTCCTACAGATTTTGTCAAAAAATCACGCAAATCGGTAGACAGTGTCTCTACAGTCATGTGATCGACACGGATCTGTCTGATTGTCCATATTCCATCCTGATTGGCTGATATTGGCTTTCAAAGTTTGTAAGATTGGTCCATTTTGGACAAAATGCCTCAAATCACAAATGCAGAGTGCAATTAACATGAAATCGCGCACACACGTTCCCGCTAGGCCGAGGAAGAAATGCCACTTCAAATTTTTTGACATCGATCAGCCTCATGGTGGCACTATAACTATTTGTGGTTTTACCTATAACTCCACCGATAAGTTTCAAACTTTGTAAGCGCACTCCCTATAGGCCAAGGAAAAAACCCTTTCCTTGTATTTTTCAGCCTTTTATAGCGCCACCAGGAGGCCGACTTATGTAAGACACATTTTTTTATATTACTCCTTCAGATTTTACCCAAAATTAACACAAATCAGTACACAGTATCTCTACAGTCATATGATCAAGACGGATGTCCCGTATTAAATATTCAATCCTGATTGGCTAAAATTGGCCTCCAAACTTTGCAGGATTGATCCGTTTAGAACAAAATGCCTCAAATCAAACACAGCGTGCAATTGTAATGAAATTGTGCACGCACAATCGCAAAACTCCAAGGAAGAAATTACACTACAAAATGTTCAAAACAGCCTCATGGTGGCGCCATAGCTCATAGCTCATAGCTCAGGGGTAGAGAAACTGGTATTAGAGCACGAAGGGTATAAATCCCGAAGGGTTCCCAGCTCGAATCCGGGCTCCCCCTGAGTTAATGTCGAAGGGTCCTTGGGCAAGACTCTGAACCCCTAATTGCTCCCGGTGAGTAGGTTGGTGCCTTGCATGGCTTCCTCCGCCACCGGTGTATGAATGTGTGTGTGAATGGGTGAATGCACAATCTATGTAAAGCGCTTTGGATTAAAAGCGCTATATAAATGCACCATTTACCATTTACCATTTGCCATGAAAGGTCTAAGATTGGTGAAGAACACATGCCACCCTTTTTACATTGGCCTTTTATAGCACCACCAGGACGCGTGGCTGGTGGAGATCTGTGCTCGGAAGAGCACTTCTTCTAGTTTTTCTCCCCCCCCCCCCTTTTTTTTTTTTAAATAAATATGCTTTTTTTTATAAATATGCGCCACCGTGCCATTTCTTGTTGTTGCAAACTTGTTAGTAGTATTCAATCACAACACGCAGCAATTCAGGCTCGATCTTCAGTTTCTCCAGCATCAGTTCTTCATATAGGCTAAATAACGTTGGTTCCAATGAAATAGTTTTTATTTTAATATAAAATCGTCGGATACTTACAGTCAGATCAGATATGGCTTCTTTTTTGTGTAGGCCTATTGCCTGTTATTAACCATAGTGTTTATTTAAACAAAGCATAAATAACATGCCAGGTATGAATGCAAACAGATTATTCCCAACTAGTGAGAGTATTTCGCGACTTGAGGAGTTTTCTTGGTAGGTTTCTTGGTAGGCTTGTGTTTTGACGGCAGTCGGCAGCTCACTTGAACTTGAACGTGTCTACGGGTCTACCCACCGCTAGAGTAGTGGTAGGCCTACGGCTGCTTTCAGCAGGTTGTTGCCTTAATTACCTAGCTCGTGCTAAATACAGTGGCGGAACAAGTAGGCCTACTCATGAGTCATGTAAGAGTATCAAATGTATAGAAATAGGCTACTTTACAAGTAGCTTAAAAAGTCCGAAATTGAAAATGTACTTGAGTAAAATTACAAATTACAATGTTACAAATTACAAATTACAATGTGAGCTTGTAGATCTGCTATTTTCAAAAGCCTGAAATGTAGGCCTATAAGTGGTTTATGTATGTTTGATTTTGTAATCAAAATCTAGAAAGTAACTATAGGCCTAGTAGCCTAGGCCGAATAGGCCTAACCAAGTTTTCAAATAAATGTAGTGGAGTAGGCTTAATTAGGCTTAATTAGCCTACAATATTTGGATCTGAAATGCAGTGGGGTAGAAGTAAAAGTATTGGAAATACTAACTAAGTAAATGTACTTAGTTACTTTACACGTACCACAGCCTAAATGTATTTTTGAATGGAGGCTTCACATTCACAACAGCTCAAAAGACGCACAGACGTCCAGGAACAGTTAAATATGCCCGCCAGGTGGCGCAGTGTGATTAGTAGTTTGACAGTTTGACCCAGTTAAGCGTAATGAGGAGCAGGCCGTTGGACTCTCTGTTCACAGTGTTGTCAAACCATTGCCAACCCAGTGAATATATTATAGGCTATAGCTAATATTTAAATTATTGTCTACATCGAAAATGTTCAGACTGGTAAGTTCAGACTGGTAATAGTCGCTCACTATTCTTCTTTCACAACAGAGACAAGTTGAAAAGTACACAACACCAAGCAAGCTTGGACAAGCATTGTTGAATTGCATGCTCTGTTTGGCTGAAACTATTGCAGCTACAGCCTACAGTATGTTGAAAGTTGTTTGTTAACCAGTGGATGGCGCTTATGCTCTTGAATGGCGTGGTGCTGTCAAAGTTTAAACATCAACATCACTGAAAAATGTAGCCTACAAACTGACTTTGAATATGAATAGGCTAGTAGTTATATACAATAGGCCTACAAGTCGTTTTAAAAACTGAATAGCCTACCAAACGAATGTTGGAAACTTTCCGACTTACTTGTTCTGGTTTCCCAGGAGGACTTTGGCATTACATATCCTCATGCAATATTAGAATTAAGGTAGGCTGCAACTTAGCACTGAATACAGGTGACCGTCCTGTATTCAGGGCTAGCTGCAAGTTGCAACTACATCTTCTGGATGGATGAAGTTGGATGACAGACAGATAATAGATAGGCTACAGTAGATCACGACTGACAAGAATACAACAAGGGGTGACACATTTCTACTTTACTGCCATTACTTTCCTATTAGAATTCAGTGGATTTAGTAAGAATTATGATTGGGTTAATTAAGAAGTGTTTTTTCATTCTTATCATAGTCAAGGATGCAGAAGAAAATGTAAAGCTGTCATAAATAAGCCTATTGTCAATTATAATTCCTGAGATAACTTTTTTTTTTTTTTTTTGTAAAAGGACAAGGGAAAATGCACAAATCTCCACCAGGCCAGGTGGCCTACCCAGGGCTGGGTATGAGGTAGCCCCTTTCGGGACCCTGTTTACCTTTGTTGCATTTGGAAAGGCGGTATCCAGGGTCCCTTGAAAGTCAATCCACTCGCCCTGATATATTTGTCCGTGACCAGACAGTAGTACCAGTGCGTACCAGGGAGAGTGGATTGACTTTCAAGAGACCCCGGATACCGCCTTCCAAAATACAAAAAAGGAAAACAGGGTCCCGAAAGGGGCTAGGTAAGAGGCCGAACGTGACATTGCAGGGATGATGTTCATTGTTTGTGCAACGGAGTGCAAAGTGCTAGTGAGTGTCCAGTGGTGGATTATTGCAACTCTTTGTGAGCAACTTGCGGTGGCAGAAATGTTATTGTTGCATTTAACAATGTAATATAATGTTCTTCTTCACAGCATGATCAAGTACCACGCTGTTGGACAATACTCGAGACACAGACACACGGACAGGGATAGTAGGATGTGCACACTTTTGTTCCTATGGGTCAAAGTGAAATTGCTTTTGGCACTGCATTGATTAGAGGCCCCTCAAGAACATATGATCCAAATGTGGGGTCGATAGGTGCTCGGGGGAGCAGTGGTAAAGTACCTGCCCACCATTGGGGAGTCTAGGGATTCGAATCCACTGCTGTGCATCTGGCTTTGTGGAGCGTACATATGACCGCAAATGGCCCGTGTTCAGGGGAGTGGAAGCCAGGTGGGGAGGGTGATATGGGTCACTGCACGTACTCATATTAGTACATTAGAGAGTGTTGGGCGGGAGGAGTGAGGCGCCCCACCGGAGGGTAGGCCTACAACAGAAATGTGTATGCAGTGGAGGAATTAATTTGTACTAGAAGCTGAAGTGTCTAGTCAACGCCCTGGCCAACTCGGGAACAATGTAAATAGGGGATGAATGCCCCGCCCTTTAATGCAAACCCCATTATACCTGTTGTCATAGGATCTGTTTTGACCATCTGTTTGCGTGTGTCCATTTATGCCCATATAAGGGGATATCTGTCTGTCTACGTCCATTTTATGTCCATATATGGAGATCTCTGTAGGACCCGTTTTGACCATCTGTTTGCCTGTGTCCATTTATGCCCATATATGGAGTTATCTGTCTGTCTGCGTCCATTTTATGCCCATATATGGAGATCTCTGTAGGACCTGTATTGACCATCTGTTTGCCTGTGTCCATTTATGCTCATATATGGAGATATCTGTATCTGTCTGTCTGCATCCATTTCATGCCCATATATGGAGATCTCTGTATCTGTTTGTCTGTGTCCCTTTATGCCCATTATGGAGATCTCTGTATCTGTCTGTGCCTCCGACTGTGTTGCAGACACAGTGCTGGTTCCCCCTTTATGCAAACCCCATTATACCTGTTGTCATAGGACCCGTTTTGACCATCTGTTTGCCTGTGTCCATTTATGCCCATATATGGAGATATCCGTATCTGTCGCGTATCGGATCGGGTCGAGGCCGGGCACTGCACTACCTGCTGCGGCGGGGAACGTGCGTGCCGAATTTGAAATAGGGAATGAATGCCCCACCCTTTAATCTATGCAGACACAGTGCCAGTTCCGGAAAATCCTGATGTCAGACATCAGAATCCGAACCTTTCGTGCTGTCATAAGAGCCGTTTTGACCATATGTTTGCCTGTGTCCTTTTATGCCCATATAGGAACATCAGAATACGTAACCATGGCATTTTTTGTTGACTCATGTGGTGTACGTGATCTCAGAGCCTTTTATGAAGTGATGTCACAATGAGTCAGCGCCGATTTCCTCCGGAACAGCCTGATGTCAACAATCAGCTCCGCATAAGGAGATTCCGAACGTTTTGCGCCGGTTTCGGAAAACCGCGAGTCGGGTCGGGTCGAGGCCCGGCACTGCACTCCGCGCGGCGGCGGGGAACGCGCGTGCCGAATCTGAAGCCGGTGGGACGAACGGTTCTCGAGATACGCGGATTACAAACAGACAGACACGCAGACAGACAGAGATTTGTCGCATTTATAGATAGATTTATAGATAGATGACGACTAAATTGGGGAGAAAAAGGGGTGCAAATAATTGTCTCCAAAACAGTGAATTAAATGTGGGGTCGATTGGTTCATGATTAGTGTGGTCAACCAAACTAGTTGACCTTGTCCGACATTATTCTATCCATCCATCTACTCCACCTACAGTTTGTAGGAGGATCGACCAGCTTCATCTGGAATTGATTCCTTGCATTTTGCTAAGAGAAACATTACCGTATATAGTTTAATTTATATAAATGTATTTGTGAATACATTTTCTCCATTAACTTTAATTAAAATTGTAACTTTTCCCAAACATGGTGCTGACAGACACAGTCAATATTACGGCAACCACACTTGCAATTTCCAATTGCATCTTTCTAGTTTTTCTTTAATTTGGAAATCATAGCCAAACGAGGGGTCAGGCAATTACAGGTCATGTTACTTACTTGCAGAAAGGTCAGGCCCACTTGCCAAAGTGGACGTTCAAATAGCAAATAGCCCAGGCCAGGGTCAGCACTTTGCTGCTGCTGCCCATCTGTTTTCTATCCACAGGTGAGTGAGAGCCTCAATTAACTAGGTAAAAAGAATGCAGACCATGTCAGGGCTTGTGTAATGATTATTATCTAAATACAATTATCTTACGGAATGTTACACCTACTTGTTATACAGGTCTGGCCCTATCAGAACCGTCACAGCTTGTCCGTGTCTGTCCAGTCGTCCAGACAGGTAACGCCTGACTCTGTGGTTCCCCTGACCCGTCACAGCTTGTCCGTGTCTTTCCAGTCGTCTGGACAGGTACGCCTGACACTGCGGTTCCCCTGACCCGTCACAGCTTGTCCGTGTCTGTCCGGTCGTCCAGACAGGTAACGCCTGACACTGTGGTTCCCCTGACACATCACTGTGACATCACAGGTTACATCACATTGATGACAGATACTCAGAGCAGGGATCTCCATACAGTATATCGGCATAAACATGTGACATCACAGTGATGTCAGATACTCAGAGCAGGGATCTACATATATGGGAATAAAGGGGATTCTGTTGTTCTTTTCTCCCTCAGGTGTCTTACTGTTAACTGACAATTCATCTTATTTGTCCAAACAATTATTTCTCTCTATTGCCAATGTGGTACTATGCACCTGTACCAAAGCAAATCTACTGCTTGTGAATTGGTTAGGGACAGGTGAAAGTTGATAATAGACATACTATGTCAGCAGACATCTGGTGCATTGCTTCTTCACACTGGCAGAGTTTAAACAGTCCCCTTTGTTAGCGTTTTACGGTTGTGGGTTGTGGCACAGAAAAAGCACAGGTGCCTGCCAAGGACAAATCATAGCAACCATATCTCAAGTGTACTTTGCCCATTGATAAGTAAATACAGGAATTCAGCTGGATTATACAAAGCTGTGTAATGGATATACAGTGTATACAGTTAAGTATCAATGTTGGAAAAGGAAGCAAAGGAGACAAGAAGGTAGATTAAAAAAGGGAAGCTGTTTTTGTGAACTATCAGGTGTGGGATGTTTGTCAGGTTTTGAAGCAAGAATATCTGGCCCACTGTACCAGATCTTAGACATTTTAGACTTTTATGTCTAAAAGACAGGAAGGAAATTGCTACTGCTATGAAACGAATACTAGAACTGCAGTACAAGTATATAATTTATTTTAAAATATATACATTTTTAATTATTTGTTTCAATCACTATTACCTAATGCTAGAGAAAACAAAACATTAGCCTAGTTGGCCAATGAGCATGCCTTGTTTTTATCTATTCTTACTTATTTAATATTTATTTTCGCTGTCCTCTTGGAGTTCAATTGGTTCATGGAAAGGGGAAGGGAGTAATTCAGGCCGCCAGAGCAGCAGCACTCACTGCTGGCATGCGATTCATTGCTTGTCATGTCTGGTGCGTTGCATCACAGGCTGCCATGCCAACTCTTGTCTTTTCTCTCTTGACAAGTGCCTCAGGTATTTCATTCTGCTGTGTCTCAGACAAGCAACATATAGTGTTTGCTTGTCACTCTTAGCTTGAATATGTTAAAATATATTACTTTGTAACCAGGCTGTAGTGTAGGTTATTCACTTGTTTTGACTGGACAAACAAAACGTGAAGACTGGAATCTGTGCCCTTATACAGTATCGTATCACAGAGGGGCGTTTGTAGCCAGTAATTGAACATGCACTCACTGAAGAGAAATATTTAGCTGATGAACTACGTGTTCTTTGTAAGCAAGAATTCCATAGAAACACGAGGGCCAAGAGCCTGACACAGGGAGGCAGGAGGAAGTGGGCTGCTGAACAAGTGAACTGTTTGTCTATGGGCTGTGTGACTCAGGGCAAGGCCGCATACAGGGGTGTCGCACCAAATTCTGGGCCCCGGGTACAAGGATTCACTGTGGGGCCCCTGTGCTTTAACTATTGAAAAATAGCAGATATACAAGCTCACAGCGCGGCACTCCAGATATACAAGCTCACAGCGCTGCACAGAGTGCCGTGCTGTGAGCTTGTAGATCTGCTTGTAGATCTGCTAAAATAATGAAAATCTTTGAAAATTTCAAATCCTTCTAAGGTTTTTTGAAAAATCTATGTTTCGATGGCAGTGGTTCTCAAACCTTTTCATGTGAAGGACCCCCAAAATGGTATGTATTTGGCCACGGACCCCCATCTCAAAATATTTAGTTCCAGGGACCCCCCAGAAGCAAAATTTGAGTTACAAATGTTCGCTTAAAAAATACATATATTATTCAAAGATTTGCACACATTTTCACGACTTTTTCAAAAATAGCAGATCTACTGTATATCTGCTATTTTTCAATAGCTAAAGTATAAAATAATTAAGGCCCCTCTACCACCTTGGGCCCTAGTCCCACTTTCCTACCCCTTGTGACGCCCCTGGCCGCATATACTGTGGTGATGCCTCCTTTCCACCGACAGGGCTGAGCAAGGGTACTCCTATTCACCACAGTGCCCTCCTATGCCCAAAAACAGAGGTCACCGAGCACTGTGTTTAACCACATGCACACAAACACCACATTTATTTCCATGGTGAGCAGACACAAAGTATCTTTTCCCAGCACCAGAACTTGATTGGATCCATGATTCCATTAACTCCACCCCGAGGCAATAAATATGAGCCCAGTATAATCCTGCTGTAGAGTAGCAGAGACTTTTAGGCTTTGAAGATGACCTGTGGGAATGTCATTCAGTGGAGATGTTTTGGCAAGAACATGTGGATGTTTCACTCCTTTGATTTACTGGAATACCTTGAAGAAATTGACTCCAATGGTTGAGACTACTGCTACCGTATGACAGATTTGCAGGTACTTGTATGTAAACATACATAACGACAGACACACACACACACACACACACACACACACACACACACACACACACACACACACACATCTTTATACAGACTACATGTAGAAACGGCTAATCTAAGCCTGTCACTGAGAACACTGCTGTTTAATGAAAGCGGAAAGGAAAAGGGAAAAAGAGAGGGGCAAGAGGTAGAGAAAGATAAAGGCACTGTCTCTGCCTCTCTGTATGCGTCTATCTTGTGTGCAATGACTGTCTAGCCTGACTCCTCCCCGACTGCCTCCCCCTCCTCTCCCTTCTCTCTCCAGTCTCCACTGTCCACACCCCCTTTCTCTCCCGCTTCAGTGGTAGGTACATGTGCAGTGTGAAACTGCAAGGCAGCCAGTTCAGGGCTCGAGCCAAAGGCACATACACACCCACCCACGGACAGCAAGGCTGCATTTTTTACGGATCCTTTTCCCAACACTTCTGAAGGGTATGATGCATACACTCGCAACACACACCCGCACACATACTGTATGTGCACACAGACTAAAATACACGCTAAGACAACAGCTGGTAAACTTCTAGAAAGGCTGTGTGCTGACTTAGTCTTTACTGATGCCTGCAGTTGAGAATGAACACCCAAGATAAGGTTTGAAATGATTGGTTGGAATGATTTTTCTGTTTGTTTTTTATGGAGGAGTCATAAATGGAGGTGTAGAGATAAAGGTTGGCTCTTGTACCTTGTAATAGCGGTTCTAACCTACTGTAGTTTTCGCTTTCAAGTTTACTGGACGTGCTGTAGAAGGAGAGTTTAAACCTGGTCAGTTAACTCAAGGCATGTGTGATGGTTTATGAGAGTATAGAGTATGGACTATTAGCAGTTAGTATTTCTTCCTATGTTTTGTAAAAAAGTGAAACGTAAACATGTCTTGTCTAGTTAGCAGCAGAGACTACTTTAGTGTCTGTATACATGTTTGTCCATGTTTGTACATGCATGTCTTGCATTGGGTCAGGGGGGATGGATACAAATATTTCAATTATTACACCTTAGTGAAATACTGTACTGATGGATGTTGGATATCTGATTGGGAGTGCACAGCAACATTGATATAAACATCTTTAGTGTTTGGATGAATAATAACAGTAACCATGGTTTTGATTATAGTGTGGCAAAAGCCCAAATGCAGTTTAGCACCCTCTGTTGACTCATTGAACCCTTACTGCTGACTTTTTTAGACTAGACATTTTGCACCTTGCCCAAGGTGAAAACCAAGGCTAACAAGCTAAACATAATTATGTTTAACATAGATTTGTCTTAAGCCAGGAAGATCTATTGACATTTGTAATGATGGTAAATACTGTAGACCTGCATCTACTTGAGATTATTGAATCCAATAACATTTTCATATTATAAATGCATACACACTGCTGCCCCATTCATTTTAATACAGCCTATTAATTGTACTAGCCACCCATTCGTTTTACTATAGCTTCCCATTTAAGCAACATTTGAATGTAGGCCTATGCCCTTATCAGGGTATCCTACCATATTAGTGTGTAATGAGTCAACACTGTGGAATCAAGGATCAGGCGGGAATCTGAGCAAGTGAGCACATACAGAATGTGGGTGGAGACACTTCAATTATAGTTAATGACTGGCGGACTGATAGCAGTCCGTTAGTTGCTCTTTGTAGACAAAGATGGATGATGAAAGGGGGAAATCTTGTTTGGATGTTCTTGTTGTTCCTGGGATGTGGCTGTATGTTTTTAGAGGCATTGTAATTGCTTACAATTAACAGTAGTGTATGTGATCTGATGGTGAAGTTTTGATGTCTGTGAGAAATGTGCTTCTTATAGACTGAGCGGGAGTGAGGGGGTTTAAATACTCCAGCAGCAATTTAATGCTGCGTGTGGCACAGTTTACTTTAACATGTTCATCTGAATCAGAGGGCTCTCATCAGGAACACTAAAAGCAAAACAAAAGCGGTATTTTTTTTTATTGGAGTAGATTCTCCCTTTAGAAATAAAGGAGAGTCATAACATCCAAGTGTGAGGAAAACATTATAAATCTCCTCTGTACACAAGTTCTGTATCTAATGATATTTAATGATATTTAATCATGCACTAAACGAATATGGCATTGGAGATGGTTATTAAATCAAATGTTACAAATATATTCAGATGACTCACTATGGAAAACTTATCCCACAGTAGAGTCAACTATCATGCATAAGTGTAAACACAGCCAGAACTGGGCCTGCCCAGGCAAGGATCAAGTTCAAGGCTGGAGCCTGTCTTCAAAGCAAACTGCATCGATGTATGAATCACGCCATGATTTGAATTGATGGGTGTGTTGGGAAGACTTCATCATACGTACTAGGCTTCCATCTAACACTTCCTCTCCCTTCCCCTCTCCACAGCCAGTGACTCACTTCCTCTCACGCACCTCTCCCCGAACCGCCTCTGCTACTGTTACCATGGAGACCCCCAGCCACAAGCGCACTGGCCGCGATGCTGCGGCCGGCAGCCCACTCTCGCCGACCCGCATCACCCGGCTCCAGGAGAAGGAGGACCTGTGCAACCTGAACGATCGGCTGGCCATCTACATCGACAAGGTCCGCTCGCTGGAGATCGAGAATGCCGGCCTGCGGATGCGCATCACGGAGTCCGAATCGGAGGTCAGCCGCGAGGTAACGGGCATGAAGTCTGCTTACGAGACGGAGCTGGCCGACGCCCGCAAAACCCTGGACCAGGTGGCTAAGGAACGCGCACGCCTGCAGCTGGAGCTTGGCAAGATCAGGGAGGAGTACAAGGAGCTCAAAACCAGGTAGGAGCAGCATGTGGGTGGAGCTAAGAATGGGGGTGGAGACTTAAAGTGTTATCCAAATTATTTCCGCAGCACAGGTCACATTTATGTTAGAAAAAAGTTTTTCTTTATCTAAATTGTATGCAGTCTCATTCTAACTTTGTAAATGTGTATCTTTCGTTTTAGGTGTTTCAGATGTTATTGTATTCATAATCATATTAACATATTAGGGGTTGTGTTCACCAAGACGTTTTTTTGTATATAATATAATTGTTTATAATAAGTGACGACTTTGACGACTCACTGAATTTATGTTGCACTCGTGCATTCACGTGGGACATTTTTATCTGCTTGCTGAGAGTTTGAAACAGTTTCAATTCTGGCATTTGGAAATGTTTTTAGGCAAGCCCCTTGTGTTTTCAGCTGGGAAGAAATGCTTTGGTGGATACACAGCCCTAGCTTTCTGTCTGTGCATCCTTGGCATTTGTAAGGACCTTTCCTTCCTTTTTTACAGGCAACTCTGTATTCAGCTTGAAAGATTTTTGTTAATACACTTTAAATGAACGGAAATGTGGCATTTATCACACTATACCCTTATGATGCTTAATATACGACACAAGTACAAAAACAGATTTATGGCCCAAAGATGTGGAGCATCAACGACAACCCATTAATTCGATGACATATTTTATAGTCTCATTATGTCTCCACGCTTGTTGAGGCAAATCATCCAGTGCAGGTTTGTCTTAGGTATGTCACTCTGAATGCAATGTGTCATCTTATTGTAAAGCCATAAATATGCCAGCCATAAAGGTTCACTTTAGGACATTTAATATTGATGGTTTTTGGTTCCCAGGCCCACTCCATGGCAAGGGTTAGGATAGTATGATAGTATAGTACTGTATTTTAGCAACAATCACAATGATACACAGATGTTGCACAACTATCCTTTCTGGAATGTCATACAGTACCTCCAATTCCTCCTTTTCTAGAGCAGATCAGAGGTGGTGTAACACTCCCATTTTCTATACCTAGTCATTATTCTGACACTCAAGCAAAACAGGCTCACCAGTACCTAAGGAATTCCCCTGAAGGAGGTGTGGAGTTTGACATAGCTCTCTTTAGTAGAGCACGTTCCTCATCCTGGTGTTTAAAGGTGTGGAATGTTACAGTAGTAACAAGTTATAGTACAACTTTAAGCCCCTGGGTGCGTTGGGGTGACTCACCTGCTAAGGACTCCACCTTAACAGGCCGTCTGTACCCTTCAGTTAAGGCCAAATTAGATTTTTGACTCAAGAGTCCACTGCGGTTCGTCCCACGCCTATTGACAGAACACTCCATGTGTGAAGGAATCTTGCGTGAAGGAATCTTGCTCAATTTGAAGAGGTGCTGTTGAAGCAGACTTGGGATTGGTTTGTTCTCTGACAAGCTTTCTAAATCACACAAAAGTTATTAATCATTCATTCACTAATTCAAATCATGTAAATGGCATAGTTTTTATTGCATATCCCTCATGAGACATGCATACACCACCACACACCATACACACCACACACTGACAAAACACACATACTGTATATCCAACTATCACCAAAGGTGACACTGGCTTAAAATAAAAATAAAATGGCTCAAATAAACTAGTGGTAGTGCTGGCTTTAGAGAGGAATCATGAAAGGCAAGAACATTCTCCTTTCCTAGCGGGCCTGAGCCTGCCCTGCAGTGACTACCCTGGAATGTCTCCTGGATGTTGCAAAGTACACCTCGGGTACCTCGGGAGTTGAATTTCTCCCATTGTATCATGCTCCATTATATTGCAGTCACCTATGTGAAAATGAATCTGACTGAAAGGTCATTAACATTATTGAATGATATACTTGAGATTTTAATGTCTTGGTCTAATCTTTCTTCATGGAGGTTCTGTCCTTTATGGAGTGAAAGAATAGGCAGCGTGTTGAAAGAGAGAAGTTGTCTCTTGGCAAACGTTTTAAATTAAAACACGTTCACATTTGCCAAGTTAATTTCAGCACTCTAGATTTTCAGCGCCAAACCAACAAAGCCCACAGAGAGCACATTGGAGGACTATAGTGACTCTTCCAGTGTTATTGGGTTTTCACTAAACAAATAGAGCTGCTGAACGTGAGCTACTGTATGAAGTAGGCTTGTCACGATACTGGATTTCTAACTTCGATACGATATTTTGAAACATTTCGATACTCAATACCATTTTCGATACCACGCAACCAAAGCGATTTCAGTGCAAAAATGTTTATTTTTATTTAAAGAAAAATACAGAACTTCTCGAGGTAGATGGTAGTGCACTTTTTAAAGGCCTGCCTTTGATTTTTTTCACATTCTAAGTACAAATAGGCCTTTAAAATAACTAGGAATAAGCCAAAGTAGGAAGGACAGACATAAAATCTATGTTGGTGTAAACCAACGAGGTAAAAACTGATCAATATTATCGATAATATCAAGATTATCGATATTATTGAAACTATGGAAAAGTCATATTGAAAATCGATACTATATTAAAAATCGATACTTTTCGATAAATCAACATTTTTGACAACACTAGTATGAAGTGCATGCAACATTCAATGATTATAGCTTAGTGCTGTAGGTGAGGGTGTGAACAGACTGCTATGGTGATTCTTTGTTTGCAATTACGTGTATGGGCGTCGCTGTCGACCTTCAGTGCAGAATCAGCAGTGTCTGTGTGTTCCACACTGAGAGGTACGGTGTGTTGAGTGATGGCAGTCATAGTCGGGATTATGGGTAGTTAATTGAAGATGATGTTGATTTTGGTGTGGAAAAAAAGCAAACCCATACGTGTGAGAGCAGTAACCGTTGCCAGGAGAGTATTGTTAGATTCCTCCACCTCCAAAAAAAAACAAAAGAAAACTCCCCCATCTCATTGTGTTGTTTATCATTCCCAAGCTACAGCGCTAGAAATGCTGTGCGTCAAGGATCCAAGAGTCCCATCGTTTCCTGAGGGAAGCAGATCTTTTTACGCACGTGCTGTCCAATCACTCAATCCGGTGTGGGCCGCCTCTGTCTGCAGCCAGCCAGCGTGTTTGGTCAGTGTTTGGTTGCCATGGTGCTCACTCCTGGGAGTCTTGGCATGGGCGTGACAGGGTGGTGACTCGAGTTTTTTTCTCTTTTTCACAGCCCTGCAGGGCGGGAATGAGCTGGCTTTCTGGAGCCCTCCGTATATACAAGAAGTCTAGCGCTAGAGATCTGGAACAGGGGGTTGTGTGTCATGGTTATATTAATACTTGCTCCTGGGGCTATTCTGATCTGCCTGAGGTGTGCCTGCAGTGCAGTGCAACAGACGATTTAATAATAGAGCTTCAGAATGTTCAGATATGTCATATGAGTTTTGCACTGTGCCTTTGATTATCCCTCTCGAGTTTGAAACAAACACATGGACAGCAACAGGTGGTTATCTATTATCAAGTCTGTTGACCAAGCACACCGGCCCCTAGTCATTACATTGTATGCATTACCATTGGAACACTTGCTGTCCCTTCCTTGAGGCAAGACTCCAAGCTCTGTAGAATGCTAGTCTCGCGTAGCCAGACAACTATTCCACAATCTCTGAATGCTATATAGAGTCTGGAACAGCAGCTCCCGAACGGCGAGTATCGAAAACGGGCATTAACGTTCAAAAAAATATATTTTAAAATGTCATTTCTGCTAAGCAGCAAGCTAAACACGCTTATATGATTTTTATTTATATAATGATAAATGTGTGTGATGTGAGACGGAAACGGAAGTGACGTGGGGGCTTCACTTCCGCTTCATCTTCGCACTCATCATTTCTTCCCCGGTCTGCCAGACTGTATGCTGGGAGCATTTGACCAATTCGCGGAGGCAACCGTCTGGCCACGCGAGACTAGTAGAATGCTAACCTTTCCTCTGGAAACACTTTTTGACGTAGAAAAACGAAATACTTGAAATGCTTGAAACAGGTGCTATGTTTTAACTACCTGAAGTGTTATTGGGATGCTAACTTACCTCAAGGGCAGCAGGGCTATAGAAGAGAAGTTAACGAGGAAGGTATAGTCAGTAAGAACAGAAAATGACTTTGGCCTTGTGTTCATAAATCTGTCAAGTCCTTGTTTAATAATTTGGCTTCCAGCATAGGCGCCTCTCTGGTGTCTTGTGCCCAGCCTAGCCTCCAGCTGTGTTCATGAAACCTGATGCTTTGTAGGAAGAAGCTGCTTCTCTTTGTCACTGGCAGGACATAGGAGATTTTGGAGAAATGATCACTAGTAACAAAACGATCACTAGGAGCGTTGACCAAACGGGTAGAGGTCATTGTTAATTTCATCCAGAATAGTTGAATACATTCTGAAAATATAACCACTGCTCATCCAACAGAGAATATACCATGGTCAGGACAGGGGAGGTATTATAGATATTGCACTTGAAATAACAACACTTGCACAGAAACTCTTTTCACACAGTTTTACACCTGCATACCTGTGATGTGACAATAACATTGATTCTGATATTGGGCTTATTGGCTTGGGGTAGGGTTACTTGCCACCCAGTAGTGGACCTACATAACGCTAGGGTCTTTAGAGTAGGGAGACCCCCCACCCACAACTGCACATGTGCAAGTTATATTGTATTACATTACCATACAGATTGGTTAAGGTTTTATTCATTAAAATATGATTTTGACTTAAAGCTGGATTTCAACTTGAAGTCTTTATTCAATATCCTAATTGTATTTGATCAAAGTTTCCGTCCTTGGTAGAAAAAGCACTGAACTTAAGTCTCAAAAGTAAACCGACCAATTTCCTTTTTTGGATTTCCCAATCTAATGTGACTGCATGAAAGCAGGGATTTAGCAAAGCTTAGAATGCCACACCCGTTGGCACAGCGTATATTTGACTTGGGGTGGGGCAGCAGGTAACCAAACAGTTAGACAATAGAAGTTAATTTGAGCAAAAATTGTTTGGACAGAGTTTCATAAATGGATTAACATGTGCACATTATAGAAGACACTACTTGGTGCACCTTGTTCTGGTGCAACAAAGGCCTACTGTATATTGCTAATATTATGAACACAATCACATTTTGTACATCAAGATACTGGTGTTATGTGGTTATTACTACTTTTAGATATAAAAAATATCACATTAGAGTCATTCCAATATGGATTAGATATAGATTTTCTTCAGCCATGTGGCTGACTTACAGTATACTCTATCTGTGGACCCAAAGTGATGTGAATGCCCTCGTCAATCCTGTCCCTCACAGCTATTAGAGAACACGATGGGAAGAACACTTATCGTATAGCACAAATATTATTTACTTGAATTAGAATGTTAGACTTTGCCATTTCCTTATATCTATGATGTCCAAACATAGATTTTGGAGTGGTGTCATTTGTTTGTGATAATTTCCCCACTGTTTGTTTTTTGCGGGTGTGCTGCTTGGTATGACCATAACCAATATTTCCTTTCAATAAACAAATCGAAATGTTGAGATATATTCTGACCTTTTCCTAACCCTCTTGTGGATTTTAAGTTGGTGTCGAGAGAGAGAGAGAGAGAGAGAGAGAGAGAGAGAGCTTATCACAAGATAGCATAAAATATGGCATAAGTGTTTGTCTTTTCCTAGTTTTAATAACTTGAGCCACATTTTATACTTGAGAGAGAGAGAGAGATTCTCTCACTACGACATCGGTATTGATATCAAGGTATTTCGTCAATAATATTGTGATATTTGATTTAGTCCATAACGCCCAGCCAAGATAAAGTGGTTTATTATTAGCCACAACTACTTGAAACAACCAGCATTTCTATGAGTAAACTTCTAATTTTAGCCAGGGGAATTTCCCCCTGTTCCCAAGGTAACACAACAGACATCCAATCCATTCAGTACATTGTCACATTCTGGGTTCAAGTGGCTGCACATTATTTTAGTAAATGTTTTACTTACAAATTCTCTACCTAAAATGGACAAAAGAATGTTTCCTTTTTGAGCGGTGGTCACAACGCTCCTATACGTGGCCGTGTGTGTGGGTATGTCTGTCTGCGTGTCTGTCTGTCTGTCTGTCTGTCTGTACCTGCAGTAACCTTTTCTGACCACACATGTTAAGGGAGGGGCGCTGTTGTTCAGGCCAGGCCAGACCAGGCACACACGCACGCGCACACACACACACACACACACACACACACACACAGGGGGGAAGGGGGGGGGGGGGGGGAACCACCGCTCAGTTCACACGGGTGTGATTTTTGCTTTCTATCCTGGCCAGTAATACATCAGGATACAAATCATTTTATTCATTGTATGGAAAAGTTGATTGAGGACAATTCAGTCAGCACACAACTCAGACTTATAAAGATAAAGTATGTTAAACATTTTGCAAATGATAAGACTCAACAGTCACTGGAACCAGTGAATTCTGAATAATGTCTGGCATAACACTAATTCATAACCTTGTTATACAGATGTTTAGTGGTGGTGGAGTAATAACTTCAGTAGTAGGTCAAAGTTAGTTATTTCACCATCAAATGAAATGTTGCTAGTTTTGATAAATATAGCCTATTTTGTTAGTAGGGTCAAGCAGAGAATCATGCTATGAGAAATCAGTTAAGCACAACTCGCCTTTTACTTAAAACGGTATTATTCTCCAACATTGTGTAACGTTAAGTAGCTGGTAACATGCTACCTGAAGACTGTGTAGTCTTTAAGATTGTAGTGTAGTCACTACTGGATTTAGCGCTGGCGTGCTTCTTTTCCCATGTGGTTTGATCATGTTATCTGTGCTCTCTGGCAGCCTCCGGGGCAAACCCGGTCTCTAACTATGACCTCAGCATGTATTATATGACAGGAGACAAGTTTCTCTCAAGTTGAGCAGTGCCAGGGCAGTCGTCTAGGTTCAGAGAAGCCTCCGTGAATTTGGATGCCATCCAAAACTGATGTAACACATCACTTGTCCTAATGGTGTCAGAGAATTGGCAGGATGGAGCCTTTGGATGTAGAGTGACATGCTATCAAGGATGTAAAAATGGTTTCGCTTTCGCTTATTATGGGGAATACACGCTGAGTTTGCAATTTGAGGATTTCTAAATTGTCCCAATGAAATCAAGGAGTGAGCGTTTAAAGATTCCATGTACAGTACATGGAGCGCTAAAACTGAAGGCTGACCGATAAATGATCACACCCACAGCCTATTAAAAGGTGCTGAGCAGAGAAGTTCATGATGAAAGATAAATAGAGGGCCCATACTCTATGCTCCACAAACACCACAGACAATGCTTTTCTCCTTTAACACATAAACAAATTCCTACTGGTGTCATTGTCACTTGCATAACACCAATATTGTGACCTATAATCCATATCTATTTGTGATCTAGTGATCTACTTATCTAGTGTACTTTAACACAAATGCAGGCATTTCACTTATCTAAAATTGCATATGGAATATATTGTTTTTAACCTATTGGCATTTGAGATGCATTTCTACGTGCAATGAGAGAGTGGAATCACTACTTCCAGTTTCTCACTTACGAAGCACAGAACATATTTAGACGATCCACAATATTTGTACTTATCATACCCACCCAGGTAGGCTACTATACAGTAGCTACTGTAAATACTGTACTAAACTAAAGGTTGTGTTCTATACAAAACATTGCTTTAATACTACTGGCTGATTATTAAAAGATAGCTCCGGGCACTTGTTGTTGGTCATAATTATCTGCCTGTGCACTACATGGAATGCTAGCAAGTCACAGCAGTGTTTAAAATTTATGGGGTTTCTTGTAAATTCCAAGGCCTCTTTGTCCAAATGTTCTGCATAAAAGGTCCAGGTGTTATTAGGGAGTATAGCTGGCTCACTTTTGTGCCTGCTTGTTCCTTTAGCTAGCCCATATGTGTGCATGCTGCAATGGAAAACACATATGTCAAGGTTCTAAATATCCTGGGTGACTGTTATAGAGCGTTCATTGTTGGGTTGGATGCTGTCTAAATAATGAGAGATTTGGGTTTGGACTTCAACAGACCAGAACTTGGTACCAAATTGAGGTTTTGGCGGGCTAGAGTGTGTGTGTGAGACTGCAGAGCAGGCACGTGCACACATAGACATCAAAGGGGGCTTGAGCCCCTTCCGTTTTATTCATCTGTAAAGACCATGAATGCACTTTACTATGGTGAAAAAAATGCAAATGCCCTCTTTCCGTGCCATACCTGAAGGCAGAATTCAAGAGAATTGCCTTGTCCAAACTCTTCTGAACTTGAATGCAGCATCTTATGTTGAAATCAAGAAATGTGTCGAAATCAAGCATCGAAAATAGCCGACCTCCAAGCTCTGCGACACGTTGTGAGCTTGGAGGTCTGCTATTTTGGATGTTTTGACCAAAAGGTCCTTTTAGAAATGTCAGCCCCTGCCTCTCTAACATGCACGTCCCTGCTGCAGAGTTTCCATAGAGGGTTAGCGGGTTCTCTTTAAGTGCCAAGCTGGATGACTCACCGGCTCACTGATGGGGTAAATCAGTTTATATAAGACGATGCTACTCTGGAGCCACACATGCTAAAATACACTATATAAACAAATTCGCTTCTCTCTCTCTCCCTTAGTATAAACGAGGAGGAGTTTGCAATTTGGAAGCTGATGAGGTGGGCGTAAACCTAAGCGTTCTCATCTGGTCACTTATGTAACTTCCATTTGATTTCCATAGTCATGAGCGCTCATTTACTCCCAAAAAAACATTTGGGATGAATAGCATGCCGGGAACATTTCCATCTAATCCAAACAGGGCACACAGTGTGTGTATGGAAGCAGTTCAATAAATCGGAGACCTACCCAGATGTTTTGTGTTACCGATTGTTCTTATTTATTTGAGTTGGTGAGTTTAGAAGGAAAGTTCTCAAAGCAGTTACCGCCAGGAAGAAAATGAACATGTTGGTTAGCATGCATCTGTGTTCCTTCCTCTGCATTTCCATTTGGACACTGAAGAAGAATGAGTGTTTCTTTCTCACCATCTTTTCATAAGTTTGTTACTTGAGATGTCCCATTTTGTATAGTCCCGTGCACACACGTGCCTGTTGACCCTCGGGTAAAATGGTTTAGAATATCGAAATACTTCTTAAAGGAGTAGATTAGATTACTCCTGCCCTAGAGTACGATATTTTTCCACAAAGGACAATACAGAGTGTGTCACATAGACAAGTCTCAAGTATGCGGTCAGTATTGGTATATCTTCTGTATGACAATTTGACTTGACAATATGATATCTAGTTCTCCAGATTTTAAACAATTTATTAGAAATATTATATTTGCCATAGGTTTGCCCAATACGTTTTTCTTGTGTTGTTCATTCAGTGTTGTCATTCATTCATAACAACCAAATGAACCTCGGTGGTGTCGCACAGATGCCAGTCTTTCATAGCTTTGCGTGAGAGCACACCATAGCCAAAAGCAAGACATAACCGCAGCTTGGTGCTGCTTCAAGTTAACATCTAATAAATTACTATTTATATCGGTGGGCTCACGTGCTAACCCGAACGTAGCCGATCCTCATAAACTCAACATGGGGTTTGCCTAGCTTTATGCTAATGTTAGCGCCACACCCCCTCCAACGACTCACATGGGGGTTTGATTTTAAGTCAGTGCAGCTAGATGGAGCAGTGTGCCATAGGACATGAGTGGAGTTGGGACTGGAAGCTCTCTGTCACTCACTGCTCCTACCAGATCATGGTCTGCTGCATAATTATTACCATAATGAATGGCACTGGACATCCATCTCATCTATGCAGATATTGACTGACATTTTTTTCAAGCAACAGAATGTATTTTTTAATTTATTTTGCTTTTATGCCTTTATTGATAGATAGACAGTAAGGCTGACAGGAAATGGGGAGAGATAGTTGCGGAGTGACACAGCAAAGGCCGTCGGGATGGAGAGTCGAACCTGCGACACGCTGTCAGGCTAGAGCTGAGCCTGGCACAGAATGTCTTTTTAACATTGTGCAAGCAACTGTTTCGCAGCATATAATAGTAAATGTTAGTTAATGTTAGTAAATGTTACCAATTTATTTGTATCTGCATTGACCATTTTAGTCATTTAACAGACTTATCCGGAAGAGAGGTTGGGGAAAGTGCCATGGACATTTGACAAATAGGATTGATTAGTTGGACTACTAAACGTTCGTTTAGACATCATACTTCCATCTAATCTTTTCTAATCTTGATATATATACTGACTTTACATATATGTGCTAATGAGTCTTCCTGCTAAATGTGCTAATACACTACAGTGACATTGAATAGGCCATGAAGAGGTCAAACTGTCTGTGTGTCCTTCCCACTGACTGCACCTAATCACCTTTGGATAATGTAATCAAGCGCCAGGGAAAGCTATAGTCGCTATACTCGCAGATACAGTACAAATACCAGGCACCAGGCCTCTGACTCACACACTGATGAATCATCATTTAATGACTAGCAGGGGGAGAAAAGGCTAGGCCTCACAATTCTGTGCATGCACACACACACACACACACACACACACACACACACACACACACACACACACACACACACACACACACACACACACAGAGTGAGTGAGAGTACATAAGAACATAAAGCCTTATCTGTTCATTAAACGCCTTCCATGTCCATGTTGACTTAAGCTGGGTTGGGCCAGGTGTGTGAAAGAAGTATGTACCTTGCAGTGTAACATATAAAGCATAACAGTATACCTGTGTGATAATGTGGCCTGACAATAAACATGTAATATACATTTAGGAAATGTGGGTGTGACGCCTTGAGAGGAAGAACATCCAACCTGGTAAACTCACCTAAGCTCTGTATTAATAAATTCAAGGATATTACATCATCAATATACATTTTCATATTCAATTGTAGAAATGGTTCCAGAGATATAGAGCTAGTTTTGAATGTTAACATTTACAGGGCTCAGTAATAGAGTTGCCGTCTTAAACATGGAGGGTTCCCAGTTCGATCCCGGGCTCCCTTAGAGTTGGTGTTGAAGAGTCCTTGAGCAAGACTCTGAACTCCTAGTTGCTCCGGGTGAGCGTGTGTGTGTGTGTGAGTGAATGGGTGATAATTGTGCATGTAATGCACAATCTCTGTAAAGCGCCTTGGATAAAGGTGCTATAAAAATGCACCATTTACAATGTACATTTGTGGGCCAATGTTGTTCAAAGTACAGTCAATACATTATTTACAACTTGCAACTTCCTCCACTCGTGGACAAATTAGGTCTTGATGTTTGTTTAAAACAAAGACATTAACATGCCCGCATGGCATGCTTAACTGTGGGGCTTATAAGCAATCACATACATTCAAATCATTTGAGAAATCATTGCAAAACACACAGATCACAACTTCAAGGATGGTAATCTACAAGGATGGTAGTATGTCATTGTCTGAACTAAGGTACCCTTTTATCTGTTGCCCTACCTTTTAATTAAAGTAATTCACTCTTCTTTCTTATTACTTATTTATATAGTTTCATAGCTGCAGCCTGAAACAAGTTTCAAGAGATGTTGCACATCCTTTCTCCCCCTCTCTCTGTCTACTTCTCTTGTCTGTCCTTGTTCATATGAACCCAATAAGCTTTCAGTCATGATAGTCGGCATATGGTTCACATCAGAGCTAAAAGTCTATTCTGACATCCACATTATGAACGAGAATGGGTGAATGCATTGCTGTTGTTGATTACTAGTGATTCATTCCTCGCTCTTTTCTTTCCCCATTCCATTCTTGTGTGGTTGTTGACTACATGTGCGTGTTAGTGACAAAAGGACGATTAACAGCCCTAGCTATTGTCTTTTCTGTCCCAGGAGAGACATAGGAAATGAACAAGTACAAAGTACAAGTACAAAGTTTTATGCCTTTTTTTTAATACTGTATGTGTGTTGCACAACCAGCTTGGCTGGTGTCCTTAATGTTGCTTTTGCAAGTAATTCTTTATATATTTCAGCTCAAAATAACCACACCAACTTAGATTTACCGTACCATTTATTGCAATGATATAACCATACAGATTATCTTGCTCGAACATGAGACATAATCTGATATCACAAACCCCCCAGAGCAAAGCATGATATACAGATTACATGCACATAACACTGAACCTTCAGTTGCATGATGATTAAGATATCACATATCATAATCCATAGAACACAGATCAATCTGTAAACAATACATATTAACTTGAGTAACTACATTTTACAGGGAGGGGGGCGGGGAGGTGGAGGGATTTTTTTTAACCTTTATAGCTGCACAACCAGTAGTAACAGCTAAACACCTAGAATGAACATATAACTTCCGCAGGCTCAATTTATGCCGCTAAGATCCCTATTAATTTGCATGTGATTTTATAGACCAGGATCTATGTGTCTATGTGTTTGTCTAGTTGGACCTTTTGGACCTGTGTTCCAATGAAGTGGCCCACCAGCACAGTATATACACGTTTATTATATACATTACATTGTCTGTTGATGTTGGATAAAGACCCAGTTCTATTCCTGGACCACTGTGTTTAAAGGAGTAGTTCACCCATAAATTACTTTTTCTATCAATTACTCAACCCATGGCGATTGAATTCATGGATGATTTTAGTTTTTGTTGCATTCCTAAGCCAATTATTTGATTACCCCCCAGTAGTTCCGGTAAGAGACACAATTAATTTCTTCCTACCGGATGCATTAGGCTCTTTATTATTATCATTAAATGATTGGCTTAGGAAAAACAGGTCTCCGTGGGGTGAGTATTCAATAGAAAAAAAGTCATTTTGGGGCTGAACTGCTCCTTTAAGGAGCCCCAACAGCTTTCACCATATAGTCACTTTTTCCCCTCTGTGTTCAGTTGGAACATGGAAGGCTGGCCTTGATGGGCTATAATTAGTAATGGAACCTTAAGGCAATCCATAAGGAACCAGGGGATCCCCTGTTCCCTCTGTGGAGTCTGAAGAGTGAGTCATCATGGAATTCCACCCACACACGTCTGCCAGATACACAGCATGTACCTGAATGTGCACTATAGTTTACACAGTAAACTCCTCAGATTTACAGCTATATTTGGTTGTACAGTATATGTACATTGTATGTACACTCTGAGTTATAAATGGATAGATTCACTAATGTTGTTTAATCGTATACCGGTATGTTAAAACTGTCACAGGTGTCTTTATGCATCGGTTTCTAACTCTGCTTAACAAGAAACATTGGTTTCAATTTCGGATTTTGGTGTCTGTCCCAGTCTTGCATAATTGCCAGATATTGGGGCCTTTGTATTGCCAAAGACTTGATACAGTATACCCCTTTTAGACTGTGGAGCCTCCAGAGTAATCTATCTGCCATATTGTAGAAATTATAGGCTAGATTTTCCATCAGGAGTTTGTGAAAGGGGAAGCTTTTCCACATGCTCTGACTCTGAAATACGTTGGTGGGGTGGGGTGAAGGGGGGCACAAAATCTTCCACAGAGGAAAGTCTACTTTTTCAATCGCGTGCACAATGTGGTAAAAATGCTATACGGCAGGGCCGGCTTGAAGGCCTTGGTTGTCATGGCAATGGTAAAGCAAAACGTGGATGTTTGTGGGATTCTCTTCTGTTCTCTGCGAGTCAGCCTTCACTTCTCTTCACCAGGACGGACAAAGATAGCCATGTGACTCATCCTCCAGACTTGGAGCTGAGCTGACACATTCCCCCTCTCTATTCATCATTCTTTCTTTCTTTTTCTTTCTTAGTTTCTTTCTTTTGTCATTTTTCCATCTGTGCTATGCCTTTCTAATCTATTAGTTCTGTAAAAGCTTTTGATAGTACAGCCAAGAGCCCAAGACAGAAATCTATATTATTAACATATTAACTTGCTGGTTGACACTTTTATCCAAGATACCTCAATCATAGTGTAGAGTGCTTTCCTTTTTTAGCATTAGTGACACAGGTGGGAAGGAATTTAAGCCCCTAAACCAGGTGGTGCTAGCCATAGTGCCATAGCAAAAAAACAACAACAATGTGAATCAATTGGATTTTCATTTTGTCACTGCAGAGAAAATAAAGTTTGCACATTACAAACCTTATTGTGTAGGCTCCACTGTGAAATCATCTCAGCCTTGTATTTATATTCAATCAATTTCCCTCATTTCGGTGAGCACAAAATAGATGTAGGTGGAAAACCATGTAATGAATTGATTTGTTACATTTGTGCTAACAAGAAGACAAGCAGCTGTCTGAAACACAACAATAGGTTTGGTGAAGCAGCAGCTCCTCAGTCGCAACACGATTCAAGCTTGGCGCTGTTCCTCAGACAGCAGATGTTGCTGTGTTTGTCTTGTGTGACTTGTTAGCACGATTGTAGTCCTTGTCTAGCGCATTACATGGTTTCCCGCCGTCTGCTTTTTTGCTGTGCTTTTCTTTTTTTTCTTTTTAAGTTTTTGGGCTTTTATGCCTTCATTGATAGGAAAGTAGACTGACAGGAAATGAGGAGAGAGATGGAGAGATACACAAAGGTTGTCGGGAATGTGACTCGAACCCACAACACGCGTTCAGGCATCAGAGCCTATGTGGTATGCGCCTGGACCGCTTTGTTGCATCGGTGGACCCCCAGGGGTCCTTGAGGGGGTTCAAGGGAGTCCCCTGTTAAATTGATAATAATAATATTTAACAACACAAAGCTTCCTTCATGGGGGTCCCTGGCACACAGCCTTTGCAGATGGTGGTCCAAAATACATACAGTACATATCAATGTGGGGTTCCTTGACATGAAAATGTTTGAGAACCACTGCTAACCTAAACCAGTGTTTGCTACTCGGCTTTCAACGCCATGTTGGCGACTATCCGCCGCTCATTGCATAATATCCTTAAATATTGATGGCGTGATGTGTTTAAGTAATTCTAATGTGTACGTTAGAGACATTCCATGCACATCTGTTGACATGTGGTTTGGTGAGTTACAAGCTTTGATGGGAGTGTAAACATGAACTGAAGGGGTATTTATGTCAAAACTCTGTGATGTAATTGCACAGTTCCTATTGAATTATGTAAAAGGGCAGTGTAGTGCGCCGAACAAATGCACACACTTAACACTTGCACACGCTCAAGGTAGACACACACAGAGACACACTTAAACATACAGTGCTGTAGCTGTATGCAAAATGCTGCACACCAGTTTAACTGCCAACACTGTAAGCCCCCTGAGCGAGCATACACAAGCACACATGCACTCACATACAAGTTTCCCCATGGCCTCCCATTGTGTATGTCAGTGTTTTTAAGCAACATCCTGGAGCAGGATCCTGGACATGCCTGAAGCAAACAATCATGAAAGCACAGTTAGGTCAACACATTCCAAACGTATCCATCGTATGACCATGTGTGGTTTAAATCAGAGCAGTATAACTAGAAGTACAAAAGTTAATCGAAACTAATTGAATCTATTATGAACAATTACATATTAGCAAAAAAGTATTTTGAATTAGAATTTTTCCCATTCAAGTCAATGGGGGAAAAATCAATTCACTAATACATGAATGGTCATATATGGAGATCTCTGTGTCATCAATATTAAGCCCATATATTGGAATGCCCATATATGGACATAATGTAATGTGTCAGTCTCATGTGGTCTATGATGTCAGACATCTATGATGTCAGTTTTTTTATTTTGATTAAAGTCAATGGAGAAAACTAATTCACTAATAAATGTATATATAAACCATTAAGACTCCCTAATTGGGAGATAAGCGACCATCACGTCGCATACACAAACTTTAGAAGGCAGTCTCTACTCTTGACATAATGTGTACCGCTTTGCGTGATTTTAGGGCTAAATTTGTAGGAGCAGTGTCCAAAAATGTGTTTTGCAAAATCGACCTGATGGTGACGCTAAATGGGACAGATCCATGTTGATGACATGACTCTAGACATACTGTGTACCACTTTGCGTGATTTTAGGGCAAAATCTGTAGGAGCAGTGTCCAAAAATGTGTTTTGCAAGAAACAGCCTCATGGTGGCGCTATATAACATATCTCTTAGCAAAATGCACCCCTACGTGTCACGATGAAGCCAGTCGTAAATGAATGCACATAGAACGAGCAATGCCACAGGGTTGCAGATTCCCTGACTGTGTGGCCATCCATGCTCATTGCTCTAACAGTATGCTTTAAGTACAGTATGTACTAAGTCAAATTCAATAAAGGCACAAACTTATTGCTGAGCCATTGCCACTTGCCAGCATATTATCATATTATTTATTGCACATACCCAGGCTGTTACTGTACATTTATTCACTTATGGAGATGAGCCACTCGGATGCATTAGCCCCGGTATGTTTCACATCAGCCACCTACTGTACACACATTCTGACAAGCATTAATCTCAGCACATAATAGAGCTGTTAAATGTCTCACGGAAACAATAGAATTGTCTAGACAAAGTCCATGTGTAATTGTATAAATGTGTTATATTGGGTCATAAACAAATAAATGGGTGCATTTATTCATACTCTACAAAGCCTAATTCAGTCACACCTTGCAATGGGTCAAATAAAATAAAAAATAACTGGCATGTGTATAGGCAAACGTGCGCGCAGTCTCACACACACACACACACACACACACACACACACACACACACACACACACACACACACACACACACACACACACACACACACACACACAGGACTCATAATATTATTTTCCCCCCTTAGTCCATAATAAGTTAATGACCAGTATTACAGAGACTATAAAATGTTCCAAAATAACTGCAGGCTCCCAACCTCTGGAAAAGTTACTTTTCATTAAAGCCTGAAAATGTTATTGTATCCCGAGGGGGAGAATACTTTTCTGCATTCACCTTGCAGATTGCTTGATCCCTAATGATGGCTCTGTGGGGAGCTGCTAGGGGTTAAGTGTGTCTTGCTCAGGGACACAGACTGGCCGGGGTGTCGAAACAGGGACCTTCTGATTCTCAGAACGTGCCATTAAAATGGCGTCCCCGCCAAGTTAAATCACCAAACACTGCCGCCCACCTAGCCTATATTAGCCCAAAAGAACCTGGTCCAGCTTGTGGTCGTTAAACACGTTATGTTGTTGAACTGGTTGTTAAAACTTCCCTTATTGTAACTGTCATCTTTTTTACCCTGGTCACTAATCAGCCTGTCTCATGTAGGCATGTTTACTATCGATTGATGGCAAAAAATGTACTGTATGTCTGCTTTGCTGTGGCTTGCAAACCCATCATGTTCAAGTAGTCATGGAATTCACGGAATCTTTCCAGATGGCCATTTCTGTGTGTGTGCGACTGTGGCTGTGTTCGTGTATACATGCAGTATATAATATGTCTGTGTTAAGTTGCTATAAGTGGGTGTGTCAAACCTGGTCTTTGAAACGGCGACTCTGTTGTTGTCCCAAAGTATTACAGCAGAAAAGCACACTCTCCCTGTGTCCCCACTGTGTACCAGTGACACTATGAGTGGACAGTCTGGACATTGTTACTTGTCAGTCCCAGATAGAGACCTTTTGTGAGTCAATGTCACACAAATGCTGTTTTCAACACTATGCGCGTCGCACCTTTGCATTGACTGTATGTCATTGTGCCATGCAGCAGGCATGCATACAGTACGTGCAGCCAATTCACTTGATTTAGAGGAGTATTTTGCTTCTGAGGGCTACAGTATGAGTACATACTGTACATGTGTATGCATGCATGTGCGGTTGATGTTGCATGTCTGTGCTGTGTGTGGGTGGGTGGTCAGGATTACATGGGTTGATGGGGTTGGATGTCACCTCTAGCTTCATAAATCACTCAGCCCAGTTAAACACTGCTGGGTCCGCCTTTGTAATCGGAGAAACAAATGGGTCCATACACAGATGGCTCTGTGATGGTGCAACAGACATGAGACATCTGATGTTGAAGTAAAATGACAGTATCGTGTACAAGAAGTGTGCAATGTACTGTACTATACTTTTGTATTAGACAGCTTGTAGATCTGCTATCTTTTCATTGTTTTGAACATTTTAGAAAGGATTTAGAAAATTTGCCATAACGTGCCCAAAATAGGGATGCTAGATTGAAAGTGTTTTGTACAAAACATCAGGGCTAGGTCTCTCCAAAATTGGGATTGGCATCGGTTGGTGTGTGTGTGTGTGTGTGTGTGTGTGTGTCTGTCAGTGGTTGGCATGTGTGGAAGCAGTCTCTCTCTCCTACCAGATGGCTATCATTAGACACAATGAAGACCGGACCACAGGGGCCAAATGGAATAACGGGAGCCCATTTCCTGGTTGGCTCTTGTGTGAATCGCCTATACTGCCACCACACTCACTCTCTCTCCCTCTCTCTCTCACCTCATTTTCCCTCTCTTTCTCATTTCTCTGGGCTCTGGTGGTATTGTTTTTCCATAGCCAGATCCAAGTATTTGTTTTGTGCTTCAATTACCTCCTGTGGAGAGATTGTGTTAGAGAGGAGGCTGAACGCACAAGTTCAAGCACGTGCATGCACCACACACGAATGTGCTTAATTCAACACAAATTCCCAGGAGAGGAACAGAAAGAGATAGAGCTTTTTGTGGGCACGGAGTCTGTATTGTGGCCAGAAACAGTTGGTTCAGCAGCTGACTTGACAACAACTGCACTGCACAGTTGTTGGTCTGTACAATGGTTGTTTTTGTGTGCTGTTACATTTTATGAATGAGTATAATATAAAGACAAAGACTGCAACAGAACATTATCAAGAGCAAAGTGTACGAAATTAACAAATTGACCAAACTTAGGCATTAGGTATTGTAGAAATATAAAAAGAAAATCCTCAAAAACAAACAAGACTACAAATATAAAGCCTTGCTAGCAGCCCTAGGGTCCATGCTGGCCAAGGGTGAGAAAATGACTTGTGGACACCAGAATCAAATTATGATTCATTCTGGAATTTGTCTTAATAGATTGAGATATCTGTGTACAAAGGTCACATCTGAGCCTGAGGTTACAGGAGTCAGGACAGGACTTTGGGTCACCGACACGCACACCGAGTTTGATGTCAGTTGGTTGGACAGTTCATCCGTCATCAGTATATGCCCATGTATGTGCATGCTCATATATGGACATACAAGTCGAATATGCAGCTCTGGATCTCTATGCAAGTCAACGGGCATATCGATCTCATCAGTGGTTCTGGACAGACACGGCGGTTCTCAAGATATGACCTACAGACAGACACGCAAGCAGAGATTCGATTTTTAGATTTCTTTTCATCTCCTTTACAATTGCCCACCTGGCGGCCCACACTTTGAAAACCATTTGTTTAGAAAGGAGAATATTTCTTCCAACAATGACAAACTTACTGAAGCCCAGATTTGAAATGAAAGAAAATATAGCTTAGCTACAGTAAGTTGACTACACTCTGATGGACATTATTTGGCAGTGGCTCATATTGTAGGAGCAGCACATAGTAATTAATGGTTTCTAACAGTTTGTAGATTGGTCTGCTGGTGATGATCAGAGACTCTGGCTGTTGTGGGGATTATACCCTGGCTGGGCCATCGTAAGTGACAGGACAGCAAACGTAGGTTTCCTGTCTTATGAGAGCAAACTGTCCGAAGCCCTGTATTTAGGCCAGACCTGGTCATTCATATGAAGTTGCCCTGGGTAAAGATAATCACCTGCCCTACCTTTTTATGTCTTCAGGAACACCAAGAAGGAGTCTGACTTGGACGCAGCTCTGGCCAGGCTGAGGGACCTGGAGGCACTGCTCAATTCCAAAGATGCTTCTCTAAGCACTGCCCTGTCGGAGAAACGCCAGCTGGAGGCTGAGCTCAAGGAACTCAAGGCTCAGCTGGCTAAGGTACGACTCCTGTATTTACATTAATTACAGTGTTGCAGTACACGAAACACTGTTCATTGTCACAGAAAGGATTACATATTTTCATTGACAATAGGTGTGATGGAGGTGAGATGTCACCTTCCCAGTTGAAAATAATCATACTATTTGCTGTGCTTTGTTAGTGCTGAAGTGCTTAAGCAGCTCATTAATAGTCCAATTAATTAGGCCTTATTGTGATGAGAGTAAGTGTTGCAGCCTCTGCCGTTTTTCTCAATGAATCCTGCCATGTGACTGCGATGGTTAGGATTGTAGCCTTGCCCCACCTACTGCTCAAAGTGTGGAACTACACCTTTTCTCCCCTTTTCCAATGAATGGCAATGATATGTTTTCCTCTGAATTTAATTATTATAAATACTGCAGTCAGAGCAAACAAGACCCAGAGGCGTTGTTAATTTAGTGCGTCATGGGTGTTAAATATTTGTTTGGGTGCTTTAAATGAACTCCCCCCTCTCTCTCTCTCGTTCATATCTCTTCTTTCTCTCTCCCATCTCCTCTCCCCAGTTGGAAGGCAGCCATGGTGATGTGAAGAAGCAGCTCCAGGATGAGATGTTGAGGAGGGTGGATGCTGAGAACCGCCTGCAGACCATGAAGGAGGAACTGGAGTTCCAGAAGAACATCTACAATGAGGTCCCACTCTTCAAATATCTCCTCTGTTTATTGAGCTTTCTTAGTCACCCATCTCTCTTTGCATCCTGTTCCACCACATATTGATCTGTTTCCAGGCAGACACCTTATTTTCCATTTCTCCTGTATGGAAAGTCTTCTTCACAAATGCATTTTTAATTTCAAGAGAGCATTTTTCAGTTAAAAAAAAATAAAAAAAATAAAATAAACAGGGCTTTATAAAAGTATTGTATATAAAATAATAATAAAGATTAAGATAAATTATTTCCTGCTATTATCTTTACTTCTGTTCATAATCAACCATTTGTTCCTGTGCATGAACGTACTGCACTGTGTGACCATTATCTAATGCTTCTGTCCCCCTGTGTCTGCAGGAGCTGCGTGAATCCAAGCGCATGCACCAGTCTCGCATCGTGGAGATCGACAGCGGGCGACAGATGGACTATGAGAGCAAGCTGTCCGAGGCCCTGACTGACCTGAGAGCCCAGCATGAGGAGCAAGTTCGCATCTACAAGGAAGAGGTCGAGAAGACGTTCAACTCCAAGGTAAACACTGTGACTGCACCACAGATCACACACTAAAGTGGTGCCACCTAGAGTCCACATTGAAACATGCAAGGTTGTCTAAAACACTGGGTCGTTAGTTGGAAAAAAGCAAAACTCTTCATCAATTAAAGACAAAAACTTGATGGCTTCCCAAATAATTAGTGTGGTTGCTATAGGCAACACACTATTGTTCTCGGTCCGAGAATTTTATGCCAGCAAAGTGAACCTACCTTTTGTTAACCTTTGCACAACAGAAAAGTTAAGCTTTTCGTCATGTTTCAGACACTGTTGTCACTGTTGTCATGCTTCACATGACATCACAATATATCATATAAATGGTAAGAGAGAATTCAGTTCCCAGTGGATTCCTCGCGACTTGCGTCAGTGCAACCACACTTGCAATTTCTCAGAATTGCACCTTTCTAGTATGATAAATACATCTGAAGAAATCTAAGAAATTCCATTAATTGGAAAACAAATGTTTAAGAAGTTGTGAAAATAGCTAATCTACAAGCTCACAGCGTGGCGCGAAGCGACACATTGTGTGCTTGTAGATCTGCTATTTTCTCTAGTTTGGGTCCAGGGCAAACATCTAATTTCTCTTTTGGGTCTCGACCTGAACAGTTTGGGAACCACTGGTCTAACCTACCATACAGTATATTAAAATGAAGAAAACGTTAAAAACTAAATGGAAACATCAATGATCCTGTATCCTAATAAGACATCTCCTCAGTCATGATGAACAGAAGGGCTTCTCCAACTAAAGTTCTCACATCAAGGACCATATAGATAGAAGATAGATGGACAGATAGAGGGAGTGGAATTACAGTATCTTTAGGGGTTGCACCCTTGGGTCTCCAATAGTAAAGTGCTGTCCTTCTGTGTGTGTCAGCTGGAGAATGCCCGTCACTCTGCAGACAGGAACAGCACCCTGGTGGGCGCTGCCCACGAAGAGCTGCAGCAGACCCGCATCCGCCTGGAGGGCATGTCCTCACAGCTCACCATGCTCCAGAAAGAGGTATACACACACACACACACACACACACACACACACACACACACACACACACACACACACACACACACACACACACACACACACACACACATTAAAGGATTAGTTCACCCCCAAAATGACTTTTTTTTCTATCGATTACTCACCCCATGGAGACTTGAGTTCAATAATATATATGTAACGGAGGTGATCCGAACCTCCCCACCCGGCTTCGAACCCGGGTCTCCCGCGTGAAAGTCCAATATCTTAACCATCACTCCAAAGGGATATCCCTATGGAATGAGAGCAGATACTAGACTTTTGAGGCTTTGGGCTGGGGCTGCGACTCTCTCCGCCATACTCACCCCCCTTTGACCTCCTCCTACGGGGAAGCCCGGATCCGTGTCACGGCACCAATGTAACGGAGGTGATCCGAACCGCCCCACCCGGCTTCGAACCCGGGTCTCCCGGGTGAAAGTCCAATATCTTAACCATCACTCCAAAGGGATATCCCTATGGAATGAGAGCAGATACTAGACTTTTGAGGCTTCGGGGTGGGGCTGCGACTCTCTCCACCACATATATATTTTTTCTTTTTGTCCCATTCCTAAGCTAATAATCTGAGGAGACTCTTTGTAGGCCCATTGATTCCAGATGGAGACCCAAATGCATTTTAGTCTCCATCCAGAATCAACGGGGGTCCAGTTATTATAATCAAATTATTGGCCTAGGAATGCGACAAAAACAAAAAAAAAGTCTCCATGTGGTGAGTAATCAATAGAAAAAGTCATTTTGGGGGTGAACTAATCCTTTAAGACATGCATGAAACCCCTCATCAGACCGCCTTCCTTTTCCTTTTTGAGTGGCCCCCGTGCACGCATGCAAACGTGTGTGTGTGTGTGTGTGTGTGTGTGTGTGTGTGTTTTCTGTTCTCTCCTGTCAGCTGTCGGCGCGGGAGGCCAAGGTGCGGGAACTGGAGGAGGCCATGGCGAGGGAGCGCGACAACTCACGCCGTCGGCTGGAGGAGAAGGAGAGGATGATGGCCAAGATGGCCGCCGAGATGCAGCAGCGGCTGGATGACTACCAGGAGCTGCTGGACATCAAGCTGGCCCTGGACATGGAGATCAGTGCCTACAGGAAACTCCTGGAGGGGGAGGAGGAGAGGTGTGTGTGAAACAGTACACACAACTTGCATTTCCCAAACACTGGGTCGCAGTCGCGGACACATTTTTATCTGTCCCTTTATCCCAACATTTAGTTTATTATTATTTCAAAACATAAAAAAAAAAAGTAATTTCAAGAATAAAAAAAAAAGAAAAAGAAAAGAAAAATCCAAGAAATTCCAAAACAAATGTTTAATCCTTTCGGGTCTCGACCTGAAAAGTTTGGGAGCCACCGTTCTAGAGAGACAGAAGTGTAGGTGAGATCCTGTGTCAATCTGTACCTGTGATGGCAGTGTCTCGGTAAGCAACCACATGAAAACAAGGTTCACTGTGATGTATTGGCATATGCACAACAGCAACTGCAGAAGCGCCATTGCCGGTAGTGAAATTTATAGTCTGAGCTTTCCTCAACAGTGTGGAAAAGACACAGATGGAAAAATCTAATCAAATCACATAGAAAAACAAGCAGGATCTAATACCGGCATGGCCTCCCTGTCCAATCTTTAGCTGTAAATAGTAAGTTACTATGTGTGCAGTTTGTGAATGAAGCCACACAAATCACAATGCAGTGTTCTAAATCTGAGGTGAAGTCGCACTATATAGGCTGGCTGCTTGTATGCATGTTTAAGTGTGGAGACTGTCTATGCCTCATTTAGAGTGGCAGAATAGTTTTTCTGGGTTTTCTGGAACGTATTTAGCTCCTGTTATTCAGGTGCACTGCTACTGTTTTCATTTGTATCTGTATGTAATTTCATGTATTATTAGTTTATTTGCATCAGGGACCATGTACAAAATACATGAATCTCAAGCAAAGAGAAAAGATGCTTTGTACCCGATTTAGCTACTACAGTAGGTGAACCTATCATCCTCCACTATAAATGGACACACATACACAAACAATAAAAACGCCACCTAAGCTATGTGATGTCACGTTGACGGACTCGGCAAAGGCTGCACCTGCAGTCAAGTGCGAACCACGTACAAAACCTTTCCTCAAACCTTTCCACGATGTGCCCCTGCAGACTGCGTCTGTCCCCCAGCCCTCCCGCCACCACTAGGGTCACCGTCAACCGCACCTCGACCTCAGGCCGCAGCCTCACCAGCCGCCTCCTCACCAGCGCCACCTCCAGCAGCCGCAACTCCTCTGGCACCGCCAGCGCCAAGAAGCGCCGCCTCAACGACAACGACAGCGAGACCTCCAGCCAGGTGGGCGGCACCGTGACCACCAGGGCCCGCATCGCACAGTCGGCCTCGGCCAGCGGTCGTGTCACCGTGGACGAAGTGGATTTGGAGGGAAAGTATGTCCGACTCAGCAACAAAGCTGACGAGGTAAGAGTTGTTAATGTGATGGCGTGTATTGCAGTGTTTATTTGCTGAGCAGGTTTTTCTTTTCTTCTTAGCAGTATTTGTGTTTCCATTCAGTTTGTCCCGTTCTCTGTGTTCCATTTACCTGATACAGGACCAAGTGCTGGGTCACTGGCAGGTGAAGAGACAGGTCGGTACCGACAGTCCCATCATCTACAAGTTTCCTCCCAAATTCACCCTGAAGGCTGGAGAGGCTGTGACCGTGAGTCTTTCATTTGTTCAACTTTGCATTTAAATCTTTCATTCATGATCTCCTTCTTTGTGTTTACTCTTTCTTTTAATTCATTAATTCAGTCATTATCGTGCATTGTTTAGGTTTGGTTTATTTGAGATCCTCATCAGCTTTTACAAAATGCTAACGGTTACTTTCCCTGGGGTCTCTTACTAATTATGAAGCGGTATATTGTGGAAGCATTCCTAGCAGAGGGTGATGTATCTCTAACCTGGTCACCACTGTCTCTTCATAGATCTGGGCCTCAGCAGGCGGTGGAACCCACAACCCCCCCACCGACCTGGTGTGGAAGACCCAGAGCTCCTGGGGAACCGGGGACCTCCTGCAGACCATCCTCATCAATGCCAATGGAGAGGTCTGACGTCCATGCATAATATACAGCCATGGCATATTATGTAATGCGCACATTTTATGCAGCCTTTTTGGAGCTGCTCTTGCGGTTTTATCAGAGGACCTTTACGATTTTGCTACTTTTCTTGTGTTTGCTAACTAGGAGCTGGCCATGAGGAAGGTCACACGCACCCTGTTAAACGAGGAAGATGACGACGATGACGATATGGTAAGTCACTGTTTTGTTTTTTAAACTCTGGTGATGAAATGACACCATAGTATTGCACACAATACATCAGAACAGTGTTTCAAAGTTTTTTTCATTTGAAGGACCCGAACTCTGAGGACGTACAAATATAACCAAATAGACCCATTATAGCCAAATGAAAAGGTTCCATTTGTACGCTCTCTGAGTTACATATTTGTTAAGGCAGTGGTTCTCAATCTTTGGGTCAGGACCCCCAGGGGGGTCCCCACATTATTTAGGGGGGTCCCCAGATGATTAACTTAATGTTCAACATTGTTTTCTCTCAACAGTAAACAAACCAACATAAAGTTTAAATGTATAAAGGGTATCTGCACATTTCTAAAGTGACAATTTAAAGACTTTTTAAGTAAGAGTAAGTAAGAGGCAGAAATTGTGAAAATAGCCGATCTACACAACGCGAGGTGTTGTGAGCATGTATATCTGCTATTTTCACAATAGAACCGTGTTATACAAAATGTAATGCCTCAACTCTTAGTGCTCGTAGGGTGGGGGTGGGGGGGGGGGGTCCCCAGTTAAAATATGATTAGGGGGTCCCCAGTTAAAATATGATTATTTTGGGGGTCCCGGCTTGTGTTAAGGGACCATTTGGAGCCCCTTCAAGGAACCCTTAGGGTCCCTGGACTACACTTTTGAGAACCACTGCATCAGAAAATAACACAGCCATCTGCCTGTTAATTGAATGATATCATGTGTTTTCCTCTGGCACCACCTACAGGGAGCTCACAGCACAAGCGGGGCGGAATGCGAGTACAACTTGCGGAGCCGCACAGTGATCTGTGACTCCTGTGGCCAGACGTCGGATCGCTCCTCTACAGCATCCCCTGCTGTGTCCAGCGGGTACTGCAGCAGCGGAGGAGGAGGCGTGTCTGAGGGACTCCTGGGACAGTCCTTCATCATGGGAACCAATCAACCTAGAAAGGTATGTTACTGAAGGGAAACATATCGTCATTGTCGGGTGAAAACCTTGTATGTCCAAAACCATTCGTTTTGTATTTATCATTTTAAAAATGATTTAAACTAGTGAAAACAGCCGATCTACAAGCACGGTGAGGCGTTGTGTGCTTGTATATCTGCTGTTTTCACTACTTTTGTGCGACGGCCTTGTATGATGAAGCAGGACTTCACTTTGCTAAAAAACGTACACATTTGAAACCTGGAGATACAAGGTTTCCGCCCGACAACGACGATATATATTATGATAAATAGTCTTATGAGTTTAGCAAAATGTTAGCAAAATGTTTATGCACAAGCGCAAGTTTGAAGGCTCCTCTTACATTAGATCATTAAAAAGAAAATGTTACTGTATTTTCCTTTTGTCTTTAAAATGGGTAAAAAAGTAAACAAGCACATTATTATCTTCTCTTCCACAAGCTTATTGTTCCCAGTATTTGCGACCTTAGGGTTGCATTTAATATAAAAACCTCCAGATCCTGTGTGTGCGTCACAGTGTGACGCCTTATTCCAGCTCAGCAGAATGATATTGCTGACCTGTCATCCTTCTGCTGAGCTGGGATTTTTGGAGAAATCTGCAAATGGCAGATTTTTCAAAAGATCCGCTCCATTCCCATTGAAATGCAGTGTATCAGCTGGCAACCATACTTTGGTGTGACCGTGCCCTAAGGGTGCCCTCACACCAAAATACCTAGAGTGGAATCCGCCAATGCATTTCAATGAGAATGGAGCGTTTTTTGCAGAAATCCTCTACTGGCAAAAAATGCTCCATTCTCATTGAAATGCATTGGCGGATTCCACTCTAGGTATTTTGGTGTGAGGGCACCCTAACAGAGTATTTCTACATTGCAGTATTGATACTTTTACTTAAGTAAAATATCTGAATACTTTTTCCACCACTGTCAGGTCTTAATGGTTTACCTTTACCTCCTCCAGGGTGGTCCCAAACCAGAGAACTGTTCCATCATGTAAAACCAGAAAACACCTCAATGACCCAACAACCTCCTACACCACTCCAAGGAGACTCAGGCCCCGGCTACACGGAGCTGGATTGTTGATATCCAGATAGATTGTTGATATCCAGATAGAAAACTATCTAGGTCCACACGGAGCTGGATATCTAGGTCTAAAATATGAGTCCCCAGACCTCCACTAGAGGGAGGCATGGAGGGAGGTCTATAATTATAGGCTCCAACACTGAAAACTATCCGCCTATCTTGACTACACGGATCCAGTGAAGCGGATAGTTTTCAGTGTCTCCACTTATTTATCCGGATTGAAAACTATCCAGATTCACTGCCAAACTATCCAGCTTCGTGTGGCTACATGCCCCAACAGCACAAAAAAGTGTCTAGATATCAACAATCCAGCAACAATCCAGCTCCGTGTAGCCGGGGCCTAGGCCCCGGCTACACGGAGCTGGATTGTTGCTGGATTGTTGATATCTAGACACTTTTTTGTGCTGTTGGGGCATGTAGCCACACGAAGCTGGATAGTTTGGCAGTGAATCTGGATAGTTTTCAATCCGGATAAATAAGTGGAGACACTGAAAACTATCCGCTTCACTGGATCCGTGTAGTCAAGATAGGCGGATATTTCTGAAGACAATGACATCACCGTAATCTTCGCGCATGCCCATTGATTCTTTTGGCATGTAACACGAATCCCAGTCAACACTCTCTTGTGCTCTCATGGCCTTGTATTGTACGGCGATATTAAGCAGCAACTCAACCTCATCGTCGGTCCATATAAAAATTTTATCACTTTTTTCACTTTTATCTTTTTTCTTCTTGCTCTCCATGACTTCACTCACGTGTTTTCAGTAGCTGTTTGTTTTTGTTTTTGATTCACTGCCGGTGTTCCGGCTTAGTACTGCGCATGCTGAGATGCTGAGCCTATTCTTCTATGGTAGAGCACTCTGGGTATTACTTATCCCTTACCACCACGGCGCCACCTACTGGCCTGGCATGCTTGTTGGAGCCTATAATTATAGACCTCCCTCCATGCCTCCCTCTAGTGGAGGTCTGGGGACTCGACCTAGATATCCAGCTCCGTGTGGACCTAGATAGTTTTCTATCTGGATATCAACAATCTATCTGGATATCAACAATCCAGCTCCGTGTAGCCGGGGCCTTATTTTCTACCAGTGGGAAATCGTCTTTTGTTGTCTTTGTGTTATTTTTCTATGATCTTTTGTGGTCTTTTGTTTTTGTATTCCAAATAATCTGCAGGTTGGATGGGCTTTGATAATGGGCTTTGGCAAAGGGGCATGATATTTTCTTCTTTAGCTTTTGAGCTTGTATATTCAACTTATATCGGTGCATGTGGGCTCACCTGTTGCTGTTCTATTCTACACGCAAAGCATACACACGTGCGTGTGTGTGTGTGTGCCAAATTCTGAGCTCTATTGACCAGTGCTTATGCTTTGATCTGGGGTTTCATATGTAAAAGCCAGGCTGTCAATCCTCAACACACACAGCTTGTGGAACCCGGTCAGGACTGAGATTAGAAGGAGAGGGGTTCATCTAAAGAACCAGGGGGTCAGGGCCCTGGTATGTTCTGAATGCAACTTACTGTAGTTAAACGAGATTTAGTCCCGGCCTGACCCTATGGATAAGTGGGTAAGAAGTATGTACTGTACAATGCTATATGTGTTACAGAGTGGTGAAGAGCACCACTTTCCGCGGGACCCAAACTAGTGAAAATAGCCGATGTACAATCTGACTTACAAGCTCACGGATCGTGATGCGTTGAGAGCTAGTAGATCTGCTATTTCTTTGTTATTTTATTTTTGTATTTTTATTTAAGAAATTAATTCAGCTTTTTGTTTTTGTTGGGGGGGGGGGGGAATCCAATAATGTTGTTTGGGAACCACTGGTAACTCTGCAGGACAGCTAATTAGCGTCATTGCATTAAATGTCAGTAATATCTAGTCATGTAAAGTATTTCTATCGAATGATGGATTATGGTATGCTTTATTGTCTCAGTTTCCTGATTGTGAGTAAAGTATTGTGCCATGCAATTCTTTATATACTTTGGTGAAGGCACACGTCATAGTTTATTCTGGTAAATCAAGGTATCAATCATGTCACACCAGGTCGTTGCCAGGACACCAGGATACGTTGCACAGGTTTAAGGCCAAGACATTTGGCAGGTGTGTCCTCTTCCAAGCCAAACCCCTTTTTCACACTTACCTTTCACTTGTGCCTTAAGCATACACGCCTCATCATTTTTTATTTCAATTTATTGTAGAATAATGAAAAGGAAAGAAAAAGGATTCTCTCTTATAACAAAGCTCTTTGATTATGATGCCGTGTTTTGGAATGTTGGTGAAAAGAAATTGATTTGTCATGTTTTCTTGCTGAATATATTTGATGATGCATTGCAGATTGAGGGTAATGAGTCTTAAGACTAATTTATGACACTTTTTGCAGAAGCATAAATTAGGCTTTAGTCTTAGCTGGATGTACTTTTTGTTTTCTGTCATAATTCCAATACAAAGATGTTTTGTTTCAATGACAGTGCCAGGCTGTGTGCAACTGAACTGATCAGTCAACAAATTTCTTTCCCATATTTATATTAGATTTCTACATTTATTCAATATTGTTTGTATACGGTAGCTGTAGAGCTCTATTTGCATCAAATTCCATTGTGCAATGGGAGTTTCCTCAGTAATAATTGTAATAACTGATACATGCACCAGTTATACAAATGCCAAAGTGCCTTATTAATACACCCTGTTTTAAACGACAGACAAGGTTATTGGCACTTAAAATGTTGTTGTTTTTTTTGCTCACATGCTTTGTATCGCAGTCTTATGACTGTAAGTTGTGCACTTGACTTCTCTCCTAAAAGCTGGTCAGAAGGGCTTTTCTTTTTACGTTTTCTAAGGGTTTACCAGCTTTGCAAGTCCTCAGGCATGCTTTTGGGACATGAGGGTGTAGGGATGTTTTCTTTTTCACTTTGGCCTATAAAGGGCAGCTTTTTATTGACAGCCTCACCACCAGTTATGCACAGCAGGTAGACTTGTATTTTAGTGTGGCAGCTTGAATCGTTTGTACTCCAGAGTATTTTGAGTATTGACATCTTTTTTTGAGTACTTGATACGTTTTTTGCAATATTTTTGTATTGTACTTGTGCTTGCAATATTCCTATGCTATTGTACTTGCAAAATATTACTGCCAAAATAGATTATTTTTTTACTCTTTTGTAGAGACGGGGCAGAAATTGCCAATTATGTTTAGTTGTTTCTGCTTTGAGATAATGAGATTGATAATTATATTGCATACCTGTATTTGCATAACTTCATGGTTGTCTGTATTCACAGTGCTCATTAAAAGTCTAATAGCTTATTATGTGCACTGAGTGATGAAAAGTCTCACTTGAAAAGGTTATTTGAGGGTGAGTTCAGGATTTTCCAAAGCCCACCTGAAGGCTTTGAGTATCATCAAAGACCCTAGCATTTGTTGGCAAGTTATTAAGATTTTCTTAATGACTTAAGATTGTGAACTGTCAGTAAGCTGTAGGAAGTGTAAATTGTAGACATTTGAAACTAAATGGGTATAAATGTGTTTCTCTTCCATGTGCTTTACTAATTTAGACCAGAGTTTGACTGCAAGTAGCCTACAAAATAAAATGAAACCCTGGATGTGCCATTGTGCTTAGAATCCTAAACTCACCCTCCAAGGCTTTAGAATTTAATTGGCTTCAAAATGGTCACTGAAAAGGATTTCAACTTGTAAACAATTAATGTGAAGTTTAACCTTTGTTTTGAAGTGGGCCAAATACCATTGTGGAAAACCTTTGAAATCAATGAATGTTGATTTGCGCTTTCTCTTTCCAAGGATAATGCCAATTAAAATTCTTTTCCCAGTGATGGTTTCTTTGTAATTGTTTTCCTGGCGATATTAAGCTTTTTTAAGATTCAATTACGTAAAGCAATTCTTGAAAAGTGCTGCCATTTTTATTTACATTATATACACAAGAGGGTTGGGGTTACATTCAAAATATGTGGGCATAGTAAGAAAAGGATCTACTGCACATAAAGTCCTTAAGACCATTTAAAAACACCTTGAAAGTTGCTTTTCTTACATGGGCATGTTCATGAACTGTAATTACAACAGAATCTTTGGCTTAAAGCAGTCATTCACAAAACAAAAAGAGGGGGGCGGGAAACAACATTAAGGTGCCAGTTACATTATCTGCTAAATACAAAAGCCATGAGAATCTTCAAGTGTTGTTTGGCATAGTACAATTACATTCATGATGTTCCTGAAAAATGGTTTTACCATTTGCATAAGGGCAAAACTTCCAAACATTTATGTCTATATTTTAAATTGTTGTTTGGGGTTAGTGTTATTTCTGACTCTGGACAAAATATTCATCAGACGGCAGTGAAATGCAAGCAATTTTTGGTAAACGTGTCCTTCCTTTTGTCCACAAAGAACCAGTGGCGCTGCCACAGTCCATCCAATCCCATCCCAGCACAGCTCTGTGTTGGCTCCAAGGACTGGATCGCAAGTCTGTCATGGTGAGGCAAGTACCATTTCGATCCACCAGGGGGCAGTGTTCACACAACAGGGTTAAAAGGGAACAAATCGTTCCATCTGTGGGTACTCCTCCATTGTTTGTGGGTGGTCTATGAGCCTGGGTGGGGTTCTGATCCGTAACTCTCTTTTTAAAAGTATAACACCAAGTGTGATCTACAATAATTGATGTACATGTCATTGGGCCATTCTCCTGCGGGATGGGGAGGGTGGTCGACGGACAGGAGGCAGGTCGTAGTGTCCAGGAATGTGGCTGTTGACGGGGAGATCGTAGTGGTTCTGCATGTCCTGGTCCGGGGCATGACCAACAGAACTCTGACGCTCTAGAAAACAGTAAAAGAAAACCATATATTAATTTAAATGTAGACATTTGTACCCTTTTTATATTTTTTTACGTTGCTATTTCTAAAAGCATAGTGTTATACTTCCTTCTATGCATTACTATGGTCATCGTATTTAGCGCGCACACACACACACACACACACACACACACACACACACACACACACACACACACACACACACACACTTATCCTACTGTACATGGGGTACATCTTGTAATGTATTTTACTGCATCTTAATATCTACTTCATGCCCACATGAAAGATCAGTTTAGAAATGTGCTTATTACACAACTTGGGCTTGGTTCTGATTGGTCAATCATTGAATTCAGCAGTGTGTTATGCGAGGTTGAGATTGGATCTCAACGTGAGGCAGAGGGGTCTAATCACACTGTCATGTCAGTATAATGGTCAGTACCATGTCAGTATCATAGCCAGTATCATGTTAGTATGTCATGTTAGTATCATGGCAGTATCATGGCAGTATCAGGTCAGTATCAGGTCAGTATCATGTCAGTATCATGTCAGTATCATGTCAGTATCAGTATCAGGTCAGTATCAGGTCAGTATCATGGCAGTATCATGGCAGTATCAGGTCAGTATCATGGCAGTATCATGTCAGTATCAGGTCAGTATCATGTCAGTATCAGGTCAGTATCATGGCAGTATCAGGTCAGTATGTCAGTATCAGGTCAGTATCAGGTCAGTATCATGGCAGTATCATGGCAGTATCATGGCAGTATCATGTCAGTGTCATGTCAGTATCATGTCAGTATCATGGCAGCATCAAGTCAGCGTCATGGCAGTATCATGGCAGCATCAGGTCAGTATCATAGCAGTATCATGTCAGTATCATGGCAGCATCAAGTCAGCGTCATGGCAGCATCAGGTCAGTATCATAGCAGTATCATGTCAGTATCGTGTTAGTATCAGGTCAGTATCAGGTCAGTATCATGTAAGTATCATGACAGTATTATGGCAGCATCAGGTCAGTATCATGGCAGGGCCTGTCAGCCCTGTCACGGGGATGTCAGGCTCTGTCACATCAGGCCCCTCTCACGGGCCAAAGTATAACATAGGGTTAAAGTGGTTAAACTGATTTTGATGCTATATTGACAATTTCTGCTTTAGACCCCCTGGAACCCCCTCAGGTATTAGTGTATTGTTATGGGTATGATATTTCTAACCTGCCATACTATGGGACTTCCCAACTCTCTCTGGTTTCCTGTTCTCTGCTCTTCCCTTTCCCTTCAAAACAACCTTTCCTCACTTCCATGTAAACAAAGATGCCCATTCATTCATTCAGACATGCTGTGAGGAAACCCATCCTTCTCATCTGCCAAACCTTGCACACAAGCAATTTGTATAGGGCACTTAGAGACCATGTTAAACGGCAGTACACAGTTTGTCATTATCATAGCAGAATGTTTTGATTCAGACCAATGTTTCTATAAGTAGTATATGACATTTACTCCATGACCTATTCAAGAGAATACAAATCTTTTATAAAATTAAAACACAGGAGGGTAACTACTATCATCTGATTAGAGGGCAATCAGGGCATACATATATTTCAAGCCAGTGATACAAAAGAGAACATTTTTGTCAAGTTTGTTCGGCTACAATCAGCGCCCAATGATCTGGTTCTCAAATTATATACATTTAATACATACATTTGCTTGTTGCTGGTATTCATTTCCCAAACAATTTCTAATGCCAATAAAGTTGTAATGTGATTGAGTATAATCATCAAGTTACTGTATTTTAAAGGGGTATTTATAGTAGTGATTAGTGATTGGGTTTTGAGATGAGGACAAAGTAGTCATGAATTGAATACGGAACACATGCTTTTCCTGAATATCATGACATGAGGATGGGATGGAAATACAAAGTAAAGTTTCCCTCACCCCTGCGCAAAGTGGCAGTGTGGAATGGCGGGGGGCTGATCTCGGTGTAAGCTCTATCTCTGGGCATGGCTGACTTCATCTCCATGTAGCTGCACTCCGCTGGGCAGAAGGGCAGGCCAGGCAGGTCTTTGATGGTAGCGTATGGGTTCTCACTGTTCAGAGAGCTGCTGCTGGCAGCCGCAGTGTCCTTCAGCTCTGCTCATGAAGGTGCAACGGATGAGAGTTTATTTACAACACCGTAGCTAATGGAAGGCCAACATAATTGCTCATCAAAATGGTCATTTGTAACAGTTCTGATCAACAGAATACAAAAGCCAAACTATGACAATACAATATAGGTGGAATTGTCTTTCATAATGTTTCTTTTTCCTTTTCTGTTGCTTTATTTGTTAAATTCTGAAGTTGAAAATGACATTTCTGAAATGGTTAAAAGAAAACTCAACGGTCTAACAGTTTAGTAGTAATTACAAACAGAAAGGTGGAAGCAAGGTAATAAACTACCGGTACCTTTGTTGTAATATTTCCCAAGGCTGGCACTGTAGCTGTAACTGCGATCGATTCCAAAAGCTCCTGTAAAGATTAAAAGAAAAAACAGGCATCTTAATTTTCTTTTATGGCTAACTAATAAAAAGCAGATAGTCTGTCCTGGAGACATAGAAAATCAATGCCAGGTGAAGGCATGGAGGTGGGTGAACGCTACAATCTTTTAGCTGTTTTCAATAATGGTCTCATTGTTTTCTTCATGTTTTGGGCTTATACAGTCTATGGTTTTGGGTCTCTTTTCTGGGTACATGATTGTCTGAAATATGATAATTTACCTTTCCACGATAATGTGAAAGATGTTGCAGTTTTGCATGTGATGTTCTGTTACACCATAACATGACAGATGTTACCGTTTTCCAGTTAAACAGTGGGAAAGTTTCTGAGCCTGACCTTGATCTTTTCGGGCCTCGTGGTGTTTCCAGTCTGCAGGCAGAGTGGCGTTGCTCTCAACTCCAAACAGACCCCGCCGCTCTCGCTCTGTGTTCTTCACACTACAGAAGAGCTGGTTGTTTGTGTTCTGTTGGACAGACACAATAAACACTCAATCAACATAGCATTATCCAGAATAATAAATTCTATTGATTGCAGCATGGTGAGGGAGCCCACAGCAATGACATGACTGTAATGACTTTATAACTAACCCCAGTCAGCAATTACAGTTACGTTTTGTTTCAATTTGTTAGATTCGGCCAATAAACAGCAATTATCTCTGACAGGCCCAGAAGGCCGGGAAGCGGACATTATGTTTTCAGCCCAGTTTGTTTGCACGTCTGTGTCTGACTGTGCACAGCTGATCTTGCAAATTGCTGTACCAATTAAGGCGGGTGCACTGCATACTCCACTTTAGGTGAGCACCATTTCACCTTTTAGGTGAAAACATTTTAAGCTAAAAGGTGATTTTGATACTATAGGCGCTCATAGTCACGGTGACGTCCTTTATGTCAGTTAATAAAAGCAGAGAGATGTGTCAGGGTGAGCGGTTATCACCGCAGCTCATTGACATCATGTTGTAGTTTTCCAACCACCGCAGTGAGTGGGTTATCACCAAAAGTGTAGTATGAAGTATCTTGTCACAACAACCCACGTCCATTCCAACCTAACTAGATTTTCTGCCATTTAGCTTTTTATTTTTACAGATGTTGCCTTGGCACTTGCCTTGATGGCACGGTCGTGGTTGTTGGGGAGGTGTGGTAGTGGAGGTCTGTTCTGGGAAAGAGTGTGGTAGCTGGGATTGGAGTAGTAGTGGTGGTAACTGTGAGGAACATCTGAAAACCAAGCAGATATACAGAATCATGTTAGTTTTGATTAGAACAATGTGTAGTCACTTGTAGTCACAAGGAAAAATAGGAGTTCTAAGACAGCTAAACTATACTAAAAGCTATACTCAAAAATGTTCATGCGTGTTTATCCCAAGTGTTTTAATAGTAAAGGCTGAGAGAAAATGTTTTGTTTTGGAAGTACTGAGGATATGACTGGAAACAGATTATACTGAGCTGTGTGGAGTTTATGAATAGATGTTTTATGTAGTTTTGCTGTTGTTGATCATGGATTCCATTTTCATGGAATCATTCACTGTAAAGGAATGTGAGAAAAACAAAAATGCTACATTAATTCAAGCTTAATGGTGTGAATAACTGAATCATTGTTTTATCGGCATAAATGTAGCCTTACAATCACAAGATATTGAGAGGTTTTTTTCATTTAGCATCACCAATCTTTGCCTGAATTACCTTGATGGCAACAATCACATTATCAAAAACATATATATGATATCTTATTTTGGGACCTTGTGTTGTACAGTCAGTACATTCTCCTACCTGGGACGGCATATTCAGAGTTGACTGTACGCGTGGTGGAGAAGGAGACTGTAGGCGCGTTGTTCTGCTTGTCTTTCTGTCTGCGGCGGTAGAGCAGCAGCAACGCCAGCAGCAGGACCACCAGGAAAACCAGCACCACGATGCCAGCGATGGCCCCCCACGACTCCCTCTCGCTGGGGGGAAGAGGCACCATCACGCTGCCTGACAACTCTGTTGAGTCTGTTGAATGGGAAAAACACAGCATTGTGAGTGGACAGAGGACGAGAATTCTACTATATAGCTGGCTGTCTCCAATTCTACAGATGACATCCTCCTGACCAGCCTCTGACCACACCAGTCCTCTGTGTTTGCCAGTGCTAGGTTAGTGTAAAGCCTTGGTAGTGTAGCGGTGGGTGGCCTTTCTTATCACTTTAGTTATCAGTTTCTTCCCTGTTGTTTAGTTTAGGCTATATTAGGTCAGATGGTATAGGTAAGAATAGGGTTTTCTTTTGTTTAGGAGTTTATGTCCAGGACCAGGGGCCCACCTGAGGTAACTTACCCCTGTTTCAAACTCTACAATAAATCACTGTGTTTGGGGGAGTGGGAAGGAGGGAGTCCATATTTTTTGTGTTACACCTGCTGACCTCTAGCCCGGGTCGTAACAATGCTGCTATGTGAAGAAGAAGGTAGAGCTTTATTAAATTCAGTTTCAGTTGATGGCTGCTCAGAGGCGCTCAGGGGTAGCTGTTAGTGGTGCTTAGGGACACTTTGCCATGATGTTGACCTTCTGATTAGCAGACAGCCTCTCTACCCAGTGAGCTACAGCCGTCACCATGTGGATCTGTATGGGATTAGAACTAGAGTTCTCAACGGGCCTGAACATTAAGGCCCGGCCCTAACTGGGGCCTACTGGCCCGACCTGAACAATTATCATCATTTTAGGCCCGAAAACTCGAAAGAGTGACACTACTGTATGTGTGACAATGCAAGTCATGCATCCAACACGCTTTGAACTGAGCAGATTGGACCTTCCGTTCCAGAGATGATGGCGATTTTCTTTTTTTTCCCTTTTTTTTCCATTTTTTCCCTTTTTTTTACATTTTCAGCCCGGCTCAAAAATGTCGGTGTCGGTAAGGTGGGTACGGACAGAACCACTTCTCGGCCATCTTTAACAGCTTTCCCCCCATAAACAAGCCCACAGATGCATCTCTGGGACTGTCACCCCTACCCTAAACAATAAGATTGATTGTATAAAATGCATACTATTGACATTATATGAATGTAAATGCTCCTACTGCATGTGGATATACTGGTTATGCTGCTACCTTCTGTACAATAGATGTGTACTCAAAGAGAGTGCAATAATGAAATTACTTACTCATACAAGTGTAATGCAGAATGTGTAGCTACTAAACTGTGTACACTTTCAGCATGCATAATAATTCATATTTATCTACCCATGTTGCTATACCATCCTCTATAGTGTATATATTGTAATGTACCAAGTTTCAAGCATCTTGCAAATAAGTTACTTATTCATTACTGCTGTTAAACTACACTACTACGCAGTGTAGGTTGGCGTTGGTGCATTACAACCTCAAATTCCTCATTTATGCAAACATACCTGGCAATACAAAACAATACTGATTTTGAATTGAATTTGGGAGCTTCCGGTGACAAAGATATTATGTGTTAAATCAACTCTGTGAGTATGCAGTATGTTAATCATGCTGCTGTCCACACCTTGTTTGCAGTCATCTTCTTGTTCACTCCCACATACACACTCTCCAGTGTAGCGGTTACAATCAAAGTTGGCCGGGCACGAACAGGTCTGGCCGCAGTACGGGCCAAACCTGCCAGGATTACAGGCTGTGGAATACAGTACAAGATAAAACCCCAGTATAGTTAATTTATAGTATTTTATATTGTATTACAAATATATGTCATCTGTGCATCCGCCCCACTCCCACCACTTTAATACTCAAAGGTTACTTTTTTTTACTGTGAATAACACTGTTTCCAACAGTACCTGCTCCCATTGAAAACATTCCCATAATTAACGGTCAGGTACCGTACACCATCTACATGTATTTCAGCTTTGTGTGAACATGTCCGACTCACGTATTGAGCAGTCGGGTGCTGTCCAGCCCGGTAGACATTCGCAGTGACCATCTCTGTGGTTACACGTGGAGTTGTTGGCACAATTAATGCACACCTCGGAACACTGCCTACCATAGTAACCCGCCGGACAAGCTGCAAATGAATCACATTCAACAGTTAAAATGCATTAGCATAATTACTTGTTCAGCGATTTGCAATACCATGGTAATCATAACTAGTGTCTTTGTGGGTGTTCATGCTAGTGCTGCAAAGCATAATCACTGTATCATAATTAACATAGATTTTTGTAAAAACTAAAAACATATACATACATACCTGTCACTATAATATTTTCCACTCATTTCAGGACCATTTATTTAATATTCTATCATTTTCTATTCCTGAAAACTACAAATGATTGTACAAAGCTTTTACAGAAAAAAATGTGCCTGCAAAACTGTGTAGTGACAATAAAGGTGAATCTGATTCTTCTCGTGCGTTGGGCTCTTCCATCCAGGCCGGGCTCTAATCTACACGAGGCTGATTTCCAGTCAAAGTAATTGTGTCGCTGGTGTTAATGCTGACCTTGATCACAGTTGGGTCCTGTGTAACCAGGAAGACAATCACACTCTCCAGTCACATGATGACAGCGGTAGGACTGGCCGCAGGATGGGCAGGACATGCCGCACTGCTCCCCATACATACCAGCTCTGCATTCTGGGTGGTAGAGAGAGAGAGAGAGAGAGAGAGAGAGAGATTAGGACACTTTGTTCAGCTTTTACTATTTCTTCTCAGTGTTGTGGGTTACTACTAAACATTGGTGAAAAGTAACTAAGAACATTTACTCAAGTAATGTACTTAAAAACAGATTTTATATTTTATTTTTTACTTTACTGGAGTTCAGTTTTCAGTACTTTCACTTCTACTCCACTACATCTCAGAAGCAAATATTGTACTTTTACTCCACTACAATTATTTGAAAACGTTATAGTTGTTACTTTTTTAGATGTACACGATCTACAATCCTACAATCACAATGCGTCGCTATGCGACACATTGTAAAATGGGAATACCTTTTTCACTACCGCTACTAGTGATAGAAGATAAAGCATAGTAGAGTTATAATATTTGACCAGCTCAGTGGCCTTGTGGTTAGAGTGTCCATCATGAGACGGGGACGTCGGGGTTTGATCCCTAGCTGGGTCATACAAAAGACAAAAAATAGGACCCAGTCAGTGCCTCCCTGCTTGGCACTCAGCATCAAGGATTGGGTTGGGAGTAAGTCCCTGCGACATATTGGCGTCATGTCTAGGGGGTGTACTTGCACATCATGCTGCCTCACTCTACATAAACAGGAGATAGACTCCTGCCCTATGGGCCTCATGGCTCGGCAAGGCTTACTACAGTAATATACTGACACTTTGTATACATATATCCACACATACACAATGTGTACAGTATATATGTTACGGTTAGTTTGGGTAACTCGGTTAGACTGTGGTAAGAGCGCTTGTTTTGTCGTTCACCACACACCAATCACCACCAGATGGCGACGACAGCCATTCACTAGTGAAGGCGCTGACGTCACTCGTTTGCGACTCTCTTTCTTTATTTACTAGCCTAGCCTAGCCTAGCTTGCCCAGGCCTTACGGCCTGGGCATAAATATAACGATTGCATTCACCACGGCTTCGTAACTCGCGCGGCCGGCGCTGGCCGACCAAGGTCCGCTGGCCTTCGCGCCGCTTGCAATGTCGTGGACAATCGAGCGGCTCCGCCTGGAGGACGTTGTTGTGGCGACCGCTTTCTCTATCTAACCGTGACATATATATCCAGGCCCTCCAGCTCAGAATACCACAGCTACAATCAACAGAGCATCCAACAGTCTGATGGGATCTAAATCAGTGCATCATGACACTCACTGTTCTGGCAGGCGGCTCCCCAGTAGCCCGGGCGGCAGACACAGACGCCCGTGTCCCTTAGACATGTGTCACTGTTGGGGCAGCGTTTGGAACAGGTCTGGTTGCAGTGGCGCCCCCACAGGCCCTCGTGACACGGCTCACTGCAGCGGGCACCTGGAGAGAGCACAGAGGCATGGTTCAATTCCCATCCCAGAATGAGATCATTTAACCCACTGGTTCTCAAACTTTGAAATTTGAAGTTGTCCTCTTAACTTTGACAGTGTACAAATGGAACCAAATGACCTGTCAGGGTCCAATTGGTTCCATTTGTACACTGTCAAAGTTACAGACTTGTAAGGGTCAATTTAGACCCCCATAAAGGAACCTAGAGAGTTCCTGAAATCCACTTTGAGAACCACTGATTTAAATTAAGAAACGTGACACATACACTGCAAAATGATTTGCTGGCGGGGGGAAAAAAAAACGTTGACAGAGAGAAATAGAGACAGAAAGAGAGGGAGTGAGGGTGACTGAGGCAGAGAGAGACCTGTAGCACATACTGGACCAGACTTGTCTCTGCTTCCAATAGCCAAGTTGGCACAGGCATCGGGAGGACTTCCCTACTCACCCCACCACCCTGGCAAACACCGGCACTCCCCGTTGGTAGCCTGGCATCCGTCGGCATGGACACAATCGCAGCTCTTCAGGCAGCCTGGCCCAAACGTGCCCGTCTGCACATGGGAACAAACGCCAAGAAAGGGGCGAGGTACCGTCAGGGGAATATCTCCGCCATTTGGCCAGCACAGCGAGACTCTTAACAAAGTACTAGGCTTACAGCGTGTCATCAGATGCATAGTGACAGCATGGCCGTTTGGCAGAGTGAAGACAAATACTCATCCACACACGGGATGAGGTAAGCAGTAAAAATGTCAACATTGCTATAGTAAAACCATCATAGCGATGTAGCCCTTGTGTGATGGGTTTTTACTCAGAAAAGAGCAATATCGTACATTTCATCGTTACACATTTAGCATTTAGCTCAGGCTCTTCTTATCCAGATATAAGTTTGAAAAGAAAGGAGTCTTGCTTAACTCACTGAACGCCATAAACGTCTTATACGTCTTTGGACCTCGGTGCCATAAACGTCTTTTACGTCTTTTTAATTAATCAAAAGTTTTATCATTTTTTCATAATTGTAATTTCAAAAAAATCGCTCTAGAAGTTGGCCATATGCCTCCGTGACCTGAGCGATACGGCCGATTTGACTGTAGCACCAGTGTAACACAGTCCGGCGGAAAATCGGTATAGCCGAAGATTGGTTCCGGCCGTTTAAATGTTATCTAAAACGTTCGTTTATACACTTTCCCGTGCATCCCTGACGAACTATAAGTACTCAAAAAACGCAGGATTCTCAGGATTCCAGCGGTGCCATCCATTCTTCTCTACCTATCCTTGATCGCGATCGCCAGGGTTCCGAAGTGTTATAGCATGCTAGCTAAAAGGCCTGGCCAAAATGTAAACAACAGGCCCAAACCAAAAAAAAGATGGACGTCTTCTTCCTTCTTCTGTTAGTTGATCAGATAGTAGGAGACCACCCTCTGGTGGTTTTCAAATGGTATTGCACTCCAGATTGCACACAGGGCCCATCACAGCACACACATATGATGATGATCAAGACATCTTACACATGTTCTATTGAAGCCCAAATCTAATGATAGGATATATATATATAAATATACATGTTTTCCTTTGTAAGAGGGGTAGTGTGGCTTTCGATAGAAGCATAGATTTATATATGTAATTTAAGTACAAAATATGATTTTGGCCCCCATAAAAAGGCAAAATTAAGCAAAATGGCTGGCACCAGTTTTGTAGATTTTGAATAAAGGGTGGCATTCACTGTTAAGGACATACAGTAATAGGACCCATAGCGGTTGATGGATGAAACTTTATACACTTTTTTCATCTTTATATTTGTCTTGAATTAGGCTACTGCACGTTTGTTTATTTGTTGAGTACTGCAGCAAATTTTACCATAGGCCCCAATTTTTTTTATTTAATTGCAAAACGGTTATCAAGTAATTCTCAAATCCCAAATAACAACCAAACTCACCGGGCAGGGTTTGTCACATAGCGCCCCCTGCCAGCCTGCTGTGCAGGTGCAGGATCCATCTGCAGGGTTACATTTTGCCCCATTGGCACAGTGGCAGGTGGCGTTGCAGCCTGGGCCCCACGTACCCTCAGAGCAGGCCACCGAACAGTCCCTCCCTCGCCAGCCTGGGGGGACACAAGGGACAGCCAGTCATTTAATAGGAAGTGGTTATCTAATTCAGTGGTTTTCAAACTATTTCATATCAAGGTCCATTATTGTCTCCGCCAAAGGCATGGGGAGACTATGTTTTGCACACTGTCTGACCGTGTGTCCGTCCGTCAGAAAAAAATCGAACAAATGCCTCAAATCATGAATGCAGTGTTTGATTGCCGTGAAAGGCCGAAGAAGATATGGCACCCTTTTCACTTTGGCCTGACCTGGAGGAGACCTGTGCTTGGAAGAGCACTGCTTTTAGTTTATTCTGCATTTGAGGCTCAGACCACCATTTGATGAGATGCAGCCTCTCAGACCTTATTTTATTATCATTGGATGGGATTTTGTCCACAATTCCATGCTGTACACTGTACAGTAATTGGTATGGTACCATAAGTGAGATAACAGGTCAATCAAAATAACAATTCTTCATTTATCTGGGGACCACCTGGAACCCCCTCAAGGACCACTGGTGGTCCCCGGACCACTGGTTGCAAACCTCTGATCTAATTTAATCTTGTCTTATATAGAAAGCAAGGAAACTTGCACGTCACTTCATACATGGTTATTGTGTTATCATTAATGTTAAGAATTTAAATTAATGTGTTCAGCAAGCGAGACACAGTGAATATCATCTCAGCTCACGTACAAGGCCTATTCAAAATACGTTGGATGATGCTCATAATGTCAAAATATCACCATTTCAAAATAGCCAATAACTTTAACAGTAATCAACAATATGTTTTAATATTGAATGTATTCATACATTCACATTTCACATGTCACATTTAGTTCAACAAGAGGGTTCAAGAACCCAAAATAAAATCTACAGTACAAGCTCACAACCGTCCGTCACACCGGCACTAATCGTTGTTGAGTTTGTAGATCTGCTATTCTCAGCACGTGACAATAGCGTGTAACTTATATATATATAAATGAAGCTTTACCCTCTTTACAGAAGCAGGTGCCGTCTATGGGCGAGCAGTCCACAGAGTTGGTGCAGGAACATTCCAGGGAGCAGTTTTTGCCATAGGTGCCACTCTTACAGGGACTCTCACAGTGAAGGCCCTGTACAGTAGACAGAGAGACTCACTTATATGAGAAGGCACTGGAGCAAACTCAGACTGTTAAATCCTTTTTTTATTTACAGGGTGCAGGCAACAACGTTTCAATGTCAATGCATCTTCGTCAGGTCAGGCCTCAATTAAGCCTCATTTATAAAGAAATCGGGGGGCTTTTATGCCTTTATTGATAAGACAGTAGACTGACAGGTCTTTATAGATAGGACAGTAGACTGACAGGAAACAGGGAGAGAAATGGGGACGGGACTCGAACCCGCGACACGCTGTCAGGCTGGCATTGCAGTCTAGGGTGTCTGGACCACCACGCCAGCGGCCTGGGTCTCATTTATGAATTGTTGTACGACAATGTTGACACTGTTATGTGAATAAATATAAATTACAGACACCAGAAGATCTCTTCTTTTTTCGGTTGATGATGGCATACAGAAAATATGTCATACAGCTGCATGGCTTAATGCGGAATAGATGAACTGATGACACAATGTGGTGCCGCATTTTTTATGCACGTCTGTTATCCCTTATGGAGTACAGTTGGAGCTGGCGATGGCTTGTTGTCACCACGCAGAAGTGGGAAAATACCAAACAGATGTTGCCTGTCCCGACTTCCATGATGCCATCCATTTCACTCACCGTATACCCGGGGGCGCATTGGCAGCGCCCGCTGGCGCCGTCACACACCCCTCCGTTCACGCACAGGCAGGGTTCTAGGCAGCCGTGTCCGTAGTAACCGTGGGCACAGGTCTCGTTGCAGTACAGCCCCGCCCATCCTGGCTGGCACGTGCACTCGCCTTTCATTGGATGACAGCTGGCCAATGATGACAAAAGGAAAACAGTTGATCCATGAGTGCATTAAGCATGCTCATAACATAACATCCTCTCTGTCTGCTGCTGGCCAGTGGAGCTCCATTCTCTGTATTCTCCACACATAGACATCAAAGGGGGCATGAGCCCCTGCCCTTTAATCCGTCTGTAAAAAGTGCCCTCTCCAGACCATGAATGCAGTTTTTACTATGGTGAAAGAAATTGATTATACTTAGTTCAGTGTGGTATCACGCACCGAAAATAGACAATCTCCAAGCTCACAACGTGTCACAGCGTGACGCGTTGTGATCTTGGAGGTCTGTTGTTTTCGATATTTCACCAAAAGGCCAGAAATCCGCAAGTGAGCAAGCAAACCGCTCCATTCCTATTGAAATGCATTGGCAAAATCCACGCTCCTAAGTAAAATAAAAGTACTGAGTTAACATACATACAGTACGTACACACCAAGACCTACCTGAGTGTGTGCTTGTCTTGGCACTGACATGTGCGCTCACAGTGGAGGCCATAGCTGCCATGGGGACACATCCTGTCGCGGCACTGTGGCCCTCTGAAGCCCGAGTCACACAGACAGCCTCCGTCAATGTTGTAGCAGCGTGCGCCGTTAGCACAGTCACACACGCCTTTACAGTCCAGACCGTATGTTCCTACTGAACACTCCTCACTGCATCTGAGGGACAGAGACGCCAAAAGTTACAGCATGGAGATGGGAAACGGGTGTCGCACCAAATTCTGGACCCTGGGTACAAGGATTCACTGGGGGTTTAAGCCATTTAGACTGGGAACGCATTATTACACATTATGTTGTGCTTTAACTATTGAAAAATAGCAGATATACAATCTCTTGTAGATCTGCTATTTTTGAAAAACCTATGTTTCTATGTCAGTGGTGCTCAAAATGTTTCATGAGAAGGACCCCCAAAATGATATGTATTAGGCCACCGACCCCCATCTCAAAATATTTAGTTCCAGGGACCCCCCAGAAGCAAAATTTGAGTTACAAATGTTCGCTTAAAAAATACACATATTCAAAGATTTGCACACATTGAATAGCTAAAGTATAAAATGATTATACTAGGGCCCTAGTAACTAGTAACTCAGTCCCACTCCCCCCCCCCCTCACCCCGGTGACGCCCCTGATGGGAAAGCACTCAGACATTAACAACCGCTAAGTGGAAAGACATACCTGTTTCCAGTAAATCCCTCGGCACACTGACACTGCCCATTCTCTGGGTCACAGTGGCCCCTGTTGTGGCACATGCATTCTTGGGCACAGTTAGAGCCGAACCTACCCTCCGGACACCGCTCTGTACACACAGCACCCTGTGGAGCAACGTAGAGAAGGAGTTTGAGAGGGATGGAGGGAACACGAAATCAAATGGGATGCTTAACCTAAACACCAAATAATGGGAATTGCCACATCGTTGGCATTCTGACAGCAATGTCATGAGTCTGAGCTCAATTATCTTCATTCTTTGATTTATTCTTTGTTGCATGCCGGTGTCGCACACTGCAAATATCTGACCGCAGAAATTTGCAGAATAAATCAGGTGTAAGAAAACTTTAAAGAAATGTGGGAAATGTGGATTAAAAAAATGTATCTATACGTACAATAAAATTAACCTATGATAAGTATAGGGTGTGAAGGAGCCAAATGGGGTTTCATATTTGTATTTGTGCACTGGATTGGATTGGATTATTGATATGAGATACATATACAGGCACTGCATTGGCACTGTGGTGATGGGAGTGTCTCTGTGGGTGGCCTCCAGCGGTTACAAGTAATGGTCCTCACCTGCTCAACTGAAGGCTGGTTTGACCGTGGGGGACGCGTGATTTGGAATTGCACACGCGTTCTGGGCAAACCCCGCCCATGGAAGCTTTTGATTGGCTGAAACGGCGCTAGGGAGCGCTCCTTTTTGGTCGCTTGGACCGCACGGCGGTGCGTTTATCGTGGGCTTGCCCAGGCCTTACGGCCTGGGCATAAATATAACGATTGCATTCACCACGGCTTCGTAACTCGCGCGGCGCTCCGCCGGCCGCGCGGCCCTGGCCCGCTCTTCGCGGCCACTCGCGCCTGCGGCGCTCGGGGGCAAAGAGCAGGACCAAGGTCCGCTGGCCTTCGCGCCGCTTGCAATGTCGTGGACAATAATCAAACGCCTCCGCCCAGAACTCATGTGCAATTCCAAATTAAGCGTGGGGGACTGGGGGTAGGGTGAGCTGGGAGGGATCATTTCTGTTGACCGCATTTTGAGGAAATGCTCATTGTTTAATTTAGTTCTTTGCACATTTAAGCCCTTTGCACACAGGACAGTTGCGTTTTTTTCGTTTGCTGCATGAATAAAACGCATTGGATTTGGAGTGCAATGCTGTGTGGAATCGGCGCTGCGGATCCCAAAAGGAGTCATAAAAGGAGTGATGAGTTTTTTACCGCATGCGACATGATGCACGAATCGAACTGGGTTCGATCGAGAAAAAAACGAATGGCCGCAGCCACTCGTCGCACGGGTAATTCAGATCCGGTGTGCATGAGGTCGTAGAGAATCATTGTTTTCTTTTAAAAAAATGAAATTGTCCGTGCCTAAACGCGCCTATGTGCAAAGACCTTTACTGTATGTACAGTATACAGATGTATTGGAAGTTTGTATTGTAATATTTAGTGATACTGAAGTAAAAGCATTTTAAACCTGAGCTTTCGTTGGACGTGAGTCCTTTACTTGCTTGTCATACAAGTTTCTACCTCAGAGGCGTAGCCTGCCGGCTGATCGATTTATTGGGGGTTATTGCTATCAGCCGCTAGGGTGTTTCCGAAAATGCTTCCAGAAAATAGGTGGGTGACGTGCTGACAAGCTAACTCATTCACTAGATTGTGAAACATCAGTGCACTGTACGCCCTGGGATCCACTCCAGATGAAAACAACACATTCCACCTCAGACCCAAGTTTCAAATTTGGAACACATCAGGAATTTCATCAATATCAGGGCCAACCCAACATCTGTAAAACATTAAAACGTACCGTCCATCCAGGGGGGCAGGCGCAGACACCTTTGCCCTGGCAAATACCCCCATTCTGGCAGGGGCATCGAAGAGGGCATCGGTTCCTAGGGCATGCCTTCTCACAGCTGGAGAATAGAATAGACGTAACTGTTAATAAGAACTTACAGGGTGTTAGTGTTAGTCAAAACATTGTGCAACAACAATTCACATATAGTGCAGTATGACGTTCTTGACAGATTAACTAAATGTTTTGGCTCTTTAGGTACTCTATAGAGAACAAATGTGTTTCTATAAATTGGCCACATTTAAGAGTAATGTACTGATGTCACTACTCACTGGCAGGCGATGTTTGAGTGTTCTGACAGGGGTCGAGCTGGGAGGCTCATGCAATAGCAGTGTGGAACACAGGGCTTTTATTACGTTTTTGTGCACAGTACTGAATCCTGAGCCAGCAGCCTTTTGTAGCTGTACAGTACATATATTATCATTTGAAATACAGTTGGTACTGTAGTACTGTGGATCTTCTGGCGGCCCTATATTTGCGCACCTCATCATAGGCAAGATAATATTCCAAAACTTCTTTTTCAAAACATTTTCAAACATTTGAAATTATTTTGGAAATACTGTTAAGTAGCAGATCTACACGGTCACAACGCATCACAATATGATGCGTTGTGAGTGAGCTTGTGGTTAAATCTCTCACTGTCTGTGGGCGCAGAACAGAACTCATATTATTATTAATTAAGACTGACTTCAACACAAACTAAGCCCCAAGGAGCTCTACACTTAGTTGTGCGAGCCAGACAATTCTTTTTATAAAGCTGTATTGTGCTTTCAAATTGGTTGGTGCTGACTATAAAGTCTTTTCACTAATACCTAGTGGCTAGGTTTTCATTCCCTATACTCATCCACAGGGGCTTCTAAAACACAGGGCGGTAACTGATGACTCATGGAACAGCATGGTCCATCAGGGTCCTTTTTCCTCTATAAATGCAACATTAGTGGAAGAACCAAATTGTACTGCAGCCTGTGCCAGGACGAGGAAGCCTAATATGCTGCTGTCCGCTTGTTTAGAAAATCAAGTTACTAAGCTGTCATAAAACAAGGCTTCCGTAAAAACACAAAACTCCAATTTCCAACTTTCAATTTGTTTAAGGTGAGCATGTTACTTTCAGAGAACACGTTTCTTTACCAACTTAAACCTGATATACTTTGTTGACCAGGGTTCCCCAGGGATCTATACTTACCCCCCCCCCCCTCTTTTTTCCGTCTATATCAAAACTCTTCACCGAAAATAGCCAATCTACAAGCTCACAACTTGCATTGTGACACATTGTGATGCACTGTGAGCTTGCAGATCGGATATTTCCAACGACTGTTGGGAATATGGACGCTAGGCTCAAAGTGGTAAACACAAGGGCCCCTAAAGGCCATTGGAAAATATGTGTATATTTTCAGATGTAAGGTAAAGTAACCTGTGATATAACATTTTTTAAATATTTGTAGGTAATGCTTACAGTGTGCCAGTGAACCCCTCCCGACATTGACACTCTCCAGTTGCTTTGTCGCACGACCCCCCTGTTCCACACTTGCACCTCTGTAGACAGCCCTTGCCGAAGTTGCCAGCTGGGCAGGGGTCCTCGCAGTATCGCCCTATGTATCCTGGCGGACACTGGCAGGTTCCCTTGACCGGGTCGCAGAATGCTCCATTCTCACACTTGCACTCCTGACTGCAGCTTGGACCCCAGTGTTTGTCATCACAGGCTGGAAGAGTGGCACAGAAAAGAAAAGAATCTTGATGACGACTCAGTAAGGTTTTTTTTTTACTCAGGGCACCCCTGTAAATACCTTTTTCATCCACGGCACCCCTGAGTTACACTGTTAATTTTCAAAATCTTACATCATATTGGAGAAATATCCGTTTCCATCAGAACTGACTGAAAATAACGTTATACTTGACGTTTAACCACTTGAACCCCAGCATGCCTATTCTGGGGGGAAGGTTCACCAAAAATAGCCGATCTACAGAGGAGCTGGTCCTTAGCTCAGCCAATGTTTGTTTGGTCTTGTACCCTGAACCTGCCATACTCCTACTGAACAGCTGCCATCGTTGTGAAATATGATTACATGATGAATTTTGACTGTGATCTTTATTGCAAATGGTGGTGTGTTATACGTTGCAGTTTTGCTCTATTGGATTAGGGTTATGGATATCACTTTCTTAACCTTTATTCCTCCAGGTTTGCATAATCCTTTATTGCTACAATGTGATATTAATACAGTCTTTCTACATGTTTACCTGCCAGCAGTTGATTTTCATGGAGGGGAAACCAGGCATTAGCCAACTGGCCCAACCTTAGTAACCTTTAGGCCACTGCCCCCTCTGGCAACTAACGCTATCAACAACCCAGAAGCAATTCTGAAATGTAGGACCTCAAATATCGGAGTTAGCGCAGGCGCAGTAACGTTGTAGACACAGAAATTGTTATTGTTATTTTATGCATTACGTGTACGGTGATATGATGAGATTATAAAACCCAACTCAATTAAACAAACAAGAATCCAGTTTTATTAAATTCTATTCATATCATGGGGACTTTCATATCAAGCATAGAATAACAGAAGTGGAACAAGGTCACTATCGCCAAGAGAAAGACAGTGCAAGTGATCACTCCCTCAGGGCAATATATCTTCTCCATGTATAGTCACGGGTCTCCAACCAGCCGTGATGTCCCTTCCACGTCCAAGTCAGCCCAGGGAGTGTTATATTACCAACATATGATTTACAATTGACAGTGCAATTTGCATGGAGCCGACAAGACGAACGAGGTTAAAATGGTTAATTTTACAGCAGTCTTTAAGGGGTTTAACTTGCCATGGTGAGTCGCACAGGGCTTGGATTTCAATGACGGTGAGGAGAGTTCAGGACATGCGGATCATTGTATAAGTAATGAAATTAGTCAAGGGTGCATTCCTCAGACATCTCATCAATAACTCAAACTCTCGCAGGTGTGAAACAGGTTGGAAGGAACCTATAATACAAAAATGATGTAAAAATTATGTAAAGAATATATGTAAAAGTAATAATTCCAAGTTAGGCACTTTTTGACCACAGGACATTTGGCAAATGTGTCTTTTTCCACAAAGAATAGCATCTTTCTCTTGACACAAATTCTCAGCAAACAGTCTTCAGCCACATCCTTGCCCACCTATCGTCCGTCCACCCACCTATCCCATCTCTGCCACATGCACGCCCTGTCACAGCTTTGAAAAGTACAAGGACTTCCTTGACCGTTACGTAGTGGGATAAAAGTACAGCCAAATTTGGCTTGGAGCAGAAGCGGTCCCACAGAATGCAATGTTTATTTCTACAACTCAGAGCAGGACTGTTCCCTCTTTTGTTTAAACGAATCACAGGTTCACTTGTTCTGTGTGGGCATGCAAGAGGGTTTCTGCTCAGACTGTGTGTCACACAGAGTTATAAGAAACTCAGCTGGAGTGACGATAATATTTACACTGGCATTCTCTAGGATGGCAACGGAGGTCAACGACTGAACAAGTCTATAGGGTCATCAACACGGGGGCTAAGGGGCTGACAGGGCCAGGCAGCATGCATCGGTGAACGCGTGAACAGTACTAGATTGGACAAGTGATTTTTTTGAGAAACTGTACTAAACCCAGCTGGCAGGGCACAAGCTTTCTGGTGAAACGAGATTTCCCAGACCTGTTCTCAGAAACAGGCCATCTGTATGTTATTTGCCTGTGAGCACCAAAGCACATTGCTTTCTCTCTGTCGCCTCTGATACTGTTTTATCAAGTTTTTGCATGTAAATCGCACATAGTTTTTACACTGTGGTACTGGCTCGGTTGAAACACTTGCCCTGTATGGAGATTGACGATCTCTCCCAAGTTGTCTACATCTACGTCATACATCCAAGTACTATGATAATGGACACTACTCTGACAACTGGTGCTACTCTAGTTGACAGTGGTGTAAAGTAACTAAGTACATTTACTCAAGTACTATACTTAAGTAAAGTTTTGAGGTATTTTGTACTTTAGTTGAGTATTTATTTTTCTTCTACTCCACTACATCTCAGAGGCAAATATTGTACTTTTACTCAGCTACAAATATTTGAAAACTTTACTAGTTTCTTCAGCCCTATATACATTTCAGGCATTTGAAAATAGCCAATCTACACGCTCACAATGGGTCAACACACTGTACATTTTGAATTCCAGACTTTTAATTGTAACAGAGTATTTCTATATTGCAGTATTGATACTTTTACTTAAGTACTTTTTCCACCACTGCTAGTTGCCATAATGCTCGGTTCGGTTCAGAATGCAGCCGGTGAAAGGTCTGTTCCATGGTGGTCAGAATAAACATACTGTTTATTTATGTATTTTCCATTAGGATATGAAGATGCATGTAAACATCTCATCCCTAATGCGGCCTTCACAGGGATATGAACTATTATTCGGAATATTTCATGCATGTAAAATCACTGATTGATGTGCACATTAGTACTGGCAGCGTTTCGCTGTGCCTTATGCGGAATGCACGATGATATGGTGGGAAAATTCCTCTCTTTCCCCAGTGTATTTTTTCCAAGTGGTGGTGCAGCTCTCGCCTGTGTCCAAGGCAAGCTCCACATAATCTCCCGGGGATCTAGCGCGGACTGGTTGAAACACTGGCCTGTGTTTTTGTCTTGATCTAGCTCTCCTATTAAAAATCGATTTTGAAAATGGGGGCATATGGCCAGCAGGCTAGCCAACGCTTTGCCCTCACTTTGTCTGGCACCCTAACATGCACATTCCTTATCTTATCTAGATAATCACCATTACCGCTGCCATCAACTTTTTTTCTTGTCCTTCGCGTCATTTCTAGAACATCTGTTATGGGTTTAGCTACTTCATCTCTACATACTGTACAACTCTCCTCTCTTCAATGCTTTTGTGTGCGGTGCCAACGCTGTGCACTCTTCGCTGTCTTCTTTGCGCTACCTTCTGTGTTTCTTTTGTGTCCACACAGTACTAAAGAGCATTCACCATGAAAACCTCAGGCCCTCTTCTCTTTCCCTCAGCCAGATAGCTCAACACACAGGCATCCAGGAAGTGTCAGCTCACATTCTGCCAGTAAGGCTCTATTATGGCTCTACACATTGGGGCCAAGGCTTAATGTCTGTCCAGAGAGAGAGAGAGCGAGAGAGAAGGGAAAGGGGGAAGGAAAAGGAGAGGAGAGAGACCACAGAGGGGTTTAATTTGGGGGTAAGAGGAGAGAGATTGAGAGAGTATGGGAGAGGGAGGGAGAAGGAGATAGAGGGTTAGGGAAAGGAGAGGGAAGAAATAATAGAGGAGGGAGGGGGAGAAATTAGAGTGCAGGAGAGAAGGAGAGCTATTGCAAAGACGTAAGTGAGAGAGAGAGAGAGAGAGAGAGAGAGAGAGAGAGAGAGAGAGAAGGGAGAAGGGGGATGACGAGAGAAAGTGCAGGGTAGATGGGACGAGCAGAGAGAATAGGGTAACATTTTCCATTTCCCTTTCCTGTCATCTGATTCAACTGCTGCTCGTACAAACTAAACCCCTAACTCTCTCTCTCTCTGAGAGGAAAGGGGGAAATGGAGGGAGGCTCACTGTACTATTGACCCTGCTGAGTACTATGCAACAGGCTGATGTTTACAACGTTAGACAAAAGTAGTGGAAAACTTCATTTTCATGAAGCAACACGATTCCCAAAAGATCTCATTTGACTTTGATGGTGCACATTGTTTGGTTTATTGTAATTTCATAGTAAAAAAAATAATAATAATACCTAAAAACCCTAACAACTCACTTTTCAGATTGTTGCCAGGAGTTATAGCAGCAGTGTTTCCTGCTGACTTTTGCTTTTATGAACAGTTAACCAAAGCCGTAAAATTAGGACAGTATGAAGTATAATGCATGACAATTGGTTTTGCTGTGTGCAAGTTGTTCTTATAGTGTTGGATTTAAGGTTATTTGTGTAAGGATTGCTTGTGTGACAATAAAATAAACTTGCATCTAAATGATACCTTATTATGGTTTCACTACATACTGTAACTGAGGAAGACTTACCTTAATGATGCAAATAATCTGTGTCTTGATTTCTCATAGTTTAGTCTCAAAATGATTGCAAGTAATAAACATCAATACATTCTGGCAAATAATTGGCAAATTCAGTCAACTGTTGTTTACAAACTACACTCTGGAACCCAGAGACACAGACTTAAAGCAATGATTTCCCTCCAAAGTGGAAGGATGGACGTTGGAACAGAATTTGAAATAGAGATATTAGTATAATTATGATTGTGAATAATCATAAGATGAGAAATGGCAGCTGACAGTGAGGGGAGGAGGAGGAGGAGGAAGGACACGTTGTCCTCCTGGACTATTAAACTGCTTTCTGGAAGGAGGCTGACAGCAATGACACATGTGTTGTTCTGTGTGTTCCCTTTCTGTTTCCATTGGACGGCTGTCCTGTGTGATGGTCGGCCATTTGACTAGTGGCCATTTAGTTGTGTATGCAAGTGTGTGCGTGCGTGCGTGCGTGCGTGCGTGCGTGAGTGCACTCGTACACAGTTCATTTATCCATTTGTCCTCAGAGTAACATTTTGCATGTGTTGCTGTATTTGTGAGAGGACAGAGAAAGAGAGAGAGGGAGAGAGAGAGAGCAAGAGGGAGTGAGAGAAAGAGAGAGAGAGAGAGAGCAAGAGGGAGTGAGAGAGAGCGAGCGAGAGAGAGAAAGAGAAAGAGAGAGAGAGTAGGTTGCTATTGTCGTAGATTAGAGTTTATCATGATTGATTATGTGTGACGTTATAGAGTAGATCATGTGTTCATTGATTATATTAATATCTAGGTCTTTATGATGACACTAATACCTGATAGTTAGGAGTAGAGAGGCCTTCAGTAGGCCTCAGTAACTATTGTTTTGGTAAAGCCTATCTTGTTATGGTACAGCTCGTTCCAGAGGCATTGAAGCCACACAGTATAACTCTAGTGTCGGACCATTCTTCTCGGCAGAACTCATTTACCACTGCCCAGAGTGATAACTGTACTTCTGTCCATGATATCATGTTACATAAACTTGACCACACCACCACCTAATATAATTGTCTTGTCTCCTCATTTTCTCATGATTATTGATTGATCTGAATTCCACCACACTATACTCACCACTGGAGCAGTCGTCTCCTCGCCAGCCTCCTTCACACTGGCAGCGATCAGGAGCGACACATCGCCCGTGGACACACTCCTTGGTGCAGCGCGCTGGTGATGAAAAACACATGTTTACACCCGTTCTAACACTCTGGGCTGGTCAAGATGACTCAATATTAGTGGTACATATTCAGAAGGCCAGTCATAGTACTCAACAAGAGGGTGCGGTCATCAAAACGTGATGTACAATAACATGGCGGTTAAGAAAAATGCCCAAAGCCACAAAGCAGTAGTAAGGTTCTGATTATTTATCAATAACCACACATATCAGGGAGTATAACCGTATTCCAGAAGACATTAATCATTCTACAATATTCAGTTATTTCACAGGTGTCATTATAGTAAGACTTCTGTGCACTGTATGTGATTAATAAAAGTAAAACCCATATATTGTCACTGTCAGGCAGAAACCTTTCAAATGCATATGTTTTTTGGTAAATGAAAGCCCTACTTCATCATACAAAGTGTTGCACAAAAGTAGTGAAAATAGCAGATCTACAAGCACACAACGCCTCGCGATGTGAGGCGGTGTGTGCTTGTAGATCGGCTATTTTCACTATTTTAAAAATAAATATAGCTGCAAGCAGCGATAAAGTGGCCAAGGTAGAAAAAGTAGGAAAGCAAAAAAGCATCAAGGGAAAGCAAAGAACAAATCAAAGAAAAACTGGAAGCAGTGTTCTTCCGAACAGGTCTCCGGCAGGTCAGGTGTTTTTTTTTTTTCTTTTTTTTTTGGCCTAGTGGTGACTATAATAGGCCTATAGGTACATGATATCATTGCAATCCTTGGAAATCACAACATAGGTGTAGACATGACAGTTTGTATTATAATGCTTGTTTCAGGATTTATGATGCAAAATACATTATTTAGTAATGGCGGATATTAAAATACGCATCAAGGGGGGTTGGGGGACATTTATAGGAAGGCTCCATATCAGACATTGTTCAAGGAACCAAACTGTAAAGTCTACCAAATGTCGTGGTATTATGCTTATATAAACCCCAAGCGGGATTCGATCCAACAACCTTCTGCATGAAAGGCATAGGCCCTGACCACTACACTAGGCAGCCACAGGATCTGTTAACCATGTTTGTTTAAAAAAAAAGTTCTATGTAGGCTGAGTGCCTTGATTTTATTGATTTATTTTTTATATTTTGGAGGCTTGGGGTGAAATCAATCTGAGTAAATGTAATCTGAGTATTTCTGACATTTTCGAGTGATCATATTTTCTTTTACTCAAAACCGAAAAAAACAGCCGGTAGAGAAGGGCTCATTTTAAACATGAACGTGATCTGGAGTTAGATCAGACGTGTCAACATTAAAGAGTTTGACAAATGCACATGCCATGGGCATCCAGGATGTTAACATCAACTCAACCCGACGTGGGTTTTGATCTGCCAACCATCCGTATACCAGGCACAGGCACTGACCACTACACTACGGCAGTCACACATTTTGGACCTGTCATTTAAAAAAAAAAGAAAAGAAAAAAAAAAAAGTTTCATGTAAATCTACAGTAGTTGTGGGGCTCATTTTAAACATGAACGTGATCTGGAGTTAGATCAGACGTGTCAACATTAAAGAGTTTGACATATGCACATGCCATGGGCATCCAGGATGTTAACATCAACTCAACCCGAGGTGGGATTTGAACTGACAACCATCCGTATACCAGGCACAGGCACTGACCACTACACTACAGCAGCCACACATAATGGACCTGTCATTTTAAAAAAAAAAGAAAAGAAAAAAGAAAAGTTTCATGTAATGTACTTGACGCCTTCTTTCAAAATGATATAGTGCCCCCCTTTGGCCAATTGGGGTAAGATTGGTTTCAGCGATGTTTGGACTAACCCTCTACAGTAGTTCATCATGCAAATTTTACTTTGCATGTATGTTTTAGAGGCAGAAGAATAATTTGCATACAACTTGCAATGTTGATTGAATTATTAAAAAAGCATGTTTCAATGTTTAAAAAATCCGATCTGACAGATCTTTAGATATTGGTCCAAAGTTCATGTAAAAAAAGTTCTGTGCACGTGACGCAAAAGTTCCGGAATAAAAGCGGGTTTAAGTGTTTTACAAACTGCTCAAATTGGCGGAAAATCTAAGGGCGGAGCTTACTTAACAAAGACACAGATGTCTTCCGCTTGAGTCAAGGCACGCGTGTAAGCAAGTTGCATGTCTTCAAATGAAACGAGGCATGACTTATGCCCCTTTAAAGTTTGAGTTTTCAAACGCTTTGTATAGCGCCCCCCTTTGGCCAATTCGAGTAAGATTGCTTTCAGTGATATTTGGACTAACCCTCGACATATTTGCCAAATGCCATGAACGTGTCACTTTGCATGTATGATTTAGAGGCAGAAGAATAATTTGCATATAACTGCAACATTGAGTGAATTATTAAAAAATAATGTTTCGCTTTAAAGAAAATCCGCCTAAGTTTTCAGACCGTATTGGTCCAAAGTTCATGTAAAAAAAGTTTCGCGCACGTTACGCGAAAATCCCAGGAGGAGATACATTTTTACTGTTTTTCATATAATTCAAAATTGTGGGAGAAGTAAAGGTCAGAGGTCAAAAGTCAGAGCGTAAAAGTTGTTCGGCATGAGGAGACGCACAAGTGTATACAGGTTTCATTGCTGTACCTGAAACAGGGCATGAGCTACACCTGTTCAAAGTTGGCATTTTTCAAAGGCTTCCTACAGCGCCACCCTTTGGCCGATTGTTGCGAGCTTCGCGTTTTAGCCGTTTGGCATAGTCCTCTGCCATACTGCCATGAACGTGTCACTTTGCATGTATGATTTAGAGGCAGAATAATAATTTGCATGAAACTGCATTATACGGTTAATTATTAAAAAATAATGTTTCGCTTCAAAGAAAATCCGCCTAAGTTTTCAGACCGTATTGGTCCAAAGTTCATGTAAAAAAAGTTTCGCGCACATTACGCGAAAATCCCAGGAGGAGATACATTTTTACTGTTTTTCATATAATTCAAAATTGTGGGAGAAGTAAAGGTCAGAGGTCAAAAGTCAGAGCGTAAAAGTTGTTCGGCATGAGGAGACGCACAAGTGTATACAGGTTTCATTGCTGTACCTGAAACAGGGCATGAGCTACACCTGTTCAAAGTTTGCACTTTCGAAGGCTTCCTACAGCGCCACCCTTTGGCCGATTGTTGCGAGCTTCGCGTTTTAGCCGTTTGGCATAGTCCTCTGCCATACTGCCGAGTTTCGTAAAAAGCGACTGCACGGTCTAGCCGCTAGAGCAAAAGTGGCGGAATAATAATAATAATAGTGATGAAGTCCAATAACAATGAGTGGCCAAGGCATTGCCACTTCGTGGCCTTGGCCACTAATTACAAAAAAAGGAAGGTTTTGGACATACAAGGTTTCCGCCCGACAACAACAATATACTTCATTGACAAGAGTCCCCCAGGGGTCTATACTGGGCCTCCTCCTTTTATTCCCTCTACACCAGGCGTGGGCAACTTTGATGATGGTGAGGGCCACTATATTTCCACCTTCACTCCAGAGGGCCACATTTGTCATTCTAGTATTGCATACAATAGAAGCAAAAATAGCAGATCTACAAGCTCAAAACGCATCGCAGTAGATCGGCTATTTTTGCTTCTTTTGAATTGGAATCCTGAATTATTTCTTGTTATTTCTTATTGGAATCCTGAAATGTAACATTTTGATTTAATTTCAAACGCATTTAGTTATATACTCATGTTAACTTTATGAACCTAAAGACAAATACATTGGACATAAAAAAAAACATTTTAATACTACTATACTAGTCATTAAGCTACTAATATAGACTGACGGAATTAAAGCAGGTCATGTTTGGAATTGCAACAGCTGAAATCAATAATATATCATTATTCCGGTATTAACCTGCGGGCCACATTAAGTGAAGGTGGGGGCCGCATGTGGCCCCCGGGCCGCCAGTTGCCCATGTATGCTCTACACCGAACCTCTTCGCAGAAAATAGACGATCAACAAGCTCACAGTTGTAAGCTCGCTTCCCTATAAAATTTATGCTTGCTTCCCGAAAACTATTCCACACATCACAACAGAGTGATGCCAGATGAACAGCTGGACTCAACCATGTGATTCTAGTCATGTCTCTGATGTTAGCTGGGGTTTGGTGCCAGTGAGGCGCTTCCTTCCAGGGTGGGCTTCCAACCAGCTTCAACCTCACCAGTCCTGCACTCGCCAGCAATAAAGAGCGCTCCACTACTGATGACGCTAATTCAGAAACGGTTGGAGTCGCTTTTCTAAAACAATGTTTTATTTATAGCCCTAATCCGGTTTTGTCTTCCACATGGGACTTCTTCGCTTTTATCTTCTTTACTTAAAATGCTGTACAACTATAAAAGTAAATCTCTATTCACTATTATTAATCACCAATCAATATTGCTATTAAAATGGACATTTGCAAATAGTATTCCTTGTACTGGAGGTGTGGCTTTAGGAAACATATTTAGCTCTGTGCAGAACTGATCATATTATTATCATATGTAATTTTGCATGGTTTCAATGCATCATACAGTTACAGTACCATGGGTGTATACTTTTATCATAGGTTGGTAATCATAATGTAATAGGCAATGACATGGCTGTGCTCTAGCCATGTACATTGTGTTGTAGCAGCAACAGGGCATAGTCAGTAGGCCTGCCCAGTTAGTACCACACGCTATCCATAGAGCTACGCAGGGGGTGGATTTGATGGAACCCATGATCTTAGACGCGTTAAAGCCAGATTTTCATATGGTTAGTTGTGTGACACCTGTGTGCAACTAAGTAACTCAGACTTTAGGACAGCAGGATCATCGAGTTCACATGATTCCAAAATAAAATGAAAACTTACGGACACATCTGTCCCTGCTCTCGTAGTAGCCTGGGCAGCACTGATACCTCCTGCGATAGTCCATCTTCACTGCCTGTCTGTAGGCTGTCTTGTAGGTGATTCTAAAAACAATCAAATGCAACATTCGCTGTGCTCCTTTGATACACTCCTGGCAGGAACAATTTACATTTCACAATTTAGGCATTTAGCAGACGCTCTTAATCCAGAACAATTTACAAGTAGAAAGATGCAATTGGAAATTGCAAGTGTGGTTGCCGTTGACTCTATGGGGGCCAATCAGAGATGGGGGGCCAATCAAGAGAAAAGGGTGACATCACAATATCAAGGTATATATTTTGGGAAAATCGTGATGTCTGATTGGGTGAAGGGTTACATCAGTAACTCGGACAAGTACTTCAATGGGAAAACCCTTAGAGAAAAAGGTTACGTCAGATGATGAGTAAAATGCCAAGAATAATAATATACATACCTGTGGCGGGTGCATCTGTATGATGTGCGGGGATCAGAGCATGGCTCCTCTGTCACATGGTCATATGGATGTGAGTAAGACTCCTTCACTGAGGTGGTGTAGCTGAAAAGCAGAAAAAGTTGCATACGGTCAACGGAAAATCTATGAATCATCGTTTTCCGCTAGTTGACTGGAAATGTCGTCGATGTCTTTCAACTTGTTGATATCAATCTGCAAATGAATAGTGCCTTGGAAAAACACTGAACAATGGCCCAAACTTAAAACTGTATTCAATAGCACTTTGAGCATGCTTCTTTATTAGAACTATTGATTATATTTTCATTATTTTGTAATTCTAGTCCTTGCCCGTTCGAACATATGCTCTGAATTATGTGCAGAGGTTGGATTATGGGGTGTGTGCACAGTATATGAGGGATTGAATGTAGGAAGTCTCAGAAGTAATGTTGGAGAACCCGGAGTCTCAGAAGTAATTTTGGAGAACCCGGACGTCTGTTTCAGCATGCGGCTGTTACCATGGCAGTGGTACCAGTGATGTCAGATGCCGAAATCAAGTATCTTCGCTATACTAATTACCTCTCAACTTTTCAGGCTGTGACCCCCAACAGGGGACCCCTCCACCCTGACAAGCACTAGGACTTGTAGGAGTTGAGGCGTTCAATTTAGTTTGACTCGGCTCCACAGATAAACATAGTGAAAATAGTAGATCTTACAAGCGAGTCCTTACATTAATTGTCCCACAGGTTGAGAACCACTGCTATATAAAGTACAACGATTGCTTCACTTAATGTGAAACTCCCAGGAGGAAGTTCTAAGCAATATATCGTCACTGTCGGGCAGAAACCTTGTATCTCCAAGTTTCAAATTTGTAATTTTTTTTTTCGCAAAGTAAAGCCCTGCTTCATCATACAAGGTTGTCACAGAAAAGTAATGAAAACAGCAGATCTACAAGCACACAACGCCTCGCACCGCGAGGCGTTGTGTCCTTGTAGATCTGCCGTTTTAATCATTTTTAAAATTATAAATACAAAACAAACGGTTTTGGACATACAAGGTTTATACATATACTGTAAGCTCTAACCAAGAGCTAAACTGTGAGATTGTAGCAGTAAGTCTACCTTACACAATTCAGTACTCAGTATATATTTGTTACAACTGGACAGAACTGACCTCTCCCATAGGCTGCACACATTAGGGTCTCTGGGGTTCAGAGACCAGGACTGTCCAAGCAGGAAGCCCAGAACCAGCAGGACGGCAAAGCTCCGCAGATAAAGCATGCTGAGGACACAGAAGAACACATAAATAGTATAAACAGTCAAACTAGCGTGCACACATTTTCTTTGGCACGAGAAGCAAGAGCCAAAATCCTAAGATGAACATTAGAACAAAAACATTAGTTGTACACACAGACAGACAAACAAACAAACCAAAAAGTAGGTTCTTAGGTTTTAGGCTTAGGCTTGTTTGTTTATACATTGCAATAGATTATTCTTCTCAGACTGACTACCTAATATATTAATAAACTGAAGAGTTTAGAGACCGCATTTTAATCTGTTGGTGCAAATTTTGCCCACACAGTCTTGTTATTGACCCAAATACATGTATGATAGTTCAGTAAGCTACTACATGTGCTGTGCTGTCATATGGTGCCGCAAAGAAACATTGCACAACTGCAGAACAATTGTCAAAAACATGTATTAACTCTCACCACATGCTTCTACTCTCAAACTACACTAGAATTATTGTTGACATTTTCTGCGCAGCACATCATATTTTCTGGCCGTACAGTATCTTTGATCGAGGATGTGTAACATTTCATAATCTAATGAATAGAAAGATTTATTGTTAACCTCTCTCTCTGCTGGTTGTAATGGTATTCTTAGCTCCTATAAATTTGCGGCAAGTCTTTATCCCCCGTAAAAGAGTTCATTAAACACTAAGCAGAGACGAGGCAATGGGCCAAACCTTAAGTGTTAACCCTGTCTGCATCTGAACGTTGTCTTACTGTAATATGGTACATAGAAGACTGGCACACAATAGGGAAGATAGACACAAGTTGAGAGAGAGAGAGAGGGGGGTAGAGAGAGACAGATAGGTACTGGAAAGAGAGAGAGTGTGTGTGTGTGTGTGTGTGTGTGTGTGCGTGCGTGCGTGCGTGCGTGCGTGCGTGCGTGCGTGCGTGCGTGCGTGCGTGCGTGCGTGCGTGCGTGCGTGCGTGTGTGTGTGTGCGTGCATGCGCAAGAGAGAAGTAGAGAAGGGAGAAAGAGAGGGATCAGAGTGAATGAATGTGACTCCCAACTTCATGCTAGCCACCATCAATCAGAGAAGGAGTGAAGCCTCCACACTCCTCCATCTTCCCCTTCCACACTCCAACACCATCTGGATGTTATCAGCGTGTCAGGCCCAAGAGAGCGCCTCGTGATGGGGACCCTTATTAGGCTCTCAGGGAGCAACAGGGAGGCTATTCCCCAAAGAGAGGACCCTTTCCCCCTCAGACTTTTCTGTGGAAATGGCCACAAGTTCAGCAGCCCAGTGGTATGAGCCTCTTGAAAAGGCCATTGGTCCCATCGTGGGAATAGGGCAGTTTATAGAGAAGGGCACATCATGTCAACATAGGATTGGTCAGGCCTGTCCCCTCTGTTTTCCCAACAAGTCCCCTCTGACAGTGGGGCTGTACTGCTTCTCAAAGTCATCCACAAAAGGCGCTGTGAGAATTCAATTATGTTAGGGCACTGCCACTGAATACCAGAAAGTATTGAGGGTCAAATATGGAGTAAAAATGCGTACGAGAAAAAGTCACTCAGAGAAATGATATGAGATTTGAGATATGAGATTTTTTTATCACTCACTTTATGTATATTTTTTATATTTACATTGTTGTCCTATTAACTTACTCATTTCATTTTGTTTATTTCTTTGTTCGTATTACTATATTTTGTATAATGCTTTAAATAAGGAAACTCATTTCACAGAACCTTTTACACCTGTAAATGTGTGTTGTGACAATAAACTTGAAGTTGAAGTTAACGTAGAATGTCACTACAGTGAAATATAGTAGCACTGAAGTGAATAATAACAAATTTCCCCTTGCACTCAACATCCTTTAGGCACACTGGATAGAAACACCAACAAACGAGCGAGTGCAAACAGGCTTCAGTTTTCACCCCTATTTGACCAGTGCTGCCCAGAGTCTTGGCACAGTGAGAACTGTGACATAAATCTCTTGTCCGCTCACTGATCTGGTGCTTTAGATATACATTCCCTCTCACTACTCTCCTCTTCATTGTCAAGGGCTAATTCACTTTTTGGCACGAACGCTAACGCCTAAGAAAGCCTTAACCACAAAAACAGAATTTTATAAGAACAGGCGTATGGTTTTTATTAAGACGAGCAATCGACTTTACCAGCAACTTCATTGGGCTTGGGGGTAAATATTTTTCATTACCTATTCTTTTATTTTTTTTCCTCCCTTTCTTTCTTTTTTCGTTTTAATTGTGCTTCATTAGAGAAAGCCATCAAACCGCATGGGAATGCTTAAGTGCTGAGAAACAGAGCGGGAAGGCCTGCTTAACGAGTGCAGACATGAGGAGAGTTGTTTTGATGTCAAGCTCAGCTGCAGTTCACATTATATTATTTAGACTAGCTTCAGGTTGGACGGTGAGTAGGTAGACGTCTGGCACTCCAGGAGGTACTATCATCACCTACTCCATTACAATTGTGCACTTTGTACTTTTCATTGACTTTCTGCTCACTGGTAAGTTCATTATGTACGTATAAAGGAGGATTTCATTAAGTACAACCATAGCATCGATGTGTTCACGGAACACTTTTGTAGCATACAAATGCAGGTGCTCAAAAACTGATTTATATCATTATTATGCAGCTCCATCCCCATGATGTGCTGATCATTGATTCCTCTCCTGGCCTCTGATTCAGATAGCTCTCCACAGCCTCATTAAATTCAGCCCTAAGTTATCATTATTTCCCCCCATAATAGTTCATTTTAACACACCCATTTTCCAGACTGGCTTCCTGATCTTTCTGTCTCAGAAAACCTTTGGGGTACATGGCAGAAAGTATGATGATGAAACTATCAATAATCTTGAGCTACTGTATCTGGTTTAAGGCTCTCATATTTGTTTAGATATTATCTTTTACCAGCTAGCCTCTCAGTGGTTAACCTGTGGATCAGGGCCCCGGGGGGAGGTGCCCAGATGATTAACTTCTTTTCTCACTTAACAGTAAACAAACCAAAATAAGGTTTAGGTTTATAGAGGGTATATGCACATTTCTAAAGTTACAATTTAAGGCCCTTTTAATACCTCTAAAATGACAAATTAAACATTGGCCAAATTGTCAAATATTTTTTTAAATAGCCCGCCTCGCCAGTCGCCACGCAAACCGTGAAGTGTTATAACCATGTTATATTATACAAAATGTAATTCCTCAACTCTTAGTGCTCGCCAGGGTGGGGGGGTCCCCAGTTAAATATGATTATTTGGGAGGTTGCAGCCTGAAAAGGCTGAGAACCACTGTCTTATCCACTGGTAACACGAGCTGATACAGTACACCAGCTATAATGTTACTAGCCTAGGTTTTGCTTCAACACTCTTTGGGTTTATTTAAAATGAGAAAAGCAGATGCTCTTATCCAGCTCAGTGAAACTTTCATGTGGGATTATAAAACAATAGAGCAGAAGAATACACACAAGACTCAAAACACAAAATATCTCTCTCTCTCTTCCTCATTCCCTCCATCTCTTTCATTTTCTCTAATTACTTCATGGACTGATCATTTGTCTTCATGTTTTTGAACATGTTCCAAACATATAACGATTCCCATAAATTGACACGAGTACAGAGGGCCTATTTATAGTATCTGAGGGATTTTTGCTAATTCATTGGTCTTTCCTCGGGCCTATAATATCAAGACCTAAACTTGCGAGCCCACGCGTACGGCGATTGTACCACCAACTGAAGAGAACTGTAACTCTCTTTCCATGACCGCACAGGGCTCTTCAATGAAAACATTATCCCGAAAGAAAACAGATGCATTTGGTTTTGTATTAATCTCACTAGACACTCTTACCCATGTTATTACCATATTCAATTTCAATCATGGCTCCTGCTGAACACATAAGTGCTGACAACTGAAAAAATATTTTGATTTCATTCCATGATCGAGAGCTGGCTGTTCCTGAATCCTGACACATGCGCATTTCTTTCCTATTTAGACTAGGCAGTCACTGTGCTAGCATGCTGTAATGGCACCTCCATCTTTGACATGAATAACCAAAATATAAAAGCAACTGAAGGATGATAAGAATCATGGATGAAGACCTTGGGATCTTTGATGAACATACACATTTTTTTTCACTTAACTATAACTTCGCCAAGAAGTCCCATCAAGGTCTCTTATACAAAGGAGACCTGGCCAAGATGGCAGCAAACTTAAAGAAACAATTTAAAATGTGCTTGAATGTATGACACGTGACACTGAAAGAACTTGAAACTCAATTTCTAATCTAGTCTCTTCACGAGTACTGAAACGTTTAGATAACTGAATGATGAGCCTCAGAGCTGCAGTGTTGTACAGCCAGGGGTGTCGCACCAAATTCTGGGCCCTGGGTACAAGGATTCACTGTGGGCCCCCCATGAATGTTCTTCATAGGGGAGGGGGTTTAACCCATTTAGACTGGGAATGCATTATAACACTCTATTTTGTGCTTTAACTATTAAAAAAATAGCAGATATACAAGCTCACAGTGCAGAACCGAGTGCTGCGCTGCAAGCTTGTAGATCTGCTTTGAATATTTCAAATCCTACTAAGGTTTTTGGAATATGTTTCTATGTTAGTGGTGCTTAAACATTTTCACGTGAAGTACCCCCAAAATGATATGTATTTGGCCACGGACCCCAATCTAAAAATATTTTGTTCCAGGGACCCCCCAGAAGCGACTTTCCAAAAAATAGCAGATCTACAAGCTCGCAGCGCAGCACTCTGTGCCACGCTGTGAGCTTGTATATTTGCTATTTTTCAATAGCTAAAGTATAATAGAATTAAGGCCCCTCCACCTTGGGCCCTGGTAACTCAGTCCCACTTTTCCCCCCATGTGACTCCCCTGGTTGTACAGCATACTGTATATGTACACGCCTCCAGACAGTAGACTTTCTTACTCATCTTGGCATTCCATAATCTTCCTGATTATGGCAAGTGAATAAGAGACTCCTTGAGTACAGTAAGTTTCACCTTCATGCTGGTGAAATTATACACACATGGCAGTAATCTAACTGTTCTTCCCTGCATCTACTAATTCTACCCCCCCCCCCCCCCTCCCATTTCAAATGCACTCTATTTTCTCACTCATTTATTTGCTATACGTTTCTCTCTTTCACTCTAGACCTATATTTCTCCCACTCCCCTGCATGCTCTTTAGTTGAAATTCTAATTTGAAGTAGAAAATATTAGTCACCCTTTGGAAGAGAAAGAGAAAGTCACAGAGGAAAGGAAAATAAAATAGAAGGAATAACATATTGCCTGTGCAGTGTGCACAGCGAGAAGGGAGGGGTGTGTGTGTGTGTGTGTGTGTGTGTGTGTGTGTGTGTGTGTGTGTGTGTGTGTGTGTGTGTGTGTGTGTGTGTGTGTGTGTGTGTGTGTGTGTGTGTGTGTGTGTGTGTGTGTGTGAGAGAGAGAGAGAGAGAGAGAGAGAGAGAGAGAGAGAGAGAGAGAGAGAGAGAGAGAGAGCCTTGGAGAAGAAAAACAGAGAAAAAGAGTGAGCCTGTGTGTGTCTGAGAACTATGACAGAAGCAGAGAGACATGACTGCATATGAGACCAGTGTCCCATAAAATAGATTAAATAGATCTACAGCATAGATGTAGAATACAGAAAACATCCAGAATTTCCATTTCTTCCTCAGACAATTGTTACAACAATCGAATATTTATGCAAACACAATCTACAAACGAATATTTGCATTTGGTGTAGACTTGACTTATAACACGAGGGCTGCGTTTTGGCAATAACACATTGCTGAATCATCTATATCGCGTCATGTCAATTATTGTTTCATGATATACAAAAAGTAACCCTCAAGGCAACACGCAGTCACCTGCATGTTTTAATGTTATGGCCACTTGATGTAAGGGTAAAGTAAAGTAGCTTAATGTCTATATGTACTACTACACTTTGAGTTTCAAACAATGTGGGGTAATTTGTTTGGCAACGTAGACTGGCAATGCTTCCGATAACAGTGAATCTCTGGGTGATAAATCTTGATGTTCATGTGATGAAGAGAATGATGCTGGTGCAACATCTAGGCCACTGTCGCCCTTATTTAGAATTCATTTAAATGATCAACCATTAATGGTATCAATAGACCATATTTGTAGCCTCTATAGGAAAATCATGATCCTCATTAGACCTAAGCTTGTGTCATCAATTTACAATTCAACCTTTCGAATAACAAACCTATAAAACTTATTTGAGACTGAACCTGACAGAAACTGACAGCAGGAACGAATTAGAGCACTCCGTGTGACACACAACCACAGCCACGGGCCCCACTCCTGAGCCATGTCCCCTCCCCACCCCCGTCCCTCTCCCCACCCCCAAATCTATTAAAACAGAGTTACAGTAAACTGAATATAAAACCCATAATCCTTTGCATCTGGGTTCTTGTCTTGGCGCACAGGGTAGGTTCGGATACGACCGCAGCTAGGCTGGCGAGGCACTGCCATGTGCCACATGTTGGGTGGGTGGATTGGATGGGGTAGTAGATACCCTTAACAACACAATGTAGAAAAAGGGATGGGGGGGGGGGGACTATTCCATGCCACACCCAACAAGTCAGCTCATGACGCTTGAAGACACACAATAAACTCCAAAACAGAGAATAATTTGGCCCATTGCTCGGGTTTACCCAGCGAAACAAAAACTCCTAAATCCCAGTACATTTAATGGCGTTCACAGCAGAAGGCATCATATACGGTAAGAAGTTGGCACTGAACCGCACAGCTCAACGCCCCACACACCCCACACTGGAAAGGTTTCAGGGTGGAAAACTCTTGACGGCTCATGGGCCGCTGACGGCTCTCGTGGGAGTTGCGTGACACAAAGGATGATCTAGGAGGCGAGAGGAGGGGGAGGTTTCAGGGAGAGTACTTGGAGCTCTGCATTTCGCTGAGTGAGCGCAGCATCGTTGGGTTGACCTGTCACCAAGATTAATGTGAGCAAACAGCCAGGAGATCTTGAACTTTTGACCTTGAACTTTGGGGAATAGCAAACACAATTGCACTGGCTGTTTCTTTAGCCTCCTTTTGTAGACTACATGAGTTGAGCTCTGGTCTACTCCATAATTCCATCCTAGAATTATGTCAGCAAATCCCAGGTGACACTCAAAAACTCAAACTGAAAGATAAAAACAATACTGTATATATCAAAGAATCGATTCACAATTTAAGTGTTATTTTATATCTCGTTGCACAACAGTGTCGTGCAAATATAGTGAGATCTACAAGCTCACAACGGACTCTGAGTAAATAGTTGCCTCTATAGTTGCCTCTATTCACATGCCAGTCAAAGGTTTGGACACAGCTTCTCACACACATTGAATAGAAGGGTAGGGTATATGATCCCTCGCTGTTGTATAGGACTCTATATTCTTTGATGTATCTTCAGTATGCTGCCATCAGCTCGAAAGTTTGTTTCAATGTGCTAATTCAAAGGACATAGCTATATTATTTGTGTTATCAGTGTATTTATACACACATATCCCATAGCCTGGAGGGATTGGTGGGGCTGATGTTATTAGTTCACATACTGATAAATAACTGGCGTTGAGACATTTGAAAAATATATTATGCACGCACGTGCATGCACACACACACGCACGCACGCACGCACACACGCACGCACGCACGCACGCACGCACGCACACACGCACACGCACACGCACACGCACACACACACACACACACACATGCCTACACACACACCTGAAAACACAATATCCTGGCGGAGATGATTATGCATGGCAGTAATGGAAAAAAGTGAATGTAAAACACTGTGTTGTTCCTGTGGCTGTGACAACTTATAGACAAGCATGCTCTACTTGTGGCTGTGGACACTCTGCTCTATGCAGAAAAACAGGATAAATGTACCCCCCTCCATGCTCCCCCCACTAAACAGTTGTCCAAGTTTAGATTCCAGCGGGAACCAACAATTGCTAGCTCCACAAATTTGCTGGCCACCAGGTCTGAGGTCACTTCTCCCTTGAATATCAAAGGGAAGAGGAGAAAGAAAACAAATGTTGGGTCAGGGAGGTTGCAAAGCATGATGGTCACACCTATTCCTTTAACGCTTGTGAGCAGCTACAGTAGCAGTTATCCACTTCCACTAAACCCTACCATATATTTCTTCTTAGACCAGAGTCCCCCAGGGGTCTATAGGGCCTCCTTTTTCACCTCTACACCAAATATGTCGTTTTAGGGAAGTTTTCACTCTAAACTCAAAGCCTGTACTACTAGGGCTGAAAACATGATGGTCTGAGGACCGAAACATCCACTCACTTTTCTTGCACGTTTGTAAAGTAAAGGACTATTTTTGCATCTAACGAGCCTCATTTTTCATTTTTCAATGTGCAAGCTTTTTTAGTTTTTTTAGGATTCATGTTGTTACGTAAGCCACAGCACAACCAGGGGCGATGGTGGTGGGTTTGTGCTGGAGTCTGTCTTCATGAGTGCGGTCATGGTCATGGGGTATTGAGGGTACGGGTGTGTTGAGAGCTTATGTTCCCCAACAGTGATAGAGAACAGAGCCTGCGAATAACAGAGGCCAGGATGATAACGTCACCAGGGCGACACTGTTGTTTTGGACCAAATGAAAACATCAGCATGATTTCTACAAAGTAGTACAGAGAAGTCACCTGTGGAGTAAATGCCTGACTGTGGCATTTGAGTTTAAAAAGATGTTTCTCTCTAGTTCTCTCTCTCTCTCTCTCTCTCTCTCTCTCTCTCTCTCTCTCTCTCTCTCACTCCAAGTTCAGAATACATTTCAGGCAGGGAGCATTCTTCCCCACAGATTGGGTGTTAATTGTTGTAATGCTACCCTTGCAAACACATCTAATGCGTTTGTCCTTTTGACCAGTCTCTTGATATGACACGCAAACCCATCATTTCCTGACCAATACAATGAGCTCAGTGCTGACATGCAACATTTATGCCTGGAACCATTTTGGTGTTTTTCTTTCTCGTATATGAATTAAACAATCCACTGTCATTTACTGTACTGTATATGGTGGCTGTGTTCCATGACGTTTGGACCCTTGAAACCATATTTGTCTAATTTCCAAAATACAGGAGTGCCAATGAAAGAAATGTACACAATAAGCTACTCTTTGCAGATGTGGTTTTTGTCTTGACAACAGCAAAACACTTTTCTTTTCTTTTGGGGTTGTTGTGATGGGCTTCTGGCCAACGTGAGGCCTCTTCTCTGTGCGTCTTTGCTCCCCGTTGCAATTCCCCAATTGAGAGGAGACTTGTGCGCTCTCGTGCACAAGCCCACAGTGCAAACTGCCTTTCGGTCCTCCAAGGTCCAAACCATAACCACAGGCAGAATGACTGTGGCTTTATTGGTCAAAGAAAGTACAGGGATCGGCACAAACAAAATCAAACACTCAAAAACCAAACGCACGATGACAAACGCACAGACTTGCACATTGACAGAAGAGCAATAATTATACATACATGCACACCTTAATTGAAAGTAACTATTGGTCTTTTAAATAAGCTGTGCGTTTTAAACCACTTAAGAGTGCAAAATGGTGGAAAACCCAAAATGGAGGCCCGGGCTGAGGTTTCAGAAGGACATGACCATACAGTGCTGTAATTATATGTACCGTAATGCTCTGTGGATCATAATGTGTGCACAGACACGTGGGACCCTTGTAAAAAAAACACAGCCTCTCCAGAAACCATGACCAAAAAACATAGCCTTGCATCGTAAACGCACATAGTGAGAACAGAGGCAACGATGAGAAGTGGTGTACGGTATAGTGAGACCAATATCAGTTCTGTGTGTAATGGCCATGGACCTGAGTGATATTATTAACAGAGGGACAAGACAGCCAGCAAGGACACATATAAGGAGTAAGGACACATATTTTTCACCCACTTTCTTTCCGCAATTTAGTCGTTATGCCAAATTAATTCCTCCCCACATACATCTGTGTTGTCACTGCTGTCATATCCTACTGGCTCACCTGCCAGTAAGGAGCCCCTACCGGGAGGACGTAGGGCACTGCATGCCCTTTGTCCTACTCCTCCCGCCCAACACTACCCGCTCACAGGTGCCGCCCCAGCCCGCAGGAGTGTATGCAGTGACAAATATCCTCTCACACAGGCAAATTGTGTTCGTAGATAGACGCCCGACACAGCCTGATGCACCGCATCAGCCTGTGCAGTGCTGTGCATGGATTCGAACCCAGAACCTCTGTGGTAATCGGCAGGGACTTTACCACTGTACCACCCGAGTTTACCACTGTACCACCCGAGTGCCCGACACATATAACTGACTGTGTGTGACCACTAGTATATCAAACCAAGATTTCCCATACACCACCTCTTAATCATTTGACAAGTTTAATTTTATAAATGTTATATTAAAATCACACCTAGTCCATTTTGTACAGTAGGTTTGCACCTCTCAATAATTGTCTATTTCTTATTGTATGTATTGCAGTGTTTGTACTGTGTGCAAGGTCCCAATTGATCTGTATGAGTAGTAGTAGTAAAGTCACCAAGACTAATGTGTTTGGCATTTAAAGTTATTCTGATATGAACGGTTTGACCATGACATGTCATGTCACAAGAATTCTCAAATGTCCGCATCATGTTACAAGTATGCTGACACATATCCCTGTAATATCCTGGTTTGAATGATGTGTTGGAATGTTCATTGTTGTAATGTTGCTGGATTAATCATTAGTGGCATGTTTATACACTGTTAGAGCTGCCTCATCTCTTCCTGCCATACTCATTGGTGTCAAATCCACTCTCAACTGATATGGTGCCGTTGACATCGAGGAAGTTCCTAATCGTCGCTGTTAGGCCTGAAACCTTGTATGTGCAAAACCGTTGCTTTTCAGGAAATGAAAAAGGGTCCCGGCTAGCTGTGTTCAATGGATCCAAATAAAAGTATAAATAAGAGCTTGTGACAAAATTATAATTACCAGGGTAATTATAATTTGGTCTCTTATTTATATTTATTTATTTGTTAAATAATATGTATAAAACCCACAGACAGACTTAAGCACACATTCTGGGCATATCATCAGGTTATCATCGAGCCCTATTTCCTATACTTTTGTACTGTCATACCATTCATTTATGAGAACCCCCCCCCCCAAATAAATAAAATAAAAGACAATTAAACAAACAAACAAATAAACAAATAAAAAGTTGAAATTTGGAGAATCGGAGATACAAGGTTTCTGCTTGACACCAAGGTTATACTGTATTCTCACAGATACAGTATGTGACTCATGCTTCAGCTGTTGATATTACAATTTTAATGGGTTACAAAACTCATAACGATGGCATGCTGTATGTACAGCATTTGGCCTGAAACTGTATTACATTATTTAAAATTTCCTCATTAAAAGTATAGTTAATGCTTAGGGTCCTGTCTTTTCATAAAACACATTAGATTAGAAAGTATTCATTAAGCCTACACAAAATTACGGGAACAATAAACACTACTTACTTTTTTCAAGAAAGGCTTTAGTTGGGCAAATAATAGCCTACTTTAGCCAGAATTACAATATCATGATAAAATGTTTGCCATTGAGCTTCAAGTTCACATGAGCTCAGCATGCCTTTTGTTTGTCTGCCTTTTTGTTAGTACAATTATATTTAATGGAGTCTATTAGATTAGATTAGACATTCAGTATGTACAAACAAGTGTTGCATTGGTGCGCGTGACGTCATTTAATGACGTCACGCGCACGTTGCTTAACGCGTACGTTGCTTAACACCTACTGTACTCTACAGGAGTTAACCGGTTCAGACAATGTCTATTGATATGCATACAGGCTCGTCCCTTTGTTAAAACACCCTGTTGGGCCACTACAGCGTATGTAAATGTGCGGGTCGTTTTGCATCGATGCATGTCCGTGCGCGTGAAAGATACGGGACGGCGTCTACAGTACACGCGTGACCAGACGAATGCAACACTGTTTACAAAACATAACACTAACATAAATCTCACCCATGTGACCCAAGTGCCACAACATAGATATAAACACTCTCATGGCGCCTAAACAAGAGTCAGTTTCATTGTTAAGGACATACATTTGAACAACAACAACAACAACAACAACACAATAGAACTTAAACATAGATACTACAAGGAACACATACTATCTTCAGCAACTTGTGAGCCTCACATGAACAAGACAGAAGTATGGCCATGTTTGATACTATGTTCAACTTGTTTATTATTTTAGGTGAGAACCTTGTATAAGCCCTAAATGTTTCCTTTCTCACCTGCACTTTACCTTTTGTACTGTTGTTATTGTGCGAATTAAACAAAATACATAAAACTAATTATGGCCACCTTTTCCTAGCTCTGTGGGTTATTTTGCATTTTAAAAAGTATATTCATATCATCTGAACTTTGACATTTGTCTCATGTCTTCTCACACATCACACACACACCCTGCTTTTATACATTTTCCCACCATCACATAACTAATATCCATAAGCAGTATGTTTAAATGGACATGTAATTTGACTTTCTCCGATTTGCTTCGTATATACAAATCTTTTCTGTCACGCACTTGGGGTCAAAACATTGTGGGAAGGGCCACTCTAAATAAAGATTCATAAAGTGCTTCAGATGCTTTGTCTGATCTTCTGGTGATAAAGCCAGACTTAGCCAAGCACTTATTCACCCATGTTTATTAGTATTCAGAGGTCTCCCAACATACACACGGGCTGTGGGGTCAAGAGCCTTTGAATGCTTGAGAGGAGTTTAAGAAAACCGCAACAACCTCACTGAACTCATAAACAATCATCAACTGTTGATGCTAGCAGTGTCTGTGAGGATGCTAGCTTACAGTATATGGTAAGGGTCTAAAGCCCCACATAATGTTTAAAACTTACTTTGAGTATTTTGAATGAAATTGTACACATCTATAAGTGTTCACACCATTACCTGCAACTACTGTACATTTTGATTAGCTGAAGGGAGAATTCTGCCACAAGGTTTCTCAGGGGAAAGGACGAAACATTTCCATTACATTTTCTCTGTTGGCCATACAGAGCACGGCAACAGTCCGCCATTCCGAAACACCGCTATTCCGAAGCAGGGTTAGGGTTAGGTTTAGGGTTAGGGTTAGGGTTAGGGGTAGGGTTAGGGGTAGGGTTAGGGTTAGTTAGGGTTAGGGTTAGGGTTAGGGTAAGGGTTAGGGTTAGGGGTAGGGTTAGGGGTAGGGTTAGGGTTAGAAGTCAACGTTCGGAATAGCGGTGTTTCGGAAAGGCGGGGTGTAACCACAGAGCACAAACACTGCAGCAACTTAGCTCTTTACTTCAGCCATGAAGCGGTAAGTGTAAAACACTTGTAATAAGGCTATCTGTATGTTTGTCTGTCTATGTATACTGTCATGCTATCTACAAATCTGCCCACTGTAAACAACAAACACAACTCAACTATACATACTTCTAGATTGCTTTGTATATCATTTACATAACCTCTGCTCTAGAGGCCACTTGATTTGTCTGAACTCTTGATTAACACGTCCAACTTATTCTCATTATATTGTATTTAGCCCAAAAATAGAAAACAGGTTGACAAAAGTAGAGAGAATTGCAATTAAAAAAGCTAAATCAACAAATTAAAAAGTATATTAGTAGCCTAGATTTCTCATAACAAGCCAGGCTATTCAAGCTATGGACCTATGAACGACTCTAAGAAACCTCGTATAGTTGACAGAATGTCTATAAGCTCTCATGTAGGCTATGCTGTGTGCATTCTGAATCTTGTGTGCATGGTGCACATCTGGATTTACTGCAAGTGTGGTGGCAGATGCAAAAACACTCTAAATCTATTTCACAGTCTTGCTCCGTTTCACAGTCCATCAATCATTAGCCAATCAATCACTGGCCATTGTGTGTTAAGTAACAGTACTCCAATCACTGGTTTAACCTGTAGTTTAGTTTCTTGCCGGGGGGAAACAGGCAAACAGACTACATACACAGAAGGGAAATGCTGAACCGGTGCAGACTCCAAATCACCAGTCATCACTAAACTTTCAATCACACGTCCATATAAACACAGATGTGCATAGAGAGACCTGGCTTTGCATGTTCTGTGGTGCACTTCTAGACATACACCTTTCCTACACACACACACAAACACATGCACGTGTGCAACGCACGCACGCACGCACGCACGCACGCACGCACGCACGCACGCACGCACGCACGCACGCACGCACGCACGCACGCACGCACACACACACACACACACACACACACACACACACACACACACACACACACACACACACACACACACACACACACACACACACACACACACACACACACACACACGCACACACACACACACACACACACTCTCTCTTTCCATCCCATCATTATCCTGGCCGAGGCTTGTGCAGTTTGCTTACATCTGTGGTCTTGACCATAGCAATAGTGGAGCTGTAGCCCAAACTCAATTGGAAATGTGTGAAGTCAAATCCCATCTGCCTTGGAAAAGCACAAACCTTAAACAGAGCCCGGGAATCTACCGTGCCAAGATATAAATCAATATCCATCCTGTCTAGGTGCTACCTGTATGCTTACTGTAAGAAGAGCAGTCTTTGGGCTTCTATAATTAGTCATTTTAGACTTTAATTTAGATGAATAGATACAAGCTTATATCCCTGATCATTTATCCAAAACAGTCAGTGCTTTACCGAAATACTAGGGATGTAGCAATATCGTCATTATCATGATGTACAATAACAAAAATGTCTAAATAGTTTTGTGATCCCGGGACAATATTATCACGGCCTGTGAAAGCATCACCATAGGTATTCAGGCTGAAATTTGTATTGTTTTGTTTGAACAGCAGCAGGGTAAAATTTCTCTTGGATATTTATCTAGACATCTAAACTATTGTTATTGGCTGAGCATAGCCTTGCCTAACTTAACTAGTCAAACAGTTCTGCCAGCTCTGTACCAAGAGACACAAGCTAAAGTGGCACAAAGCCTCAAACAAGAAGAGTGCATCTCATTAATCACATGACAATAGCATCCATATTGTAATCATATGAGGGTATTTTAAACATCATGATAAATATTGTATCGTGGACTTGTATTATTGTGATATCGTATTATTATCGTATTGTGAGTTTGTGGTATTGTTACATCCCTAAGAAATACACACACATGAAATGTATCACGTGTGCTATTAGTACAGACGATAGCATGACAGTCTACACGGCACGACATCTTCAAAGGATCTCATAAGTTCCTTATAACCACAATGGTTCATCATCAGTCATAAGTCGACTTCTGCTTTCTCCAATAGCGACTGCATGACTATATTATTGTGAATGCAGTGTACCGTTCGACATCTATGGTGTCTTGTTAAGGCTGGACAAGAACCAAATAGTCGAGAACCAAATTTTTAAAACAAATTCTTCATGATATGTTTCTTATATGTTTTAGACCTTGTTGAAGACCTTGTGTTGCCTTCCTCAATGAAAAGGACTTGGAGATGAAGTGCCTTGGATTTGTTTTCACTTGTTGATCTGCAGTTATTAGGCCACTGGGGAGACAAAGAAGTACTTCTTGGAGTCTGTGTTTATATATTTTCTTATATCAACACAAAATAATTCTAATAGATTTTATGGACTAAATCGAGTATAATACAGGGTTGAGTGATGAACCACCTAACCCTGAATTATACTTCGTTGTACAATGGTGTTGTACAACAATAGCGAAAAAAGACAGTCTTCATGCTCACAACGTGTCACGTTGCATTGTAAGATTGTAGATCTGCTATTTTCACTGTATAGTGTATAGGCCTATACATTTTTCATAATCGTTCATTATTCATAATCGAGGCAAAGGTTTGAAATCCGTCCTATTGATTTGAGATCATATAGCCCAGCCCTATGTCTCGTCTACACGTACAGGGGGGGGGGGGGGGGGGGGGGGTGTTATCCTTTGTGACACAAGGTATGAGAATGACAGATGCTTCATACAGTGAACAAAAACCCCCATGCAATAGCTTTAACATGACTCCCTAAGTCTCGGTTCTACGGGGTGAATGCAGTTTACGGAAAAAGGAGTGCGACCGTGCAGCATCTGGGTTCAATTAAGACCGCACTCCTAATGCGACTGGATGGCAGCTTTTTTTTGCAGCAGCAGCTAAGACTGAGCGATAGCCTGGAACCTATTTGGATTGATGTTGGTAGGTATCTGTGTTTTTTTCCCCCTCTCTCGGTTGTTGTTGTTGCTGCTGCTGCTGCAATTCTTTTTTTTTATATATATGACCCTGGATAGCATTTACTGTTTGGGGGGAAATAATGGTATGACACCTGGGTATTTATTTGACAAAAACACCCAAGTGTGGATGCCTGCAGGCAGTGGTTTGTTTATTATTATAGCCCAGGTTTGTCAGACTTTGGAGAGTCCTAGAGTACCGATTATGATGATGTGTTTTATGCAAAATAGACTAATACATTTGAAAAATTGATTAAAGTATTTTTTAGATCATTTCAAAGGTAGGGTATGTGATTTTCTTTGGTTAAAATAAGTGTTAAATAGCTCTACTGGATATTCTGATAGTAGTCATGCTATAGAGTGTTTGTTCAGTAACAGGAGTCTCCATGTCTCTCCAGCTCAGGTCATGATACCAATTGTATCCAATCAGGATACAGATTGATGACACAACAAAAACTATCAGGCAAAATTGGAACTGGAATAGCTGATGAATGGGTTCTCTCTTCCGATTGGCTGACATGTTCTCACCTACAGTACCTGAAAATGTTTTCCTTTTATTAAAGAGCTGCAGAGACAGGAAGACTCCTGTTAGTGAACAGACAGTACCCTCAATAATTACTAACAGAATATAATGCTTTTTAACTAAAGAATATCACTTACCGACCTTATATTTTTCCATAAAGCATAATTCATAGTTTGTTTTATGACATTGTCGCTTGCCAAAAATAACAGGACTAATCATGAGGCTTATAATGCCACATTATGCTTTTGAGCACTCCTGCAGACATTTTCATTGGTGCTATGACAGTATGTCTAATGTTTTATTCATTGTGTAAATCTATTCTTCTGCAGTGTTGATGAGGTCATGCTGGTGTCAGCGAACCAAGTGTGTCAGTACTCACAAATTCATAACATAAATTGACCATACACCAATGTCACAATTTAAGACACTGTCGGTGATGTAGGTTAAAGAGAGACCAATGCAGGTACAGTGAGACAACAACAACACACAGGCTGCAGAAGCAAAGTTCTAGACACAGGTAGAACAACACAAACTAGCCTCTTTATTGCGCTCTCTCTCTCTCTCTCTCTCTCTCTATTTCCAGGAAGTCCAGTCTGGGCCAGTAAATTCCTTTGAGTTAAAGCTCATTGATTTACTGGCCTACCTCTGGCACATGGAGTGCTGCCTTTCTGGAGGACGAGTTGGAAACCTGCGTCTTATTAATGGCATCATTTTAGAGCAGTTTTATTTTTTCTCCTCTACACAGCCTAAAATGCACTCTTTCTCCCTCGCACACACAAATGGTCGCTGTCCCATTCTCTCTCTCTCTCACTCGCACACGCGCGCACGCACGCACGCACGCACGCACACACACACACACACACACACACACACACACACACACACACACACACACACACACACACACACACACACACACACACACACACACACACACACACACACACACACACACACACACACACACACACACACACACACACACACACACACACACACACACACAGAGTCTACCCCCCTCCAGTCCCTCCAGATGGGCTTCGTCCCTGCACAAGCATCTGGAACTTTAAAAGTCCTATTTTCTTCCCTTGAAAGCTTGAGCCACGTGTGCTACCCTGAAGGTGAACCCATAGAAATGTTCCTATGTGGTGTCTCATTCTCCGCTCCTTTGGACAGCAGTGGCTCTCAGTTTTAAAAGCCTTTATGTACATGTCTTGGCGTGGTATTTACACGTCTTATCAAGCTAATGAAAGACAACTTGAGCCACTCTACTATTTAGTTACTCTGGCATTACAGTGTTTGAAATTTTATTAGGGAGAATAACCCCTAGTCTTGGACCAAGACTGACAGACATTTCTTTTATTGATTCTGACATTTGTGTACCTCTGACAGTCTTGGACACCACCCCCAAATAGCCACTGCAATTCCTCTGTAGTCTGTACAGTAGCCTACCTGTATAAATGCCAAATATAAAGCGCTTATCCTAAAGCACCAGATGTTACCCATCTCTGTAGGCTATAGTTTCTGTATTATTCCACATTTTTCAAGTCTGTGCCAGACGTTTTCTGTATTCCTCGTTGAGTATAATAGTGGTGCTGTTGCAGCAGGTGAAAGCTGGTATTACACTTAATGACATTCAGGCATGAGATTAAAACACATTTTTACAGAACAATATCAGAATAATACAGAAAACAAGCGTCTTGAAAGGACGGGTAACAGCTGTGGCTTTAGTAAGTGCTTTATATATACGGGAGGACCACAGGCATTTAATACAGAATTGCAGTGACTATTTGGGGGTGGCATCCAAGACTGTCAGACTCAGAATCAATAATACATCTCTGACAGACTTAGTCCATAGCTAGAATAACTCCTTGACAAAAACATTGATAAGTGCATTATACACTACCTTAAAAGTTATAATTAATTCTAATGATTATGTACTGTAGGTATAGAGGTAATTATAGATATCAGAAGTTATTATGTACAAATAATAAGAACACAAGTGCATTTTTTAACAGATGAATTGATTATGTAGATTCAGGTAGGGTTTTCCAGTCAGAGGAGGCTTTAAATATTATAAATGCCTGCTTTGCTATTGATTTAGAAACTGTAGTAATAGAAAAAGGAGGGAGGGGCAATACACAGAGTGTCTTAGTTGATAATTTGAGGAAAAAGATACAAGTCATTTTAAATATTTGAGGATTATTGAAATGTATACATTTAAAAATAGAAAAATTGCTCCTTGGTGCACAGGTCTCCAACACGTCCGGTAGGTTATTGTGGGCCAGTAATGTTCGAAATTCACCAATCAGAATGGAATATGAAAGATTGTACCGATCCGTCTTGATCACATGACTGTAGAGATAGTGTGTACCAATTTGTATGATGTTTGGACAAAATCTGTAGAAGTAATATAAAAAGAATTGTTAAGCTAAAATCATCCCCCTAGTGGCGCTATAACAGGACAATGTGATAGGTGGCATGTGTTCCTCTGCCTAGTGGGAATGTGCGTGCAAACTACAAAGTTTTACGGCAATCGGATGCTGCCAGAGACTAGCCTGACACTTCAGTCCGCACATCACCACCCCCTGCTGGTGGGTGTAGTGTGGTGTGAGATGTCTGACGCTCGCAGTCAGGCAAGCCAGAGACAACCAGTGGCACGATATTATCACAATGTATCAAGTATTCAAGTATTTAAATATTGCGTGCTTAATGCTTATCTTCCACAGGTTACTACACACTACACAGTCTAACAAACAGGAACAATAATCCAACTGAAGCAAAGTGCTACTACATCAGGGGGTCTTCAGTATGACACCTGCATATCTGCCCCACACAACAGGAAGGTGGAGGTCAAGGGGAGACAAGAGGGCAAATACCCGCTACCACACAGGACATCCTGGGCAGACGACTCAGAGGCAGCCATAGCTATGAAGACAGAGAGTGGGGGCATCCTGTCCTGTTTGTGTATGTGTGTCCCATCATGCCAGGAAACCAAGGGGAAACTGTTGCTAACACTTTTCTTTTTCTGGATGTCCCATTGGGAAGCAGTGGCACCCGGAGAAACAGTAGATGTGTGTTTTGGATTGAATTCATGGCTAGCTAGATTGCTCCACTTTTCAAAAAATTAAATGGGGAAGCATTTAAAGCATCTATCCTGTATCTATCTCATTCTTCGCAATAACCATTATTTAACCATTACTAGTCCTGTGCCTAGGGGTGTGCACATGCAGTATATGAGGGATTGAATGTAAGAGTCTCAGTAGTAATTGGGCAGTCCATTGGGCAGAATAGTCACTAATGACGCCCAGTTGTGCAATACTCGTTGTATCCGTCTTATCAGTCTGTGTCCCTTTCCTGCCCATACATATATGGTGACCTCTTATCTCTGTTTGTCTGGCTCTCTTTTATGCCCATATATGGTGGTCCGTATCCAGGCCAGTCTGTGATGTCATCTCCAAATTTGGGCACTGTAGTGATGTCAGTCAGTGATGTCACTGTTTCAGCATGCGGGTATATCAGATTTGGGACTGCCCTAGTTCCAGGCCGCTACAAATCTCCATAGACTACCATGTAATTCACGGATCATGCACGCCCATGCATAGATCATGCACCACGTGTGTGCACACCGTTCACAGCTTTTAAACAAAAAGCGGAAATCCGTTCAGGCATTCATGAGATAGCAGCCATTATGTTTTCTTCAAATATAAACAAACATGCCTGCCATGTTTGAAAGATGGGGTTGGTATGGGGGTCAAACATGCAATTTTGTGATTTCACGATTTTATTTATTTTTTATTTTTGCAAAAAAATGCCCAAAACTCAGGAAACTCGGGGGTGGCGGCGGCGGGGTACGGGAATAACTCGGGAAACTCGGGTTGGGCCGGTGAAAGAATCTGGCCATGGCGTCCAGGCCAGTCTGTGACGTACTAATATGACGTCAGTGTAGACGGACACAGACATCAGACGGACAGACAGACATCCGGTAAATTAATAGTTAGATCAGATAGAGCACCGAAGTCTGACATCATTTACACATTCTACCTGGGTCCCATTTTTTCCCCCATTCTGAATTCCAATTTCCAATACGTTTTCATTCGTGTCATATAAGAACTGTGTTCCAAAAATAAACACATGACCTCAGTTTGACTCATATGGATATGATCTATCTGAAGAATCAACTGGCATCAAGAAAGCGCTAATATTAGTGCCGCCGAATTTGTACATTTTTTGCCAAAAACAGACTGTATCAAATATGAGTGACTGACAATCTTAAACGATACAGAGCCAGCTCCCCGACAATATCCGCGAGACAATTTGATTATTTTTGGACCCTGGTTCTTATATGAGATGATTTAAAGATGACCCAATGTTATTCTCCATAGAGAAATTACTTCCGGGAACCAGGGGATGAACGAGTGACATGAATCAGGACATCTCTACTCCATTGTCTCCGCCAGGCCGAAGGCGTGGCTGAGAATATATTTTGCACCCTGTCCGTGTGTGTGTCCGTCCGTCCGCCCGTGTGTCTGTCCATCTGTGGACAGCTAATCTCCGGCACTGTTGGACCTGATCGATGGGAACCTGTGCACACACACACTCCCTGGATGCCAGAGCCTAACATCTGCCCCATATCTTTTCACATGGGTCTGTTATAGCGCCACAGGAGGCCGATTTTTCAAAACACATTTTTAAGAATCGAAAGCAGAAATGCTCTGTCAGAAATCTCAGTGCGATAGTTCCAATATAAGCATTAGTCACGCTTTGCGGCGAGATCAAAGGGCACCGCAACTCTATCTCTCTCTAGTCTAATGGGTCTGATAACTCCTACATATTTTCTCCAAACATCATGCAAATCAATACACAGTATCTCTACAACAGTTATTAAATAAAACATCACAATCCATCCTGATTGCCTAGGATTGGCATCTAAAGTTTGCAGCAGTGGCTTGTTTTGAACATAACACCTCAAATCATAAACGCAGCATCCAATTGCCGTGAAACTTTGCATGCACTTTCCCACTAGGCCGAGGAAGACATGCCACCCTTTTCACTCTGTCCTGTTATAGCGCCACCATTAGGGTGTTTTTTGGAGCTGTGTGGAACACAAGCTCCCTATACGTGGCCGTGTGTGTGGGTCTGTCTGTCTGTCTGTCTGTCTGTCTGTCTGTCTCCGTCCGTGTATGTAGCCTAAACTTCGGCGCGTAACTAGTGCCGCACCATTTACGCCACTCGCGCAATATATACATCAAAATGTGCGGCTCGGCCGGGAATGGTGTTCTATTACGTTTCGTTCCGATCCGCCTTACCATGCCGACGTAATCTGCAAAAAACGACGCTTAATTGTCCCCATTGACTTATAATGGGACAATGCAAGAAATCACTTTCAAGTATTTTTCTCTCGTAAACCATAGGAGCTACAGTCTCAAACCTCGGAGAGGAGATTCATAATGATTTTAAGAATGAATCGAAAAATAATTACATCACTCGGCCTCATGGTGGCGCTATAACGGCCCACTTTACGTTTTGCCCCGTAACTCTTGAACCGTAGATCGGAAAATTAAAATTATTTTCCCCTGGATTCCTTGGGTCAAGACGCATCTCCCCATATAGGCCATGCCCATTTGCGCCAGGATAGATTTTCCGCCATCTTGAATTTTCTCCAAAACACACTTTTTGCTCCTTTTCCTACATATTTTCTTCAAATGTCACAAAAATCGGTACACATGATCCTGGGTGACCAGAGAGGTGCTGTTGAGTCTAGCCTGCCCTGAGCATCAACTGCAATACACACACACACACACACACACACACACACACACACACACAGCTCCACTTCGAACAGAGGTTCGATTTTTTTCCTTCTAAATCTGGTATTACTCCTACAGATTTTGTCCAAACATCACACAAATCGGTACACATTATCTATCTAGTCTAGTGATCCAAGACAGATCTGTCCAATTTTTCATATTCCCTCCTGATTGTTGCATTTCGATTTCGAACATTGCTGGCCCACAATAACCTACCTGACCTGGCGGAGACCTGTGCTCCGGGGAGCACTTTTTCAAGTTTTATTTTTTAATCTACAAACTTATTTATATTGACTTGCAGAATGAGTCTTGACTCACTGTCTTCTCCGCCTCTAGCTCATAAACTTGCATCTAATAAAACCCAGACTCAAGCTGAGTTTCCTGACCCAGACAGCTTTGCTCACTCTATGAATCTTCTCTGCCACGGTGCAAGCAAAAAAAAACATTGAGCTTTCCACAGGTCGAAAAAACAACCTAATCTCCAAACTCCCTACAGTCAGTCTGTCAGGTCTACATTCCCCTGTCCTCCTGTCTCGGTCATCGCCGTACATACGTAGTGCACCCCATGAGGATGAGAACTGGGAAGTTGATAGGAAACATCTTGCATGTAAACCAGGTCTGCCTCCCCACCTTCTCTTCCTCTGACATGTAAACACATAAGAGATGCGTATACGCCACTGTTTCCCAAACAGTGGGTCGGGACCATTTTGTGGGTCACTCACGACTCGAATGAAAATCCCCTTTTCTTTTCCTACATTTAAATATATGTATATATATTTCAAAAGATTATTTTGTAATAATTAAAAGTAAATGTTATACAAGAAATTCCGGAAATAAAAAAATATAATAATTAAGAAGTAGTGAAAATAGCTGATCTACAAGCTTGCAGCGCGAGGCGACGTGTTCTGCTATTTTAACTACGGTAGTTTGAGTCCCAGGCAAACGTTTAATGTCTTTTTTGGTTCTCGGCCTGAAGAGTTTGGGAACTACTGGTATACATACACACATGCACATGTGTGAGTAAAAGTCCTTTACTGACGCCATCAAACCTGCGCTGGCACTGCTATGTTGTCCACTTTTCCCATAAAGCAAAACCCACCGGAATCGCCGTCCGTGTTAATTTTAGTGAGGGCGCCTTTCCAGGCACACCTGTGTTATTTGGAGTAATGATCGTGCTGACAAGTGATAATCTGTCATTCTGTGTTTCCTCGTGCTTACTGCCTATAATTCTCTTTTTCTATTGTGATCTTTCTGGAAGATGGAATTGTTTTTTGAAGAAACGGGAAGGACTCTCATAAAATGCACGATGGACAGGGCCTGAACAGTCAAAGCTTAACACAGCTGGTGGAATGGATCTGAGCTTGAGCTCAAGAAAAACATCAAAATGGGGTCTAGCAGTTCTTGTCTGAGAGGTGCCAAGTAATAAAGGCCATTTGTTTTTCACATGCAGAATTCACATGAAGTAGTAATTCATGACATTTTGTCTCCAATTCGGTCTGCACAATGAATCGCACTTCTTACAGCGATGAGTAAAGCAAACAAAAAACTGAACAAAACAAAAGAAAACGGCATATTCCATTTAAAGAAAAACAAGGATCCCTTGGCTGTGCATTTGGGGCTACAGCTCCTCTAATTCTATATCTCGGGTTTCACTCGGTTCCAGTCGTCCTGCGTAGACACCAGAGTGAACCAAAGACAGCAGACCAGGCTCCTGAAATCTTAATGAAGAATGTCTCCATCACCGCTCCACCCACCCCTCCAACATGAAAACACCACCCACCGTCCAACGACATTTAAGCAACTCCAGGAAAGACCCTCACCACAGCACAAGTACCCTGTGGTCACAACCAAACCCACTCCTCGTGGCTCCTCCTTCCAATCCCAACTCTCTGACCTCTGTTTCTTTTTCTTTTATATAATACTGTATATAATTGGTTATTTGAGCCAGGCCCAGAGCCCCAAGTTACTGTACGTGTCCCACGGCGAGCACATGAACCAACCCAAACCATCAGGCACATGCACACACATAGACATCAAAGGGGGCTTGAGCCCCTGCCCTTTTAATCGCCTGTAAAAAGTGCCCTCTCCAGACCATGAATGCAGTTTTTGCTAGGGTGAAAGAAATGCAAATCCCCTCTTTCCATATGCCATACCCGAAGGCAGCATTCAAAAGAATTGCCTTGTCCAAACTCTCCTGAACTTGAATGCAGAATCTAGTGTAGAAATCCATATCTTACACCACATCTCCAGCGTTGGCTTGATTATGCTCAGTTTATGTTCAGTGTGGCATCACGCACCGAAAATAGCCGACCTCCAAGCTCACAATGCGTCAATATTTCCACCAAAAGGCCCTTTTAGAAATTTCAGACCTTGCCTCTCTAACATTCTCTGCACGTCCCTGAAAACCATGCAGTTGCAACTTGCAGGGCTGCTCAAATCTGCTCCAAATTATTTGTGCGGCTGCAGAGCACATGGAAGGCTTATATAAGCCTGTGGTAGGAACATTCAATCCATGTCACCTTCTCTTGAGTACCCTGTGTTTTTCATCAGCTCAGTTCTAGCATCAAAAGAATACAAATCTGGACACATGGATGGACATGGGTCATTGTTTTTGTTTTATGTAATTGGCTTTCATTATAGAGAAATACCTCATCACACTAATCTGATTTGCTTTACACATTAACGAGTCCATTTGGTTTCATTTGTACACTCCCAAAGTTAAGTTAACACTGAGGATTTTACTGTGTACCCTTGTATATTCTGTAGAAGACTCACTAAAGCACCTTAATTGGGAGATTCTATACGGGTAACCTAACGGACCTATAATGTTAATTTAACCCTGAGAGTTCTTTAAAAACATTTACAAACATCTTAAAGGTCCATTTGGTCCCATTTTCACACTCTCAGACAGAGTTAAATTAACTGAGGAACTTTTGCTGTGTAAAGGCATTGTCTCACATCAATAACCCAAACGTGGCGTGTCGCTGTGGGGTGTATAAGCCTGTCATAAAAATGTGTGTCTTTCAAAAGAGAACCTGCAGATGCTTCCTCTGTACGGCATTACACACAAGTGAGATGACGTTTTCACTTTGGCAGATCAAATTAGCAAAGCAACTCTCTCTACTATGCTTACCTCAGTTCTACTCATTCTATTTCTACCCCAGCCCCTGCTTCTGGCCAATATCATCTCCAACCAAAACATATCCAGTGGCTCACATAGTGGACCCTGAAAATTATCTCCTGGACAAACAGATGGCGAGTCAGACAGACAGAAATGTGCAATGCACGATTCTCCAGCTGTCTAAGCATTTGCATTCGGAACAGACTAAAAATACATTATTGCTATACCTGAAAAAGTCTGGATACGTACCGATTTTCAAGTGGGATATGCTATTGGTCACTAACCCGGTTCTCAGGAAGAATAGGTTGAAAAATAGTCTACTAATACTCTATTTTGCAGGATGGGCAGCACTTCTCAACACAATGCATATTATCAATTAAATTGCAGTCTATAAAAGGACTAGCCTATATCCTTTGTAACTTTTGTCATGTTTGTTGCTGTTTATTTCAGTGGAAGTCGACAGTTTTTTACCTGAAAGTCTTCTATTTCTCAAGGTCTAAACTTAGCTTTGCAAATACAAACTGCATAAATACACTCATCTAAAATGTATAATGTACGGAGCCCATAATAATGTAATCTCAGATAATCAGGGTAAAGAGAGAAAGGCTAGCACAAACACCAGGGTCAATTCCTCATGATTTGATTAAAGGGTCCATGATGGTAATGAATGTTCTCAACAACCTTTCCCTCCCTCCGCTAAGACTATAATTTTGTCGTTGTCGGGTGGAAACCTTGTATGTCCAAGACCTTTCGTTTTGTATTTATCGTTTTAAAAATGAACAAACTAGTGAAAATAGCAGATCTACAAGCACACAACGCCTCGAATTGCGAGGCGTTGTGTGGCGTGTGTTTTCACTACTTTTGTGCGACAGCCTTGTATGACGAAGCAGGGCTTTACTTGGTGAAAAAACATACAAACTTGAAACTTGGAGATACGAGGTTTCTGCCCGACAGTGTCGATTTGTTTCTCTGCAATACACATACACATGGGGTGAGCATAAACAATCCCACATCCATCCATCCATTGCTGTCCAGGCGCAACAAAACAATGGACCAACCCCTTGCTGTCAATGCACAAAGAAATAATACATCCTCTGCTGTCAATGCACAAAACCACATCCAACACATTGCTTTCCATGCATGAAGCAGCAATGGGCAACTCCCACTGTCTTGCTTGATAAGCTTCGTACCCTGCAACTGGATGTGCACTCACACAAAATCTTCAGTGTTACGGTCCATTTGGTTCAATTTGTAAATTAACACATGGTTTTAGGACTTTACAGGGCCATCACACAACGTGACACTAAGGTGTAAAGGTGACCTTCATATAGTTATTGCCAACCAACCTGTTAACACATCAGTGGCATGCATCAGATGCATCCTCTGCAGCCATCATGACACACAGTAAAAGGAGAGATCGATGTCTTGGAGTAATGGTGTTCAACCTTTTTCATATCAATTATCACGGCCCATTATTTATTCAGCATTTGAGCCACGGGCCACCATTTGATGAGATTTAGCCTCTCAGACCCAAAACTTGGAATATTGTGTTGTCATTGGATAAGAAGAGTGATGTTGGTACCATAGGAGAGATAACAGGACATTTTAATTGTGTAGACTTATTATAAAGTAAGTCATGCAGATGTTTAACAATAATTCAACTCTTGAGGGTGTAAAATGAAACGGGTCCATTTGGTTTCATTGTACACCCACCCTCAAGAGTTAAAGATCTATATGGGTCTATTTGGTTACCAACTCTCCATCATAGCTAGTAGTGGGTACCACTGGTGGTCCCCGGACCACTGGTTGAGAACCACTGCACTAAATGCTTAATGAAATACAAAGCCAAGAGACACGAAGGAGGAGGAGGCCACTCAAGGAAATAACAGAATTGACTTCCTCTTCAATCAGCCCTAACAGCGAATCACAGCTTTTATGAATCAAACTCATGGGAGATATAGCGCCTTAATTAGTTTACATGAAGAGAGCCAAGGAGATACAAAATCAAATAAATAAAACATCTTCAGGAAAATTATGGCTTACAGCAACTGCATAACCTGGTACAGATGATGCTAATAATTAGGACCAAATGGATGGTGTTCTCTTTGGATATTGACCACTAAGTTAAATGTGCAGTGTGTGTGTGTGTGTGTGTGTGTGTGTGTGTGTGTGTGTGTGTGTGTGTGTGTGTGTGTGTGTGTGTGCGTGTGCGTGTGCGTGTTGGTGCATAACTGATGAAAGGATACACAAAGAAGAAGAAATAGCCTAGGAGGGCTTAACAACAATATTTCTGGACGACTTGGACGAATTAATGAGAATTGAAAATTCACTTTCATATCATCAAAATAGTGATTTCACTACACAGCACAGCAATTAATGTCACTAGACAGCCAGTCATCTGCATCGCAAGCTACAACAAATAAAAACAATGACATCACTAAGCTGCATAGCTTATTTTCTGCGTTTGAGTGCTATTCGCCTATTCTTGATTGTTCGAAACAATTTGCTACATAAAAAACAAATGTTTGGAACTTTAAAGTGTAGGTAGGCTACGGAACTGCAATATATCCTAATCTACAGCAGAACAAATTATCCAAAAATAAAGCAAGCAACAACTAAGTGACAACAACTGACATAGGCCAATATAAAGTTGTACTCACCTTGCCGGTCCCGTGGTTCGTTTCAGTTTTAACAGTTTTAATTGTCTGCAAAAGACCAGAGCTTTCACACCTCGGACAGTCACCGCGGGGACTTCAAAGATTAAAGTCGCTTGTAGCCTCCTACACTTTCAAAGCAGCGCATCCAACTTTGTGTCGCATCCAACCAACGGGGGAGGATCCTGTCCTGGTCCCGGAGTGAAGAGTTAGCTCCAGAAACAGTGGAAAATTGTGACAGGGGACTCGTTGAGGGGAAGAGGAGTGGAGAGAGAGAGAGAGAGGGGGTGGGCTACACACTACAGAGAGACGAGAGGAGAGGAGAGTGAGAGAGCGTGTCAATGCATTGTTGTAGCCATAGACTATAGGCTACGTCAGAAAAGTAGGGAAAGATGCAGGAGCTGTGTAGATGCAGGCAAAGGCATGCGTGAATGATGAATTGATGATAGGCCTGACTTATTGGAGTCCACAGGTGCACAAGTGTCCAATTGACTTCATTCAGTTATTCGTTTATTTGTGTGTGTGTGTGTGTGTGTGAGTGTGTGTGTGTGTGTGTGTGTGTGTGTGTGTGTGTGTGTGTGTGTGTGTGTGTGCGCGCGCGCGCGTGTGTGTGCGCGCGTGCGCGTGAGAGAGATATATATTGATTGATTGATTGAATACTTTATTAGCGGTTCGCATAGAAAAAGCACAAGACAGTAGGCCTGCAGTTCAGAATAAGGTGTAGGCTACTATATAGGATTATAGGCTGCGCGCACGCGTGTGTATTTGCGTGCTTGAGTGTCGCGTTGACCATAAACGGTGTTGTTGACTCAAGTCAAAATGTCTTCAAAAGTTGATTCTTGCTTTCAGAGCTTAAATGGTCCATTCTACAGTCAGCTGCATGGGTTCTTCCTCAGCCAAACACAATAGCTTTCCACCGACGGGTGTTTTTCCTGTGGCTGAGTGAGTGGCGACAGAGATAAACTGGTCATAGATGGCCGGCACACATCCTTGTCACAGGGAAACAAAAATGAGGGAAAATAGTATAGTTTCCTCATGCACTTGAAAATGCATTAGGCCTAAACTAACAGCTCACATCTCAAAGTGTAGCTGTGCTTGAATAGGCTTGATTGATTGATTGAATAGGCAATTAGAAGTTTGCATTGGAAAAGGTACAGGACAGTACTAAACCACAATAATTTAAAGTAAACCCTTAAAGCTCAATGGCTTGTTTAAAATGGAGGCCTTGTAGGCCTACTCAGTTCATATAAATGAAGTAGGTCTATATAGATGCGCTACTTTAACGACACTCTTTAATAATAGTGTTGACTCTTGCACTGTTGCATCAACTTGCATGACATCACTGTGTATCACACACGAGGTTAAGATTGTCCTCGTAGAGTGAGCTCATAGTTTGGCTATGCAGTACTGTATACAGACCAAACTGTAGACGACAGTCGCGCATTATACAACAGCTTTTGTCAGTTTTATCACAATCAGCCAGTACGCTTTATTTTATTGTGTAGCACAATATTGCCATCTAGTGTTTTCCAAGAGACACGCACTGAAGCCTTCTCTCTCTCAGCTATTTCTTTTTCTGCTATTTTAGTTTGTTTTGTGTATGATGTGATGACAACTACATTTTATACATTTTGAAAAGTACCCTACTAGGACAGGTCCGCCAAAATCAAACTATCAAAAAGTACACGGACCACCTAACACGCCCGGGCCTAACACGAACTTTTTTGTGAATATATACCTTACCTACAACGAGTGGCTCCATTGGAATACAGGACACACATTTCCTTGAAAAGTATTAACTGTTTTTTTTTTTGGGGGGGGGGGGGGGGGGGGGCCTTTGGACCATAGAGTATGCTTAAAGTTTGGACCCTTTGGACATACGAGGTTGTCGCTGGTTTTCACAATGAAGGAACCGAAGAAGAATGAGCCTGTGACGTAGATCCGGTGTCATGTCAGCCGCCAGCAGGTGCCGCATGTTCACAGTTAGGACAGAAGTCTGTTGTTATTAAACTTCTATTATCCCTTCCAGAGGTTGTACAGATGTCAGTTTGCTGAATTCCCAAGTCTCGAGGTAAAACAGTTGATTTATTTTTCGGTGACGGTTGCTAATGCTATTTGCTGTAGTTATTATCATTGTATTAGCGCGTAAAATCACATGTCCCAGGCTGTGATCCTGTGTGTACGTTGTGATCCTCTGTAATATGTCAGTGGTTTTCGACCTTTTTTCATACCAAGGTGGTCCATTATTTAGTCAGCATTTGAGCCACGGACCACCATTACATTTGATGACCACTCTCAGACCCAAAATGTGGAATATTTTGTGATCAGCAACTTGCAATGGGCCTGGTGTACAAGATACATTACACCACTATGATACCCAAGTACCTGTCAAAATACTTTATAAACATTAAGGATGTCCATAATTACAACACCAGAGGCAGCGCCACAGATCACTTTCAACCCAGAGTCAAAACCAACAAAGGGTCAAACTCTTTTTTTCTGCTATACCACCAAAATGTGGAAAGCCTTACCGAAGGTCATAAAGGAGTGTGGATCACTAGCATCCTTTAAAATTGCCCTGAAAAACCACTTACAGGCAGCAGCCGTTCGCAACTGGTTAGGCCCCTGCAAGCCCGACGGGACCCGACCAGGGCCCGGCCCGGCCCGCCAAAACGGGCCGGGCTTGGGCTCGTTTCGAAACTCACCAACGGGCCTAGGGCCGGGCCCGGGCTTAGAACCATGCTCGGAACATTTCGCGCTGTGAATTTCACACATGACGTCTCTGTGTGTGCGCTTAGCTAGAATGGAGTGTGGTGTGTGAGTGAGTGCTGCCTCCCATAGCCTTCTAGGCTAATAGCCTTCTAGGCTATGGGTTCTATCCGTATCTATAGCAACCACGGCTCTGATTGGTCGTGACATGAGTACATTAGCCAATGGAGAGCCGCAACGAGCCGAGGGCTTGACGGCTTTTCTTTCTTCTTCTCACAGTCACACAAGTCTACTCTGCGACTCTGCGAACACAGCGAGACTAGAACATTAGGAGCACTACTGCAGTTTCACCCATTTCACCGTCATTTCTCAAATAAATCGCCCTGTAATGATTCCCCGACCTCCCGAGTCCCGTATCAGTTACGGGATGCGTGCGACGATACTCTGTATTTTACGAGATGGCCACGGGCGGCAAGCCGACAATAATATCAATATCTAATTGCTGTGAAGATATACAGTAACATAACAAACGGTGGGTGGAGGAAGATTTCTTGCGTTGTGATGTGTGTGTAATTACTTGCTGTGCTGTTGTGTTGTGTTGTGTTGACTTCTTTCTTTTAATCAGAGCGCAAGACGAGCACAGCTATAGAGGGCTGTACATACATCTCTCAGTCTCCGTCCTCTCCGACCATAGTTTTCGTCGGAAAGTTTCGACTTTCTGACGTGCGTGCAGCTTTCCGAACTCAAATTAGGAGTAATCCTTTTCAGAAGTTGCAAGAGATGTCATTTTGTAGTTGAACTGGACCTTTCCGACGCAAATTTCGGTGGTCTGTGACAGTATGGACTCCCCTTGAGAGTGTAGCTGCAGCAGCGCGCAGCGCACACAAATAATTAATTAATAATAAGGTGACGGGCTTCGGGCCGGGCTCGGGCTTTAAATAGCAGCACCAAACGGGCCACGGGCCGGGCCTGGACTGAAGTCCACGGGCCAGGGCCGGGCCCGGGCCCACATTTTAGGCCCGTGCAGGGGCCTACAACTGGTAAAAAAAAAACTAACCTAGCCCAACCCTACCCTCCCCTGCCCCTTCTTTGTATATACTGTTTGTTTAGACTTACTGTTTTCTTTTTTGTTTTTCTTTACATATCTACTGCATAGTACTGTGTTCTATTTGTCTGTCATTCAATGTTATATGAGATACTTCAATGGTTTCCAGTGGAAATAAGCTTGGTCTTTTCATGGATCTCCTTTTAGTAGACCTTGTACCAGTGAACTGTACCGTCATGAAACTGTACCTTTTCCTATGCAAACTTCTAATAAAGTCTTCAATCAATCAATCAATCATTGCCATTGGATAGGATTTTGCTGCCATGCAGTGTATTGTTGTGGTACATAGGAGAGATAACAGGTCAATCAAAATAACAATTCTTCTACATTTTCTAATTGTGTAGACTTCTTAAATTAAGTAATGACGGTGTTAAACCATGTAAAATGGACCCGTAAGGGTTTCATTTGGTAATGGTTACCAACTCTCCATCATTTAGCTTGGGACCACCTGGAACCATATACTCTATGCCTGGAACCCCCCCAAGGATTGGTTTCCGGGACCACTGGTTGAAAACCACTGATCTATGTCGTGATCTTGACCCAAACAATATAGCAAGTTTATTGCATTTATTTTAAGTCAAGACAATTTAAAAGGTTCTCTTCAACAACTTGTACCTGTTCATTTTAGAGATGGCAGAAAATGGTCTGGAGAAAAGTCGGGGATCGACTTTTGCAGAGCAGCAGCTACTGCGTCATGGTTGGGAACAAGGTAAATACGGTGTCATATACCCGTCGTCCTGTGTGTGTTTAAAATGTGGTTATAATTGAACCATTCTATCTGTTACCAGGTAAAGGACTTGGACGACAAGAGGATGGGATCTCAGAAGCTATCAAAGTCAAAGTGAAAAGTGGTAAAGGAGGCGTGAGTATCAAACAGTCAAGATTCAAGAGATTAAGAGTTTTATTTGTTATATCTCACAAGGTATGCCTGTCAAAGAAGGCCCACATAAGATCGCCCCTCACACACCCCACTGATATTCAGCCATGGCCATCAATGCTCTTCCTTGTATGATGTACAGTAGTAGTAGTGTGTTAATTTTTGAATGTGAATGTTCGATTAAGTGTATTTTCTTAAAACAGGTTGGACACAATGAAGGAGAACAATTCACCTTCCATTGGTGGGACCATGTATTCAATAAGGCATCTGCCAGCCTACAGGTGGAATCTGACCAGGTAAACCACATCATATGATGTGTAGGCCTACATATAATTATAGGCACAATATGATGAACACTTTATTTAATTTTAATACTGGGATTTATGCCACGTGTTCCAGAATGGTGTTTCAGTAAAGAAGATAGTGGAGGAAGAGGAAGATGGGATGATCTCCAATAAGAAACCAAGAAAAGCCTCGCTGGCTAAAGCCAAGCTGTATGGATGCTTTGTGAAGGTATGCTGCCCTTTTTGGGAAGAAACCTTTGTGCTGGCTTTCAAAGTTAAACTAAGAATGTAATCCTGGTGTTAATTTAGTTGTTTCATTAACTAGTTGTATTTATACTTGATTATGATCATGATTTTGTCATGAGACGTGCATCATGTTGTCCGAAGTATATTTACAACAATTTAGGCTCACAGTTGTCAACATGCCTCTGTCACCAAGACAGTTGGTGCGTCTTTAATTTATATAACAATTAGTTCCAACCGCACATTGGGGCCGATTCATCAAGCACTTTACGGCTAAATTATGCCCATATTTTGATCTTAACGGCATTTAGGACAATTCCCAAGTTAGGGTCAGATTCAGCAATGTTTTTTTTTTTGGGGTCTGGGATTTTGAAGGTAAAACAGAAATATAAGCCAGATTTAGTCACTTTATTTACACTATATTTACGACCAGATTGATGAATTGGGCCCATTGTGATTGACCAATAACCAGAATACACTAACGAGGGAAATCACCTGTAAAAGTATCACTCTTTGTGGAACATGCCAGCTGGCATAAAGTTGCCTTAATTAACAAAAAGGGAAAAAAATAAAAAGTAAAAATGGTAAACAACAGGAAACCTTTTAAGGAAACACTACTGAATAATACTAACCCATAGTTTTCCCATTAAGGTTTAACCATGAATACACAACCTCTTGTGTATTATTGCTTAATTCATGTCTAGATTAATGTCATTGTGATACTGATTAAAAAAATAATCTAGTTCTCTGTGCTCGTATCATGTCATGCAGATTATAAGCATGTAATGGATGGCTGTCAGGACTCTGTAATGATATACTTAGTTGACAGGGGTCCCACAGGGCTCTATACTTCGTCCACTAATATTTTCCCTCTATACAAAATCTCTGCAAGCTCTGGCGTTATTTTCAACAAAGTGTCTACTGTACAGTTCATGTGGTTAAGACTGAGAGTATAAGAGCTCCTTTCAGAGTGGTTCTTGACAACTCCATTAGATGTGATGGTGATGGTTATTGGTTTGGACTTGTATTCTCTCAGTCAGCCACGCTGCTGTCCGGTCAGGAGCAGCCAGAGCCCAAAGCCTCTCATTCAGACGACAGCAGCAGCTCAGATGATGAGGACCAGAAACTGGACCTCTCCAGTACCACCAAGTAAGACTTTATCTAGAAACTGGACCTCTCCAGTACCACCAAGTAAGACTTTATCTAGAAGACATGTTTCTGGGTCGGTGCCAAACCAGATGTTTTGTCAAAAAGTACAAAATCAATTCTAATCAATTTGAAAAAATGTCATTGATTGATTATTTATGATCAATATATTTAAAAAACAGAACATTCAAAGATAACTGATCTACTTGTAGATCTGCTAAAACATTTGAAAATCTCCTCCTATAATTGCAAAATAGCAATGCCAGGTTGAAAATCTGATACCAATGTTGCCAAAAAAGTAAAATAATGTTTTGGCCTGACTAATATATCAGTTTCCTCTAATTTCTTGTTTTTTCTTTACTTTGAAGCTGGATGGAGTGTAATAATGAGGCTACAAACTACAAAGTACCTTTTTGGGGGTTCATCATTCTGGACCTCTTATTTACATTTTCTTATAATTACATTACAAAAACTATATTAGCACGCTTTATTTAAGTCCTGAGGCTGCCATATTGAGAATACTTTCTTTTTTCTTAGTACAGACAAAGATGTAATGGAGATGGTACAGCCTTTAGCTGTGTGCATGCTTGTGTGAGGAAGAGATGTGTGGTACTGCCAGCAGAGGGAGCAGCATGTGCTTTCTGGACAGTTTCTGTGCTTTCTGGACAGTTTGATAGTCATTTGATAGTCATGCAGTGAGGTCAGAGAGCGAAGGGAGAGCCCTGTGATTGTAGAACAGATGTTCACTGTGCTCATTTCTTGATATACCTATCTATTTGAATGCTTCTCAGTTGCTTTTATATAGTTCAGTGGTTCAGTGGTTCTCACTTTGAGAACCAGTGATATAGATTTATTAACTTTATGATGTATAAAGCTATTTTTATAGCGTGTATACTGTAGTCGTTATTGCCAAACCTACTTTGGTTTTGGGGAGGGACAATCACATCTCTCCACATTGAGTCACCAGACACTTCTTTTCACCTGACAGTGAAGTGTTTCTCCACGCAGGTGTAACATGTAAGCCCTTCCTGTTTTGCACCAACCTGTATGAGTCGTGAGTGCAGCGACAGATAATTCCTTTCCCTACCCACGAACACGGCCGCTGGAGCAACAGGCCATAGCTGAATTGTGAGTGGCCATTGCTGAATGCGTAGAGAAGGTCCCAGGTTCGATTCCTGGCTCGACAATGTGTGGAGGTGTCCCTGAGCAAGTCACTTACCCCTAACTGTCCCCCCCAACTGAATTTTCCCCACAGGATCAAATGGGTCTAAAAGTAAGCTAAGGTGGATGCACTGTAGAAGAACCACAGTCTCCACACTGGTGGGAAGGAACTTTACCTCTTGGCCAACCCAGACACTCCCTTACCTGGCTTTTGTGATGCTTATGGGGGGCATTACATTTTTATTTTGTTTATAATATAATTCTTTATATCATTTAACAGACTTTCTGATGCCGATCTAATGAAGGTTTGTGGAGGCCGCACTGCTCACAAGTAAGTAGTTTGTATTATTTACTGATGAGTGGGCATCTATGCTTTTTGATTATTTAAACTAATTCTTGGAGAGGAATGTACATATTCTTTATGCAAGTTAAACCCATAGAGCTACCGAAAGCATTTGACCTTACAACCAAAATAGCTGTTAAAACATAAATTGCCCTCTCCTAAAAGCCGCTGTATAGTACGTTTCATTTTATATGTGTGCATCCAATTTACTTATTTGAATTATTTTCCAACAGAGGAGCCAGGCACGGCTTGACCATGAGCGCCAAGTTAGCCAGACTAGAGCAGCAGGAGGCAGAATTCATGGCTAAGTATGGCAAGAAGAGCCAATCCGCAAGCTGCTCCCCCAAGTGTACCACACCCACCACCCAATCTGCTGCTCAGAGCCCCGAGAGGCAGGAGAAGGAGATCTTGAATTCGGAGACTAAGAAGAGCTCTTCAGAGGAAATGTGTTTAAATGGTGACACAGTCACTGACAGTCACGAAGTGGACTCAAACAAATCCAGAAAGAAGAAGAAAAAGAAGACGCACTGTTCAGATGATTGCAATGGGGACATTACGCTAGTTATTCCCACTGAAGAGGAAGAATTGAAGCTTGCAGAAAACGTGACTGCAGTCCAACCACAGAAAATGAAGAGGAAACATAAAAAGAGTAAAAAGAATAACGACAATGGAGAAATGGATGACATCACAATACCTACAGTTGAGGATGAGAGCGTAGTAGAGGAGACTAAGAAGAGCTCTTCAGAGGAAATGTGTGTAAATGGTGACACAGTCACTGACAGCCACGAAGTGGACTCAAACAAAACCAGAAAGAAGAAGAAAAAGAAGAAGACAAACTGTTCAGATGATTGCAATGGGGAAATTACACCAATCATTCCCACTGAAGAGGAAGAATTGAACCTTGAAGAAAATGGAACTGCAGTCAAACCACAGAAAATAAAGAGGAAACATAAAAAGAGTAAAACGATTAACAACAATGGAGAAACCGATGACAACACAATACCTACAGCTGAGGGGGAGAGCGTAGTAGAGGAGGTTTTGTCAGAGCAAACGAGCCACACAAACAACACAACGAAGAGGAAGAAAAGTAAGTCCTCCAAACGGTGTGAAAGGCCTGTAGTGCCTGAGGAAGAACAACCAATAAGGGACACTGATTCCAGCCGGGCACAAATTGCCCAGCATCCTGTTCTGAAAAAGAAAAGAGTTGCTGTAAATATGGAGGAAGTGTTGAGTGAGTGTAAAGAGGATCAGCAGACATTAGAAAACAGTGTCAGTGAGGTGTCTATGCCACCAAAGAAGAAGAGGAAGAAGAAAAAGTGCAAAGATGAGAGAATCAAGCCTGATTCAGATCATTAAAAATGAGAAATTAAACATTACGTTTTCATTTGGCTGATCAGTTGGCTGATTTTATTTTGTATTTTCTTAATTGCTTAATTTAAAGCGTGTATCACACATCAGAGAAGGGTTGCATTATTCTTAATGCCGTCATTGGAACCATAGCTTTTGTCAAATGATTTTCTAATGGCCTCATATTTATTGTGCCTCTGTGAGCCTGATGGATGGGTAGATGGGCTGTACAATGTTTTGGTTATTAACCATTGTGTAGTATCCTGGGGAGACCAGGGCAAGAGCAGCAGCTGACCAAAGTTGGCATGTTTCATGATGGAGTAATTGAACATAACATTCACAATTTTTGATTATTACCCAGCCCTACCTCAGACATGAATGCAGAAAGAGATACTCATTCTCCAAAAAATAGATCATCCTTGTCTCATCAAAACGGAGGACTTTAATCAATCCGAGGAGTCCTATTACATTGTACTGCAACTGATGGAGGGTGGAGAGTTATTTGACAGGGTGAGGTCAAATAAATACCTCCACAACAACGGCATCATCCACAGAGACCCCACTCTGTTCTTGGTTCAGTTCTTAAATATGGACAATTGCTTAAGCATTAGAAGAATCAACCACCAGCTTTATTGATTTGCAGTGAAGCGTGTGCAAGAATAACAAACTGAAAATGTTACATTCACCAAGTGCATGTCTAACAAGGGTGAAAAGTGCCATATTTCACAATGGAAAGGAAACCTCAACTGCCAATAGTGTTGCCCTAGATTGATGACCACATTTTGGGTCTATGCATATTTCTGTGGTTGTGATTGGATAGAGATAACTGTTTATTAATTGACCACTGTAGTGTACCAGTGTTTAATTACAATGCCAGACATACTGTACAGTAAATCCTAACTTGACAGAAGATTGCAAGATTATGAAATGTACACAAATATTAAATGAACTGTTACTTTAATTTGAACTTTGTATGAGATGTCTTATTCTTAGCTGTATTTTGGTGCTATTAATCCTTCCCAAACCTTGTGGGACTATGGCTGCAGGTCAATATATCAATATAAATAAGATAATATTGTGATAATGGCTGCATTACAGTAACAAGTGGTTTAATTTTCTGAATTAACCAGTCTGTCCTATATTTGCCTTTGCCACCTAATCATTATACAGGCATTACTGGTGATTAATTATTATGAGACATCATCCCCATAATATCGTCACTATACAGTATATCAATATTGAGGTGTTTTGTCAACAATATGTGGTGTTTAATTTTCCCCACATCGCTGATCCATAATTGATGACATTTGCGCAGCTGTTCTGGGAGAATTGTGTAGCCAGAACAGAACAGCTGCGCAAGGTTTGTTGTAATTGTTTACATTTACATCCCAAAGTGTGTTGCTTTCATTGGTTTTTAGGTCTGTCCAATTGCACCCAAAGGCATTGATAATGTTGGCCTTTGTGATGTCAGGCTATACTGTACATAAATATGCACGTCAACGAAATGACCACCAGTGTCTGTATCAAAAAGAGAACCAAATGTGCTTTTTAACATTTGGATCCTCTTCATTGTTATGAGATAGAGATGGCAGATTATGTTCATTCCCAGGTTGTAGAAGATGAGAGAAGGGGGAAGTCATAATACAGGTAAGAATACTGATCAATGGGCACAATTTTGTACAGGCGTATGAAATAAAATATATGTGATATGTGTTAATTCTAGGCACCCTTGTGCTTTCTTATCTGTGGTAAACATGTTGCATTGATAGAAAATCCAAAAAAATCTCAGTTAATGATTCACCTTGCCATGCACAGACTTTAAAAAGAGGAAACGCCCCCAATTTCTAGCCAGGAAAGGTTAAATTAATTTAAACAAGTTCCATTCTGGTGATGTTTACAACAAGGCACAATCACTGTAGTAAAATAGGTAATGAGTAAGTAACAAGTTATTTTAGATGTGTTAATCTTTATTTTGTTAACAGTTTGTTAAAAGTGCTATATTGTGCTACAATGTATTGGATTCTTAGTTATTAGTTGGGGGATTTGGTGTGTGTGTGTCTGTCTGGTTAGCAACATCCATTTAGAAAACCAAAAAGAGTATATTAGATTATACTAGATTTAAAAACCGATTCAAGAAGTGTAATTAGAATTATACATTTATTCAACCATTAATTTGTTCTCCGACAGGATAACATCACCAGGTGATGGTCTCTGTGCAACGTCTGTCTGAAAGGCCAAACTCCATCGATGGTATGCCGTGAACTGTATACAAACAAGTTTTCAGGTTTGTGCAGACTGTTGTGAATTAACAATGCTGAATTAAGCAATTTTGACCTATTAACCATAGAGATCCAGCATTTATACAAAGTATATATTCTTTACATTATTTTATACATACATTTGCATGATATTATATAATACAATGCAACTTATTTATACATAGTTTGTATTATACAAATGAGGAAAACAGTGTACATGAGTTTATTCTATCATAGAGTACAGAATATGAATGAACATAAAACAACATCTGCAAAAGTGTATCGTTATTATAACACAGTTGTTCCCAAAATGGTGCGCCTGCCACCGACGCACCGGTGTCAACCTGCTGTCCCTATTTTGGGCATGTGATTATAGGCAAAAAAATAAAAGTGCCGTGGACACAAAAAAAGTTAGAAAATCCTGCAATAAACCCCCCAAAAGGAATAGACTCCATACAAGCAAGTTATTACAGGCCAGTTGAGTTTGAGTCCTTCATGGTGTTGTGCATTTGTGAGTCAGGAGGAGTCAGTTCCTATATCTGACTGTAAAAGACAGTTCAGATCAAAGATTTGTAACAACTGAAGGCTCCTTGAAAAACTATAGAAAGATGACAATAAAAACAAGCCTGCTACTAACTAATTGGACATCATCAGTGCTTTTGTTTCACAGATATATCTATTCCTCATGACACAGTTTGCTTTGTCCCAGTTGGCCAATGGCTGCTCCTCTGGGATGGTTAAAGCACAGTTATGGCCATTACTAAAAGGTTTTGCCATCCAATACCTATAACACAAAATAACACAAACCAGTGATTATTAGCATGGAACTTAGCGCCACTGCCATTAATATAATATAGTAACTGGACTGCACTCTGTCGAGGTGCCAACTTGCGCCATATATGGCCTACCTTTGCGCCAACAGAGCGCGCTAGTACTGCGAACGGTGCTGTTCGGTACTGTCTGTATGTGGGTATGTGGGTGGGTAAGTTGGCACTCTGTCGAGGTGCCAACTTGCGCCTTGTTATTTATATCAGGTCGCACTTGTTTGTACTGTCGACCAGATTCAGACGGCACCGAAAGTAGAACTTGGGGCGCGCTAAGCTGGTGCAAGTAATAATATCGTCTTAAGAATATTCACATTATCATGACTTTACTTGGTCTATTAGTCCTGGAATGGCCTGGAAGAGTAGGGTTTGATGTAGCTCTGGTCCATAGCGTTTAGTGGAGTTCTCCCTAACGCTATGTTCCTATACCTCCCAAATCCTTGGCAAATCCGGAAAGACCAGTCGTCTGGTCCGAAAATAACAAAAACAGTTTTGCCCCTCACCAAACCAAAGGTATCAGTGGACAGTTGAAAGCTTACTCTACTTAGTGGACACGGTCTGAGCCCCCCACCACATGATTAAAATACATTTATAGGGCGAAATGAAAAATAATCCACCGGATGGAGACTCCATTTCTTCTAGTTTTTTACTATTTGTCGTCGCCATCACGGCGCCAACTCACTACTGCCGCGCAGGTCAGAGGACGGAAATGCACCGCATTAACAGAGCATTAGTCTCGTTGGGTGTTATACAGCTCTGCGACGTTGGAAGCACTGTTTGGTAAAAACAGTCTTCAACCAGGAAGAGTGTCTCCGTCAGGTGGATTATTTTTCATTTCAACCCTAGAAAACAGGGTATACAGCCTTTCTTACCCCATTGTTAGATTGCTTCCATCAACCCAGTGCCATTGGTTGCTTTGGAGAACGCTGGTCAGGCCAATCCAGTAACCATGCCATTTATCATAGTAGAAACTAGTATGATTATTGATGAACTCCTGGGAAGTATATAATTACAGTTTTTAAAAATTGCAGACACATTTCTTGAAACATTCATTCTAAATTCACAAAACGCCTGACTCTTCTGTCAACATCAAACAATCACCTACCTTGTGTTCTCAACTGGTAGGTTTACATGCAGTTACAATTACTGTAGGCCTATCACTCTCCCCACCCAGCTTCCCCCCAAACAAAGGCAAATTGTGTTTCTTGACAAAGCCGGATGCACCACGGTGGATTCAAACGCACAACCTCCGCACTAGTGGGCAGGCACTTTAGCACTGCACCACCCAACGGCTTATTCAGTGGTCTTCTATCAAGAAATAGGCTAACAGACCACAGACAATTCATTATTAAGACAATGTGAGGGGAGGAGGTCCTGATATATTAGCTGTTATTCATGTTTGCCAGAGAAGCTTGGAGCTTACAATGGGAAAGTGAAAGGAGTAGGTCTAATGTCAAAACAACAAAGAAAAACAGAAAAGTAACAAAATCACGGCTCTGCATGTTCAGAGCACATTTATTTTAACGATCAATCAATTGATTGTGTTCCAGGTTGGATCAATTGATGTTTATCTGTAATTCTGTATCACAATGAAAATTCATCTTTCAAGGTTTTAAAGAAAAAACACATTTACATTACTTAAAAAATATATATGAATGTTATATTATCATTACAATCTTAGTGTTTGCCAATTATTTGGGGGCCCACTTGTAATATCCTCATGGCCCACCAGTGGGCCCCGGCCCACAGACTGGGAATCGCTGGCATAGAGGCTACTTATCTATTAACTCACCTGTTCTTCTAGGCTTCCTATAATAACCAAATCGGCTCTTGCCTCTTTGCAGAGCTTTTGGCTTGATTTCCAAGTTGTCCATGTTTTGTATGTTTCTGGTGAAAACAGGTAGCAGCTGGATTGGAACAGAACCCAGCCACCCAAACAAGGCCTACATTCTGCATGACATGAAAGAAAACAAAGTGGTACGTGGCTGTGTGGGTCTGTCTGTGTGTCCGTATGTAGCCTGAACTTCCTAAACTTCGGCACGCTACTAGTCCCACAGTTTTGCCACCACACACTCGCGCCATATGTCAAATCGACCGGCTTACTCGGGAATGGTGGGCTAGTAACTTGCTAAGAGAAAGGTTCAATAGTTTAATTGATATTAATTTATTAGTGAATTAATTTTCCCCATTGACTTATAATGGGAATCGCAAAAACTCACATTCAATTATTTTTCTCTCGCAAACCATAGGGGCTACAGTTTCAAGACTTGGAGAGGAGGTTCATAATGATTTCAAGGATTAAATAAAAAATAATTGTGTCATTTGGCCTCATGGTGGCGCTATAACAGCCCAGTTTACGTTTTGGCCTATAACTGTTGAACCGTAGGTCGGAAAATTAAAATTATTTTTACCCTGGATTCCCTGGGTCAAGACGCATCTCCCGATATAGGCCACGCCCATTTGCGCCAGGATAGATTTTCCGCCATCTTGAATTTTCTCCAAAACACACTTTTTGTTCCTTTTCCTACATATTTTCTTCAAATGTCTTAAAAACCGGTACACATGATCTATGAACCTATGCAATGAACATACTCAAGGGATATTGCGATAGTCCATTCCGTTCGTTCGTAACAGGCTTCCAAAGTTAGCGGGAGGGGCCCGTTTTGCAAACAATAGCCATAAATCACAAACAAAAGGTCCAGTCAACACTGAATTTCAACCACAGGTCGGGGGTGGCATACTCAACGAATCCCCAAAAGCATTTCCACTCTGCCTCATGGTGGCGCTATAACGGCCTACTTGTCTCGTAACTCTTGAACCGTAGGTCGAAAAATTAAAATTATTTTTTCCCTGGATTCCTTGGGTCAAGACGCATCTCCCCATATAGGCCACGCCCATTTGCGTCAGGATAGATTTTCCGCCATCTTGAATTTTCTCCAAAACACACTTTTTGCTCCTTTTCCTACATATTTTCGTCAAATGTCACAAAAATCGGTACACATGATCCTGGGTGACCAGAGAGGTGCTGTTGAGTCTAGCCTGCCCTGAGCATCAACTGCAATACACACACACACACACACACACACACACACACACACACACACACACACAGCTCCACTTCACACGGTACATTATTGTACAGCACGTACAGTAGAATATTGTATGCTCCATCCTCAGCTTTGATTGCTCTTTACTATCTTGTCATTCACAGGTTATAAAACCATAAATGAATTCAACCTTTATAACTTACTAGAAGCTGGGCCGCCCGACTCGGAACAATGTAAATAGGGAATGAATGCCCCGCCCTTTAGGACCCGTTTTGACCATCTGTCTGCCTGTGTCCATTTATGCCCATATATGGAGATATCTGTATCTGTCTGTCTGTCTGTCGGCGTCCATTTTATGTCCATATATGAAGATCACTGCAGTTATAGTTCTGGGTCCATTTTATGCCCAGATATGGAGATATCTGTCTATCTGCGTCCATTTTATGCCCATATATGGAGTATCTGTCTGTGCCTCCAACTGTGTTGCAGACACAGTGCCGGTTCCCCCTTTAATGCAAACCTCATTATACCTGTTGTCATAGGACCCGTTTTGAACATCTGTTTGCCTGTGTCCATTTATGCCCAGGACCCGTTTTGAACATCTGTTTGCCTGTGTCCATTTATGCCCATATATGGAGATATCTGTATCTGTCTGTCTGCGTCCATTTTATGCCCATATATGGAGATCTTTGACCATCTGTTTGCCTCTGTCCATTTATGTCCATATATGGAGATATCTGTATCTGTCTGTCTGCAATCCATTTTATGCCCATATATGGGGGCATTCATTTTATGCCCATATATGGAGAACGCGCGTGCCCGTGGGACGAACGGTTCTCGAGATACGCGGATTACATACATACATACTGTGGTGGTTCGTTCGGACACCGCCCGCCAGGTAGGCCCTGCATGTCAGAGAAGCGCACCCTGGATGGGAGAGCGAGCCCTAGCAGACCAACACACTGTGTGGGCCAAGTGATTGACGGGCGTTACCTGCCGGCCCACACGCTTCATCAGGCACAAGCGTATGCACCTGTGGGCCCCACCCAACACAGGGGTGCATAAGTACTGAGCTCGCTCTCCCCTTCAGTCTGTGCTGGGAGTCTCTGACAAGCTGATCATGGGCAGACAGGCGGTAAGAGCCACCATATTTCCCTCTCCACCGCATGTTACTGTGTAAAGTGCATTATAGTAATGTTCCTTCTACTCATTACTTCTAGGCATGGACTGGGAGCGGACTGACACTGAGGAGTGTGTACCTGGATCAATGAGGAGCGCAAACCTGACTCACTGTGGAGTGTGTACCTATCACTGGAGAGTGTGTACTCGGCGAGCTGAGGAGAAGGACCTGGAAAAGGAGACCACAGCCTTACCTTCCGGACCCCCAGCGAGCCACCCCTATTCCTATTTTGTTGAGTATATCTCACTTCCCTTAAAACCTTACTAGTATCCGGAAATTCTCTGGCCCCAGGCCCATTATACCCCGTGTTCATTTTATTTAGAAGATAGAGAATTAGACGGATTTGTGTAAGAGCGGGCACCTACTCACCTATTACCTGTCACCTGTGGAAAAGAACTATACTCACCTATTACCTATGGGGAAGAGATACTTTACCTGTCACCTGTAGAGAGGAACTATACTCACCTAGCGCCTGTGGGGAAGAGAGACTATACAATGGAATTATACTCGCCTGTTTCCTGTGGAGGGAAACCCCTTTAAAGTAACTCTCACCTACCCCCCTGGCCCCCCCACGAAGAGGAGAAACGACAGCCCCGTCCGGGGAAAACCTTGTGTTGATTTATTAAAAGACAATTTCAGTTATTCACATTTATGTTGTTCATTCATGCTACGTTGCATTACAATGCTGTTGTAAAATAAGAACTGTTCAATAAATGCCCGAGTTGGCAACACTGTCTTTGCTCTCTTGTGCCTTGGTTTGGGTTCAGACGCCACAATACACACTCACAGAGATTTTTTGTTGACTCATGTGGCGTACGTGATGTCAGAGCCTTTTATGAAGTGATGTCACAATGAGTCAGAGCTTTCGCCGATTTCCTCCGGAACAGCCTGATGTCAACAATCAACCAAATAAACCAACAATCAAATAAGGAGATTCCGAACGTTTCGCGCCGTTTCGGAAAAAACGCGCGTCGGGTCGGGTCGAGGCCGGGCACTGCACTCCGCGCCGCGGCGGAGAACGTGCGTGCCGAATCTGAAGCCGGTGGGACGAACGGTTCTCGAGATACGCGGATTACATACACGCAGACACGCAGAGACTTCTCGCATTTATAGATAGATAATACACATTATAGGCTATTCTCGGCTATTTCCACAGTAACGAGTGTAGCCTACTATAGCAGTCATTAAACTTTCAGTAGCCCAACTGTTACAGATGCGACCGGCAGATGCGACCGGCATTCAAAAGTATCGAAACAAGGTATCGTTCGTTTTTACGTGAACCGATACTCGATAGTATCGGTTCAGTGAATCGATACCATTAAAAGTATCGCCGACGATACCCAACCCTATCTATAATGATGGATTGCAACAGTCCCTACGTACTAAGCTACTGTATGTTGCAGAGCACACTGGGGTATGCTTGATTGCACAGTATTTTAGCAATGAAGCAACAATATGTTTAACAAATGACGGGAATTATGTTTCAGAATGACCACATTTGGACATTTCGGAATGTTACAATGTATTTGACATAATATCGGAAAAGAAAATGTACTGTACCATGTTGTCCAGTAACTTCATTTTAGGTATGTTAATAAATATACACTTCAGGAAAGGAACAAATTAGGCTAATTCAAAAGAGCTATAGGAAAATCACTAGCAATCTAACAATCAATCAAATCATGTTGGAAATATATAACTTTTTTTCTTCTTCTTGTTTTGGGGGCTTTGTGCCTTCATTGATAGGACAGTAGACTGACAGGAAATGTGGAGAGACATGCAGCAAAGGTTGTCGGGAACGGGAATCAAACCCACGATACGCTGTCAGGCATCAGAGCCTATGTGGAATGCACCTGGACCCTATAGGCCATTGGGTGCCCGAAACGATGTTTTAATGCTATAGTTTGATCCCATGGTGAATCTGTTTGATTGATTGATTGATTGATTGAAGACATTATTAGAAGTTTGCATAAAAGGAACAGTTCACTGGTACAAGGTCAACTAAAAGGAGATCCTAGAAAGCACTTGGCTTTGCACAGGAAACCATTAAAGTATCTCATATAACACATCTCATCTCATATAGGCCTAACAGATAGTCAGAAAAAAAAACAAAAGAAAAATATATAGGCCAACAGTAGATCTTACACTAGAAGGGTCAGGGGGAGGGTAAGGCTGGACTAGGTTTGTTTTTACCAGTTACGAGTGGCTGCCGCCTGTAGGTGGTTTTTCAGGGCGATGTTAAAGGATGTTAGGGATTTACACTCCTGTAAGGCCTTCGGTAAGGCGTTCCACATTTTGGTGGTATAACAGAAGAACGAGTTTGACCCTTTGTTTGAATTGACTCTGGGTTGAACCTGATCTGTGGCGCTGCCTCTGGTGTTGTAATCGTGGACATCCTTAACGTTTTCAAAATATTTTGTCAGGTACATGGGTATCTTAGTGGTGTAGTGTATCTTGTTGGCCCATTGCAAGATGCTGTACTCTGTCATCTACTCTGAGCCACCTCACTCACTAACAATATGTTTATTTTTATTTTTTGTCCCACACAAATCAACACACACTACATAACAAAAGCAAAACTCAGACAAAATGAACAAACAAAAAACCCAAAGAATACAAAAGACACAAGAGCACGCACATCACATCAACATCCCGATTCATAAGCCACAAGGCCAGACAAATATTTGTAGAGAGATAACAAAACAAAACAAAACAAAACAAAGAAACAATTACCCCACTCCAGGTTCCTCCATCAGATGGGAAAGGTCGTTTCCCTTAACATATTGAATAAAACTTCCCCATATTTTCTCAAACAGCTCTTGTTTGTTTTTGAGAGTGTATGTAATTCTTTCTAAAGGAAGGCATAAAGATAGTTCCTTAAACCACTGAGCGATGCTAGGTTTCCCTGTCCTTTTCCATGAAAGGGCGATAACCCTTTTGGCCTGTAGGAACCCAAGATCCAGAAATTTTATCTTGCAGTTTTTTATCTTATGGCCGATTGGGTGAAAGGCCAAGCAAGAAGAGTTTTGGATCAAGCTCAATGTTAATAAGTAGTATCCGTTGAAACTCCTTCCTAACCTCCTCCCAGAACTCCTTTATTCTTGGACATGCCCACAAACAATGGAACAGTGTCCATTATCCCCTTATCATTGTTACATTTGCTACAGGTGTCTGGGATATTAGAATTAAATTTGTTTATTTTTTCTGGCGATGTACACCCTCATCAGCCAATTATATTGCAGCAATTTTAAACAAGTATTACTAGTCTGTGCCTGAGCTTCCTCACAGGCTGTGTTAAACTCATCCATTGTTAGCTCCCCTTGTAAATCCGATTTCCAGGCATTAAATCTAGATTCAGATGTTTCGGGAGAGAAGTCTACCATGAGAGTATAAAACCCAGATATGATGCCCCTTTCAAAGGGATTCCTGATGAGAGCTCTTTCTATTATCGACAGAGGAGGAATCGTCAGAGACTGTGCTTGTTTAACCTTTATAAAGTCCCTGAGTTGGCAAAATTTAAACAGATGTGTTCTAGAAATATTAAATTTAGCCATAATTTCTTCAAATGAAAGCAGAGTCTTATTCTTGCCAAACACATCTTTTAGTTGTTTGATTCCTTTTACAGCCCAAAGCTTAAAACCTCCATCCGCCCTGCCCGGGGTAAATGCCTCATTCCCCCAAATCGGACTGAAGCGAGAAATGGGGATAGTATCGCACAAATATTTCCTAACATCTTGCCAAACCTTAATCATGTTGTTAACAATAGGATTGGTTGTAGCTTTTTTAAGTTTACTTAATGAGTTAGAATAAAGATAACTGGGCATCGAAATCTTTAAGGAACCTGATTCGATATTTCTCCATCTAGGAGATCCCTCCTCTGTGTAATAGAACATTATAGTTCTCAGCTGTGCTGCCCAATAGTACCACAGCATATTGGGGCATTTTAGACCTCCTCTATCGTAGGGCAAATATAGAAGGGATAGCCGAAGTCTGGGGTGACGATTATTCCAAATAAAATGAAAAATAAAATAAAACAATATTACTAATGCCATTAGTAATATTGTGGTTTTCTTTCTTTGAAATTTCTTATATAGTAGTACTGATTACCTACCTGTAAAGTAACTCAATGGATTACTCATCTTCGCTTTTGTGAATGATCACTTTCAGTATGATTCTGTTAAGATGTTATCATAATTAAAATTCAGAATATGGTGAATGATGGTGAATATAACATTTTAAAACCAGCATTTAGGAAAGTACAAGGATTCAAGGATTCACCTATCATGAAATGTTATACTGTAAATACATGTTACATGTTTCACAATTAGAAAGCGTGTTCCTAAGTCGATTTTTTTTGAGCATTTTTCATGTCATATCATTTTTTTTATAAAAGATCTAAATAAAATATTTTTATAAAAATGAAACTGGGTTTAAGTAGAGGGTTGAACATCTCTATAGCCTTAAGATCTATGGGCAGCAATACTGTACAATCCACAATCCATAACAATTAGCATATCCCATTTTATTTCACAAATACTGTAGTTGTGTCCTTGAGGTAAAAGGAGTAGTTCACACAAAAAATTACTTATTTTCAATCAATTGCACACCATGAAGCCTTGAATTCATGGAGATTTTTGTCTTATTCCAAAGCCAATAATTGAATGATCGGCGGAATCTCCGGACTTGCAGTGTCCTAGCGGAGACTCTGCCCGTCATCAAATTATCGGAATGCAAAAAAATAAAAGAATAAAAAAACTATATATCTTCATTTTTGGGTGAACTACTTCCTTAAGTGTGGATAATTCTATTTGGCTTCATGTAGTTTAGTACATGTATTTGGGAGAAAATGTTAAACAATAAACAGTTTTTGCTTAATTAGGAATATACATGGTTATGAATCAGCGATGAATCACAACTGGCCTGTAATAACTTGCTTATGTAGTTTGTTTTCAGTGTTATTGTATTAATAACGATGAAGAGGCTATACTGTACTTGACACCATGTAATAAAAAAATAAACTCCTTTTTCAAAAACCTTTATTTAACCAAATTAAGAACAAATTCTTATACAAATGCGGCCTGGCAAAAAAACAAGGCCCTTGAGTGAGTGAGCCAGTGAGGAAGTATTTCCTGCACAACGTCTCACTTGCATAATATAAACTCATATATCATATCATAATATCATATCATATCATATCATATCATATCATATCACATATATCATATCATATATCATATTTCATAATGATGAAACTACATAAAATAATTGCCTGATCACAAGCATCCACAATAACATAACAGCTTAGCTGGAAAAAGGTGGCCCCAACAGTCTTCACCATACAGGATTTAATTCACCACGGTCTGCACAAACCTGAAAGCAATGCTTAAACAATAAAATCTTTCATTTCACAGATCCATTGATTCTTTGCGGTACAGTTCACAGCATACCATCCATAGGGTCTGTTCTTTTGGACAGATGTTGCACATTGACCATCGCCTGGTGGTGTTATCCAGTACCTAAGTGAATAAATACAAAATGATATACCGGTATATATATATATATATATATTATAATGCTAGTTAGACTTGATTCGTTGTGTTTTTGAATATTCTTACTCTTCAGTCAGGTTACGTCCATCAACCCAGCGCCATCTTCCAGACTCAGATGTCAAGCCAATCCAGAAGCCATTAGTTTCATCACTGCTATCCCAACTATCGCCATAGATGTACTTCTGATAGAGCATAGAACAATAAGCAGTTATGTTTTAGTTTGCAAAAACTTTTTGATTACTGCTGGACCAACTACTGTCATAAATGTATGCCTAATGACCACAGTAAAAATATTTATACATAGATGTTTTAATACAATACTGAAAGCGAAACAATTTTGTATTGATTTCTAAATCTAAATCCATCTTTAATTGTAGTTTTACCAACACTGCTCTTCCAGTCTGCTACATACATTAATGTACCATTATACAGTTACTGTACGCTACCTGTTCCTCTGGACTGTCTATAACAGTCAGATCTGCATCTGAGTGTTTTGCTCTGCAGTGGTCTCGAGCTTCTTGCCAGGATTTACGATTATCAGGATCAGCATCATTAACCCCATAGCAGCTGGAAGAATAGTGGTCCCAACCGGTCAGACAGGGTGGTCGACATACTCTGCCTAGTGAGAAAAGAGAGGTAAACAACCAAAATGTAATGGATTATAATTTAATTATTATTGGATTATATTAATATGGTATAACATATTCATATTTTTCCCATTTATTTATGCTTACTACCGGTATTTCCCATGGGGCAGTAGGCATCCAGACGTTCTAGTTGTCTCTCTAGCTTGACGTTCTCTGTCCTCAGCTGCAGGTTTTCTGTGGTCAGATTAATGCTCTTCCTCTCTAGGCTATCATAGGCTTGTGTCAGGGTGCCAATGAGGTTTGTCAAATTGTCATGATCATTTGACAAGTCCTCAATGTCTGAGGTGAGTTTGTCAACAAGACGTGTCAGGTTGTCGTTGCCTGCCGGGAGAGCTGTAACTGCAAAGAGAACGTATGAAAGAAACACCATTACAATGAGCTGGAGAGACATAAGAACTTATGGATGCATTGACATGTGTTATACTTACAGTAGACACAGAGGGCTATGATGGCTGACACCAAGATAACACAAAGAATCCCCAAACATAACGCCACCAGCTGAGGACGATGGCAGCCATTGGCTGATTCTTTCTTATCTGGTAAGTGTACAAATTGATAACAAACACATTTTGAGCATTAATTACTGACAAAAATCTAGGAATTAAAAAAAATATATATATATTATTGAACCCAAGTCTCCAATGGCGTGAGTAATTAATAGAAAAAAAAGTCATTTTGGGGGTGAACTACTCCTTTAAATTAACTACTTATTAATTGTCTTTGTTATAAGTTGTTATGCACAATTATAAACATTTATAACGAGTGATATGAAACATTATAAGTGCATTATGATGTGTTATAATGCATTATAAATGTGCAAATAATGCATTATAGATCCGGCATTTAAAGGGATATTCCACTTTCAAAAAAACTTTTGGTCATGTTATCGTCTAATCAGGCTTTTATGAACAAACCCTGAACAATTTTTAATTTGCTTCATTCAATATTTAGATATTTGATGTAAATGTTATCAGGCCTTCCAGGCACAGGGCCTCTCCCCATACACACCCATTGTAACTTAAAACTCCATTTTAACCATGATAGATTAATTAAAATCACCCATTATTTTTTCTGGAGACTCATACTACCCTCCTAATACGTGAGCAAGCCGTGTTTTTTCGATAACCTTTTTCATTTATTTTTAATAATTAATTTTCGTATTAAATAGCTTTAGTTTTCCCAAAGAATTATTAAAAATAAATGAAAAAAGTTATCAAAAAAACACGGCCTGCTCACGTATTAGGAGGGTAGTTGTAGTCACCAGAAAAAATAATGGGTCATTTTAATTAATCTGTCATGGTTAAAATGGAGTTTTAAGTTACAATGGGTGTGTATGGGGAGAGGCCCTGTGCCTGGAAGGCCTGATAACATTTACATCAGATATCTAAATATTGAATGAAGCAAATTAAAAATTGTTCAGTGTGTTCATAAAAGCCTGATTAGACGATAAAATGACCAAAGGTTTTTTTGAAAGTGAAATATCCCTTTAAGTAAAGTTTTACCTGGTAGTTAAATAAGTATCATAAGTGAATAAGTGTGAATAAGTAAATAAGTGTCATTCTGAAAAAGATAAATAATAATAATGAAATAAATAAATAAAAACACTTGGCATTCAGTAATTGTGGCTTATGATCAAAACAAGAACATTATAATGGTGTGTAAAAAAGAAAATCTAAAATTTGCCATGGGCGCGGCCAAGTCTTTGCCACAGACACATTTGTCCGTGTACGGACATATTGATGACCCTGTTTTGGGAGCATCAAGGCGGTGTGCGGACCTTCTTAAGTCTTAAGTTGCCCGATTCAGTATTTAGATATTTTATATTTATTTTATCAGACACGGCCCCTTCCTATACAAACCCATTGTAACTTCAAACTCCAATTTAACTATATCTGATTTGTCGAAAACACACGTCTTTGATTTCCGGTTACTCATACTGCCCTCCTAATACATGAGGGGGGGCGTGTTTTTTTTTAATTAATTTTATGTAAAAAAATAAAATAAAAACATTTTCATTGAAAAGAAAATGTAGGCCTATATAAAACATACACATGAGAGAAACACAGCCCCTCACATATTAGGAGGGCAGATATGCAACTTAAAAACTGTCTGGGTTGTTCCCAAAAGCCAGAGTAAACAATAAAAAATCCTTTTTAAAGTGAAATGTCCCATTAAGACCAGGGTCCGATTCTACAATTGCCTTGTAAATCAGTACACTTTCAAGATTATTCAAAAATAAAAATGAATTGCAGATGTATGTACGACAGAGGCCTACAAGCTCGCAACGCAGCACAAAGTGCCGCTCTGCGAGCTTATGTATTTGCTATTTTTGAAAAGAAAAAAAAAATGTTTAAGTAATAACCGTTGTACCAGGCTGCAGTATCTTTTGTAGATCTTTCTCCTTCTTGGTCGAAAGATCTTCATAGACTGCATCGTCCATCTTTTGCAGATCAAGGTGCTCATAATGTCCTTCTGCTTCAATTCTCCTTGCTGTAAGGGTGATCTCATTCTCGTAGTCTTGCTCTTGGAGTTCAATGTTATCAGAATGCCTTGCCACAGCCATTTGTACCTTTATGACTTCAGGTACAAATAACTTCTTCATGCAGTTATTTAGACCAGGAGAAAACATATTACATTGCCAAAGCAGAAGTGTACACAATACAAAACAAAGAGGAAGTTATACTAACGGAAGCGAGACGTTTTCCTGTAGCATCATCTCTCTAAAGTCACACAGCACACAACTGTCCATAAGAACCAACAGGCACACAAACTGGCACAAAAAAATCGGCCCTGGCATTTGTGGTCTTCATCCACCGAAAGACACCATTATGCAGCCCCATCTGTCAGAAGTGCCAGACCATCCAATCCGGGCCTGAGAACCACCACTAACAGTGTTCATACAGTACCGTTTGTATTGGGATAGGAACTTTCTGACCAGAGGTCCTGGCAGTCTGCAACAAATGTTAGAGTTCTTAATGTGACTCTATATTACAAATAAGTCAGCAATAATGTTGTATACTATATAACTGTGTGGATAGGATATACGTATATGGGTGCATATAGGCAAGGGTGCATATACTGTATATTAATGAGCATTCATGGATGGAAGGCCAGTGCTGCAGGCCTGCAATAGAACTGCTGTAGAACTATAACAAGTAAAACACCCTAATGGCGATTAGTGACTGTCAAGTTGACAAAGCTTCTAAAGACGCTGCTGCATTCACACTGACATAGCTCTGTGCCACTCACGTGAAAGGACATGTGCATGACAGGCATGACTGTCTGACTCACTGACTGACTGACTCACTCACTGACTCACTGACTGACTGACTCACTGACTCACTCACTCACTCACTCACTCACTCACTCACTCACTCACTCACTCACTCACCATTTGAAAATGTTTTTTTCAAAATAGATCCACAGCCAGGTATATAATTAATTAATTCAATAGATTCTGCCGGGGCTTTTCTTTTTTTTTTACCTTTTTTACCTTTTAAGCTACATATGTACACACACCACCGTCCAAATGTAATTTGATTGATTGATTGAAGAATTTATTAGAAGTTTGCATAGGAAAAGGTACGTGACAGTACAGTTCACTGGTACAAGGTCAACTAAAAGGATAAACACCGCAAGAAAGCTCTCCGGGCTTGTTTCAACTGGGGTCCTTTTTTAAACTCATATAAATGACATACAAATAAAAAACAACGTGATGCAGAAAATATCATAAAAAAATAAACAGTTGTAAAACAAAATAAGAAAATAAATACAGTAGAAAGGTCAGGGACAAGTAAGGATAGGCTCAGTCTTTTTAGTTCTGAGTAGCAGGCTAGCAGCCGCCTATTTTTGCGGCATAGCAGGAAAATGAATTTAACCCATTGTTTGAGCCAAATCTGGGTTGGACGTGATCTGTGGAGCGGCCTCTGGTGTTGTAATTGTGAACATCCTTGACGTTTTGGAAGTATTTTGTCAGGTACATGGGTATCTTGGAGGCGACCGAGTATTTCCCGGTGGATCTGTGCACAAGGATGGGGGCGCGGGAGTGTGGGGACCAAGGAGGGCACGCCTCTTCCGGTTGCGCTTCTGGTTCCCCCCCCCCCCCCCGCCCTCCTCGCGTCCAAGAGTGAAGGCTAATTACTCTTGGATGTCTAATTATTGACATATAATTTATTAGTAGTATTCCATAGGAAAAGGTACATTTTCATGACAGTAAACTTATATTATTGATTCACTTAATAGTGCAATATGTAGGCTACACGTTTTCCTTCCATTTTGATAATGTATAATGCTAGTGTAGGCCAAAGCCTCTTCAGAAGTTAATTTAATGTTTCCCATTTAACTATTTTCTTTATCATCATGTAATGTTGCGCTAATGCACGCAACTGTTTTCGCCAGGTTTTAAGGTCTTATTTTAGCTGTTTCTCGCGCTTCCTTTGCTAGAGGTCCGTTCTCCTATAACAAAGCCCGTCTGCGGAGCGACTTCTCTGTGCAGCCTGCGCTCGCACGATGTGGGCGGGGCTATCTTTCCCGGATGTGATGAAGGCCATTCTTGCCCATCGACCCCCACCCTTGTGCACAGATCCACCGGGAAATACTCGATCTTGGAGGTGTAGTGTATCTTACACCAGACCCATTGCAAGATGCTGTACTCTGTCAGCTACAGTGAGCCACCCCTCACTAATCTGATTACTTCCAGTAACGGCTGACGATTCGTCTTTTCTTTCACGGAGAAAAGAAAAATTATAACTGCGGCCATCTGTGCTTTGGTTATGGTCCGTAGGGCTTGTTTTGACCAAGAATGCGATCTGGAGATAGATTCTGAGAACTGAGATACATCCATTTTCCTGAAAATCATTACACTGTTGTGGATGGCAGATCCTATTTCCTGATGACATCATCACATGAAGGATTATGGGAATTTGAGTTTTTGCATTAGTGCCGGGTGCTGCAGACAGCTGCTACGGTTTACAACAGGAAACGTTATAACCCGACTCGGGTTAAGCAGTCAACGGTTGGATTTGAAAACCTCAACGTCGTGTTTGGCACTAGATGTGATATTAAAAAAACAGGCGGCAGTGGCTCAGGAGGTGTAGAGCAGCCGCTTAGTTCGAACCTGGGCTCCCCCAGAGTTAGTGTCGAAGTGTCCTTGAGCAAGACTCTGAAACCCTAAAGGGGAAGCTATGCATCACTGATGGAATGATTATTATTATCCATATGAATAGACAGTTTCCCCCAAAATGATTGAATTCACTCCCACACAATAAATGAGACCACACAGTGTAAGTCCGGTTTTTCTCTTACTGTATATTAAATCAATGAGCATACAAAATAGATGTCCAGTACAGTACAATAAACATGTGTCTCTTTTTCTTTCTCAATCTGAATCTTCATACAATGTAACATCAGTTCACAAATATACTTCAGTAGGTACAGGGAAAATAGATTTGTCAAGCATTCATTGGACAGTTAAACATAACAATGGATCATGAGATGGTGTTGTGACTGAGTCTCGTGAACTCAGAAAGGATGTAGAATGTTTTGGCTTCTCATTATCCAGTGTCCGGGACACTTTGACATTTCGCTGGTCAATCTCTCTGTCCCTGTAGTGGGCAGATTCTCGTCACATGCATTAGTTATCAGATCAAAACAAAATAACCTTGTCACTTGTAACACTGAAGTTGGTGTTTTAAATATAATAGATATTAAAATGTTTTTAACCCAACAATTCCGCCCTAAAACAACAGCTGAAGGAGTTAAAGTGTCGACCCTAGAACCCCAAACAAATGCTGCCAAAGGGACAGAGAACTTATGGTTCACTATCAGCCAAATATTTAATTAAACTCTTTTCGATAGCAGAGTCAAAGAACTGTATATTTCCAAAGGTATTTAAATCAGAACATCTAATAATTGAATCACAATAGGTACAAATATTTTGATAACTTTTAAAAGTAGAGCTAAAAGAAAAATATAGCTGTATTTTCTTAATTATTAATTATTATTATATATTATTATTATTTTTTTACAAAGGTTCAATGTCCCAAGGTTTGTTGAAAAATTCCCCATGCGATCAGGCGAGTCAAAACACATCAACACGTTCCCAAGTCATAGTTATAATTTAGGGCAAAACAAGACGAACTTGACTCTTCATCATTTATTTACTTTAACAAGACAAAAGAATTTGGGTTAAAGGAGACAGCATCCTGGTTTTGCCTACCCTAGTAAACTAGACTCCTCTGTCTATGAGGCTAGGTTTGACGCAGAACCAGCCGTGGGGGCCATAATTTCCTGCCCATCCCCGATTACCTTATGTAAGGTGTTCGTCCCTCTAGACTTGTGGAGATGTCGGAAACCGGAACCTCCTTAAGCCAAGTGTTCCTTCCTTTTTACCCTTAAGGTTAGTTATTGGCTGCTTTTGTCCGAGTCAATTTCTGTAAGAAAACACTTTACAGCGGGAAAAACGTGTGTAATGTCTTTTGATACTCACGAAATACCATATAGAATTTCAACCTTTTGACATTTCTCCTTTGGACAGACAATGAGGGTGTCTGTCAAATCATTCTCAATTATCATCGAAATATCTTATCTGTAAGACAAAGGAAAAGAAAAGACAGGAAACAATCAATCAATACTGTAAGTAGTAGGTTGTGGGTAATGAGTCAAAATACTTTACGAAATACTTTAGACCGTATCAAACATTAAACAAGGGAATGTTGTTATTAACTGGAAGAGAGCAGGTCTAAATAATCTCTCACACACAGACCATCTGTCCTTGAAGGCTACACATGTCTTCTAGCCACACATACGCACACGTACGCACGTTCACGCAAGCAGAGACAAGAGTGGGAGAGAAAGTGGGAAGTTGATAAGGTAGTTAAAATCAATTAATGTAAAATCTTAAGTAATAGAAAATCAATGTAAAATCAAAATCAATGTAAAATCACTGTAAAATCAGACAAACAGATAATAGGCAATCAGATAAACTCCCCCCTTGAACACACAATGTCCATTGTGTGTGAAAACATTAAAGCATAAATGAACTTTTAAATGAAATGATTTTTCTTTTTTTTTTTCAATAATCAATAATCATACAATTAATTAATAATCTTTAAAAATATATATATATATTTTTTTGTTAATACTGAATCCAACTACTGTACTGTATAATCCTAACATGGCCTAAGATGGGCTGGCTAAAATAATCAAAAGTGGGCTGTCTACTAGGGCCAAACACTGTGTGCCCGTCGTCCCGCAGACAGCCATACACTACCAAAATAAATCAAAGAAGGTAAACTGACAAATTAAACGCCAAAACTATACTAAACCAGCCCATTTATTTTTATTTTTATTAACAATAATTAATACTATTCAAAGAGAGTAGTCAATATAATACTATTAGAATGAAGGTTACTGCCCTTAGAAGCTTTGTGGCTGCAGCGATGTGGTCTGGTTGCAGCGGGCGTGTCACACCATAGAGTTCCATCAGGGTCAGAAAGGCCAGGGAAAGGCAGCCATGGTTCTGCTCCGCCCTGGACTCCAACAACTGCAGGCTCTATGAGTGGAGAACTGACAACAATACTAAATTAGGCATGAAATACAACTACTAGGGTTGGCACCGTGATCAGCCGATCAACGGGGTGCCACACATCTGAAGTGTCAGTGTCAGTAGTAAGTAGTCTGGTGGTGGTGGGAAAGAGTAGTCATTATCATAATCATCAACACTAGCCAAGTCTAGCATGGGTGGCATACGTGGGTGGCCCAATGGGCCTTTATCTAGTCATGATTGTACTTGTACCTGACCTGACTCAGTTGGGGGACCGGGACCCTGTGTAGCAGGGTTCTGCTGCTGTTGGGCCTGCCACTTCTTTCCACAGCTGAAACAGGTGATTGTGTGTGTATTGTTCTGGGCCCTGTTAGTGTTTGTGTTGATGTTGTTACCTTGACTCAGTCCTTCAGGTCCATTCCCGGCTGGGGGATCCCGCTGATCACCACTGGGACCCCTCTTCGGGTTATGTGTTCGGTGGAGTGTCACTTGTCCATCATCCGACATTACGGCTCGCAACTTAACTAGTGGCTTGGGCTCTGGAACGATGTCGTTGTAATACCTGGCTAGTATTGTGATCTTATCTGTCGTTCTCACTCTCCATAGCGGGTCATGCATAATAATCGCCTGTCTCAAATGGGGGCGTAAAGCGTCAATCAAAAGCTGATTAAGCACACTAGCATATCCTGGCAGCCCTTTTGTGAAACCCGAGTGGCGGTCAAACTGAGTGGTGAAGTGATGGACGAAATCAGAGACGTCCTCACCCTGCCTCATCTTAATGTTAGTGATTAAGGAAAAGTCCACGTTACCCCTAACAAGGTCCTTAGCCTGATTAATCATAACCTGTACTGCGGCTTCATGTGGGGCGTACCTGACCTCACCTGCAGGGTTACTACCTTGGGCCGGCACGGGCCGCATACACTGGTATGGGTGACCGTCTGCCTGTAGCCAATCTAATCCCACAGAAATCTGATAAGGAAAAGCGTTAGGTGTGCAACACATAGTAATTAGTTTTCTAACTTCCCAGGTGTCTAGTCTTAGCTCCACAATTTCTGCCTTTACAGATTTTTCCCACTCATCAGGGTTGCTGTGGATATCGGGTAAACGTTCAGCCGTGTCTCGAGCATCCACTGGGTACCAATTACGGTACACAAATGTAATTTTGCCATCCTCTGGGTACGCCAAAAGAGAATCGTTAATTTGACTAGGTGTGGGTGTGTGAACCTGTTCCCGACGCTCACCTGTGTACACTTTTTCCTTAGTGGGTGTATGGCCATTCTTAGTGGGTGTTGGTTTTGGTGGTTTGCGTGGAACGCCGGGGAGGGGCGGATTCGTGTGGTCAGCGGGATCTCCCAGCTCGACCTGATTACAAGGAGGAGAAAAAACAACTGAGTTATTTAAATCATTGTCACATCTTTCTCCTTCATGTTGCCTCCCCCCTCTCTCTACCCCCTTCCTATCAGATAGAAGTGTAGGTAATGAGGTTTGCATGTCAATGTGATGTCGTGCATTGATACCCCCCTGGCGTGGAGGCCCGTGAGTCACAGCCACAGGTGGGGGAGGTTGTGGTGATGGTGTTCGTCCAGCCGGGCCGACCTCACTGTTGTCCTTCACCTCTGGTGTGGCACGGTGTCGTCCAGCCGGGCCGACCTCACTGTTGTCCTTCACCTCTGGTGTGGCACGGTGTCGTCCAGCCGGGCCGACCTCACTGTTGTCCTTCACCTCTGGTGTGGCATGGTGTGAGGAAGGCAGAGGCTGGCTGTCCGATTCTGAAGGCCTCTCCTTTTCTTTTCTCTCCCTCGCTGCCTCTCTTTCTGCAGCCGCCCAGCGCAGCTGCGCCAGAGCGAGAATCCCAAGCCTGGCGACCTCATTTTCGGCTTTCTTCAGACTTTTCCGTTGTGAGATTTTATCGATATGTTGATACAGTACTCCAGAAAATCTCGTCAAGTCCTCAGTCGTGAGAGAGTCATCATATCCGAATTCCTTTCTCCATATGGGCAAAAATGGTGCAATTGTGGGGCACCTAGAAACAACCTGTTTCATTTCCTCATTGTCTATCTTAGCCGTTAAAGCTGTTATCAGTTCATTCTCCAAGCTTTGGAGAGAGGCTTCAAACTCAAAGGTGTTCTTCAGTTTGTAAAAAGGTTGTTTAGATTTCGGCAGGTGTTCTCTGCCTCCCTGTGCATTTCCCATTTTTGAAGCTGGTCGGTTAGGAGGAGGATGAAATCAAAGCTAGTTTGCTTGCCACCTCAGCTGGCGGAATAGACGGAATAAAATAAAAAATAAGACTAAAAAAACGAAAACGAAGACATGTAAGCGTAAAGCATGAAGATTTCCGTCAGAACGTTCTGTTCTGGAACATAAAGGAAATCTACCAATTAAAATAATCACGCTATTTCTTATGTGATTAAGTGGCTCTAATCAGCCGTATTGGGTTATGCACTGGCCAAGAGATTCTCCCTTCAGAACAATTGCTTTTGTTCTGGGTACACTAAACAAAATCGTGTAAAGATTTCCTTCAGGACAGAAATAACTTTCGTCCTGGCAACACTAAACTGGAGTCTCGTGCTAAATAACACCAACTAATAATATGGACAAGCATGAATCTGTGACCAACAGTCTGCTATGTCCTCAGAACAGGAAACCGCAGTCCCTATTCTGTTACTCAAACGTGCAACAAAAAGCAACAAAACAATAGACAAAAAAAACATTAAACATTAAACAATCAAAACGCAGCTTGGGCTAGAGGTAGCAATTCTCTAACTTAGCCGGTACAAATCTTTAAGTACTTGACCCATCTGTGATTTTCAGTCCAAAAAGGCATGAATAAAATCAAAACTTACACTGTGTGCTTTATACACACTTCTCAAGTGGTAATTTCTCCGCGCGCAGGAGGAAAAAAACATGTGGGAGAGAATCCTTTCAGTGATAATCCGTGGGAGTCAGGGGAAATGTCTGATAATATCCTCGGCTGGTTGTTTCTCTAGCAGAGATGAACGAGGACTCCAAAACAAACTGTCCAGCAGTTTATCGAATCCATAAACGTCAACTCAGTAGAAATCCGTCTCGAAGGACCAATTGATGGAATGATTATTATTATCCATATGAATAGACAGTTTCCCCCAAAATGATTGAATTCACTCCCACACAATAAATGAGACCACACAGTGTAAGTCCGGTTTTTCTCTTACTGTATATTAAATCAATGAGCATACAAAATAGATGTCCAGTACAGTACAATAAACATGTGTCTCTTTTTCTTTCTCAATCTGAATCTTCATACAATGTAACATCAGTTCACAAATATACTTCAGTAGGTACAGGGAAAATAGATTTGTCAAGCATTCATTGGACAGTTAAACATAACAATGGATCATGAGATGGTGTTGTGACTGAGTCTCGTGAACTCAGAAAGGATGTAGAATGTTTTGGCTTCTCATTATCCAGTGTCCGGGACACTTTGACATTTCGCTGGTCAATCTCTCTGTCCCTGTAGTGGGCAGATTCTCGTCACATGCATTAGTTATCAGATCAAAACAAAATAACCTTGTCACTTGTAACACTGAAGTTGGTGTTTTAAATATAATAGATATTAAAATGTTTTTAACCCAACAATCACTATGTCGTCGAATGTAAAAAATGCATAAAAAAAATCCCATGCTACACTAGATTATGTCATCCAATGTAAAAACCATACAAATGCCATGCTACAGTATGTCGTCTAATGTATAAAAAAAAAACATTCAAAAAATGCCATGTTAAACTATTTTGTCTAATGTAAAAAAAATGAAAATACATTACAAATGCCATATTTTGTCCCATGTAGCCTAAAAACCCTATACAAATTACCATTCTACTAGATGTTGTAGAAGAAAAAGAAGAAGAAAACATTTAAAGGCATTCTAAATGCTGGATATCCTTGCCACTATCCTTGCCACTAATTGAGAAGGAGTATGCGGTTTATTGGTGTGCCTTCTACCACTCTAGTCATGCACTTGCTTCCACACTATGCACAAATAATCATACCTGCCATCAGTGCCATGGGAAATCCAGTGCACTAAATTTGATCCTTCCAATTTTCATATTTACCGTACAGTTTATATTTTTGAACGTCTAAACCTGCCGCGCCCCCAACATTCAGTTGTGTCACGAGTGGAGGACGTGCGCCCAGGTAAACTCAGCTAAACTATACACAAATACAAGGATATATCATCAATATATGTTCATAATTTGGTACAGACATAAACATTTCACATGATAAGCAATCGGCTCAATGAGCTCATTGGAACACCCACCTTCCGTTCACAAAACTGCATACAGTACATGAACATACACATACATTTGCACATATCTGTCAAAAGAATTGGACACAAAAAGAGCTTGAGAGCTTATTTCCGTTTGATTGCAAATGTGTGTGTCCACTGAGTGCTATGTGTTGGGTATCCAGTCGACTCGCCAAAGATCCAAGTCGCCAAATTCGCGGGACAGGTCGCCGAAGTCAGGTCACCAACCAGTCAAGGACATCTCGCAAAATTCCTGAGTCAGCTCGCCAACCAGTAGGGAATAGGGCCCGTGAATGATACACGTTCATGGAGGCTTATTCAAGAGCACAAGTGTTTAAGAATGAAGAGTGTTGTGTGTGTGTGTGTGTGTGTGTGTGTGTGTGTGTGTGTGTGTGTGTGTGTGTGTGTGTGTGTGTGTGTGTGTGTGTGTGTGTGTGTGTGTGTGTGTGTGTGGAGGCTTATTCAAGAGCACAAGTGTTGGGGAGTTCACCATACAGTAAGTCATTCAATATAGCCTGGAATTTACCAACGAAAATACAAATACTGCAGCCTAGTAATGATTACAAAATCTAATAGAGTCATATTAACTGATAATGTGAATATGAGCAATCCACTGGATTAAAAGGGAAAGACAAAAAAGAACATATTGGTATATGTTACCACAATTTTGCCAACAGCATTTTAACAAAGGCTGAAAGCAATGGCTAAACATTCAGAGCTTTCATTTCACAGATCAATCGCCTCTGCGCAGTACAGTTCACAGCGAATGTGGATTTGGTCTCGACAGATGTTGCACAGAGACCATCACCTGGTGGCATTGTCCAGTACCTGAGAGAAGAAATGAATGATTGAAGATATGATAAACAAATTAATATAGGCTATAATGCTAGTTTGACTTCATGATTCTCTGTGTTTTTAAATGTATTCTTACTCTTCAGTCAGGTCACGTCCATCAACCCAGCGCCATCCTCCAAACTCAGATGTCAAGCCAATCCAGTAGCCATTAGTTTCATTACTGCTACGCCAACTATGCTTGTAGATGTACTTCTGATAGAGCATAGAAGAATATGCAGTTACCGGTATGTTTTAGTTTGCTAAACCTTTTTGTCAGTTAATGTATGTTCTTCACATACAACCTCACATACATACACACACACAATTATTTTACAGTTTCGCTACCTGTTCAGCTGCATCGTCTATAACAGCCAAATCTGCGTTCCGTTTGCTGCAGAAGTCTCGAGCGTCTTGCCAAGATACAGCATCAGATTTATCATCGATAATCAAATAGCACCTGGACGAATGGTGGAGCCAACCTTCCTGACAAGGCTGACATACCCTACCTGATCAGAAAATGAGAAGCAAACCAAAACAACAAACAAAATGAGTACATTTTAATCTTATTTAATTATTATTTGATTATATCTCTTTCCCATATATTATATTCCTGTTGGTGTTTATGCTTACCCTTTTTGGGAAGGCAATAGGCATCGAGACTCCATTGAACAAGAGTCCAGTTGAGATCATCTCTTGCTCTTGTCAGGTTTTCCATTTGTCTCTCCAGGTTGATGCTCTCTGTCCTCAGCTGTAGGTTTTCTGTGGTCAGGTTGTCAACCAGGGTGGTCAGGTTGTGATCTGTGTGGGCAAAAGACACAAAGAGGTTTGAATGTTCCTCATTTTTGTTCAACATTCAGTGTAGAGAAATTTTACCTTGACCTTGCAAGGATATCTTTTACATGCATTTAAACAAAAATGCATGGAATCATAACAAGTCAATCAGAGCTGTTTGGTTTTACCACGTATGGAGCATGAGAAGTTGAGAATGACAACTTCTCATTATGTCAATGTCATATTATTTTAAGTTAATGTGACAACGCTGTAATCAAAACTATTGCACAATGCAGCTTCAAATATATTTTTTTTGTTTAGCAAAATACCACCACATGCCACATAAAAGGTTAGGGTTAGGGTTAAGTTATAGACTATAGTAAAAGTTTATACATTTTACAATCATATGAGATAATTGTCTTACAGGCAAACATCCTCAGGGAAATGTTGAGAGTAACTTGAAGGATGCACAGTAAGCCAAAGCTGATGGCAACCACTCTGTAGACTTTTGACTCTGGTAGAACACACACACACACACACACACACACACACACACACACACACACACACACACACACACACACACACACACACACACACACACACACACACACACACACACACACACACACACACTCACACATACACAACCATAAAGAGGAAGTGGTTGTTTTTAAGACATCATGTAAGAGGAAATTATAAGGCAGCAGTAACACCTTTAAACATAAAGCGAACAGATCAAGTAGAAGATCCATTTAGTCATTTCCATATTATCATCTGTCTGGCAGAGATTGCAATATTGAAAGGAAATCTCATGCACAGTGCTAGTCACATATTATTTGTATTTGTAAATATTTGATGGCGTGCCGTTTCTGATGAATGACAATGGGGGAAAATGTAATTTCATACCCCTGTAGTATTCTTACCTCTCTCATGGTTCATTTTCAGCGTCACCCCTCGCTTATCTTATCTTCTACAAGCTCTCAATTGACATCTGCCATCTCCATCCCATGACATGGCAGTAGATCCAAATGTTAAGGCAGTACACTTGGTTTCTCTTTTAAACAGTGGCGTTGGCAATTTATTGTCTTAAAAACGATCACTTCCTGTGTGTGTGTGTGTGTGTGTGTGTGTGTGTGTGTGTGTGTGTGTGTGTGTGTGTGTGTGTGTGTGTGTGTGTGTGTGTGTGTGTGTGTGTGCGTGTGTGTGTGTGTGTGTGTGTGTGTGTGTGTGTGTGGCTGTGTGTGGGGGTGGGTGAGAGGGGGAGAGAGAGAGAGAGAGAGAGAGAGAGAGAGAGAGAGATAGAGAGAGAGAGAGAGATGGGTGGAGGTTACAAGATGCAGGGGTGTGAGGAGGATTAAGCACTGATGAGTTTTTACCTTATTAAGTAATTTAATTTTGTACGTTATGCTATTGGTATATATCTTTTACATTGTTTGAAGGTGTTTCTGCTCATTTGGTCATTGCGACCGTAGGTCGCATTTAGTATGAAAACCTGCAGATCATGTCTGTCCATCCGTCCGTGCATGCGTTTGTGTGCCACACCTCATGTCAAGCTCCATATATGGCCAAGATCCCTGATGTCATGATCAATATTAAGCACATATTTGGGAATGCCCATATATGGTCCGTGCGTCAGTCACGCCTCACATCACGCCTCATGTTATGCTCCTTATGGCCAAGATTCCTGATGTCATAAATATTAAGCCCATATCTGGGAATGGACATATTGAGTCATCTCATGATAGGCTAACAGTGTGGTTGTCGCGACACGATATGGATATCCTGATGTCATCATATATTAAGCCCATATCTGGGAATGCCCATATGACATATTGTGTCAGTCTCTGTTGTTTCAGCGTGACCGCTCGCTTCTCGCCCTTAGGGCGTCTTACTGGTGTACAGCATGCTTTTGGTATTTTACATTTTGAAGGTTTTTCTGCTCACTTGGTCTGTAACAATATAGTAAGAAGAAAGAGGAGAAGCAGAAATGAGAACATTGCACATATCAGAACTGTAGCCAGCATCTGATTTCACTCAGATATATATTTTTCTTCAATTACTTTTATAACCCCACCCATTCAGTCCTACAAAATGCATAAGCCTATTCTATGTAACTGTGTCAGAATTCTTAATGTTTGTCAGAAATAAAATGAAGGATTAGGCTACTTCCATACATTTCCCAATCAAATCAAATCAAATCAAATCATCGGTCACAGTTGCATAATTTCTATACAAGGGGTGAAAAAAATAAAATCTGTAGCCACACACAAACATACAATGAAGTCAAGTTTAGTAAGACATGGGGTTCCATGTTGACCTCACTATCTCCCTCTGGTGGTCCTGTTAGAGCATTACATCAGCCAGCTCTTCACAGACAGAATCATAAACAGAATCACACATTCTGATTTGTTCATTAGATGTGTACAAATAACAACAACAATTATGAAATATTTGTTTTCTGAGACACTTTTCTGAGAACAGGATTTACAAAGTGCTTAACATGGTACTATAAATTAAACTGTCGAATACCAATGAGAACAATTGGAAGGATGAGATAATTTTTATGTTACACCGACTATATGCAATTATGCATACTTGAGCATTCATGGAAAAATATATGACCAGCTCTTCATGGGCACTATTACTGTTACTGTACATATGCTCTTAAATCAAAGGGTTAAGACCCACTCTCCGATAAGGAAGCTTTGAATCCCTTAATAATTTCCCTCTCACCATTCTTAACTGTCTCTAAAGCAAAGACACAGTACAGAGCCGTGTGGACCTCTGATTTCAGAAACGTAATAGCCTTAGCAATGGTTTTGTGGCCTGCAAAGTCTTGTGTAAATGTGAATTGTGCAGGCTTTTGTAAAAGCAATGTTGGGTGATGATGTAAATGATGTGTAGCTATTGAAAGTATAAGGACTTGACAGGAAATGGTTGCAAACTGAAGGGTGAAGGAGGGCAGATGCACACTGGTAGCCGTGATGGAAGCGCTGTATGGCAACCAGCATTTGAACATTGTTGTTGTATAGCTTCGATGTACAGAATATCGATTTTTTTGATTTTATTGATTTTATTGAATTATGGATTTGATGTATTACCTCGTGCTGTCCTTGCTTATTGTAAGTCGCTCTGGATCAAGAGGGTCTGCTAAATGTCTAAATTGTAAAATTGTAACATGGCACATCCTCAGAGGATTTTCATTTTAAGATAATTTCTCTTGAAGGATTGTCAAAGTTTACAGGACAGGATAAACAGTGAAAAAAGAAACACTTCTAGTTTTCTGAAAAAAGACAAAAAGAATGTGAGTATCAGAGTATCAGAGGATATGGCAGCATATTGGTCCAATATATTATACATAAAGTAAAACATGCTTAACCCATACTGTTCTCAAGCACTTGAGAAATCTTTTGTGCGTATACCGAATTCTCTCCATGTAGCACATTGCCCAAGTCTCTAAGCCACTGCTGGAACAGAGGGCTAGATTCCGATAAAATAGGGCGAAAGTGGTTAATATTAAGAACATATCTGACAAGCATTCCATATTGCTATTATAAAAAGTAACTCTCTGGATTTTGAGTGGTCTCCTGAGAGAAGAGATTAGAGAATGATGACATAAAGCTATAAAGGCAAATTTACACTTGCATTGGTGACTTCAGTTCCAACTGCTAAAAACCTTGGTGTGGTCGTGGACAGCCAGCTATCATTCAAGGCACACATTGCATCAGTCACCCGGTCCTGTAGGTTCACACTCCGTAAAATCAGACCCTTCCTCACCCAGGAGTCAGCCCAGCTCCTCATCAGTCATATCAAGACTGGACTACTGTAACTCTCTCCTCACTGTTCTCCCGGCATGTGAACCTAATCCTCTCCAACTGATCCAAAATGCCACGGCACGAGCACGACTGGTCTTCAACCAGCCAAAATTCTCACATGTGTCTCCCATCTCTGCTCCCTCCACTGGTTCCCGGTTGTTGTGGCCCGCACATAATACAAAACACTGGCCTTCAAAGCAGCCAATGGTATGGCACCTCAGTACCTCCAAAGCCTGATTAACCCCTACAACCCCACCTGTTCACTCAGATCAGCTAACACAGGGATGCTGACAGAACCCTTGCTAAAAACCCCAGGACAAAAATCCACTCTCTCTAGGTCGTCCTCAGACGAGCCTTCCATCGTCGCTTCCAGTCATCCCGGTTCTCCATACATCTGGCCAGCTCGTTGGTGCTTTGTGCTCCTACATCTTTCTTGAGTACATCCACGTATGTTATTGTGGGACATCCTCGTGACCGGTGCCCATGTGTTGGTTCCCACAGACAATTCGCCCTCCTGGCTCCCAGACTGTGGAATAAACTCCCAGCTGTCACACTTAGAACAACTGACTCAATCCTTGGTTCCGCCGTGACCTGAAGACTCGTCGCTTCAGACTACACCTAAGCCCATAGCACTTACCATAGCACTCGCCTACCCTCAATGACCATACATGAAAGCTTATGTTTTATATAACGTTTTTTTTACTGATTACAGTAGGTGCTAGGTCTCCCTACATTATTTTTTCTAGATTGATATTTCTATGCAATTGATGTATTGATGTTGATGTATTGACCTTGCTTATTGCATTGATGTATTACCTTTCTTATTGTAAGCCACTCTGGATTAAGAGCGTCTGCTACAGACCATAGCTCCTCATTATTCACATTAAATTAACTACATTCAGTATACCTTGCACACACAATACACACTCAGTGTTTCAACATCAGACTTCTTCATGGCTATACAATGGCTCAGGGTGACTTCCCCTTCCTTTGAAGACACACTCTTGCTGTGTCATGAAAAATAATTTCACTGTTCAAAATGAGTGTGTTATGTGCATTTGATTAATAAAACAAAATATGAAAACAAATGTATTGTTTGCATTACACATACACAACTGCCATCTGTGGTATATACTGTAATTACAGTAGATACAGTGATTAGCTGATATATAAGGCTAGAAAAACACTAGAAAATATTTTTTGGGAATTTAAATACAGAGCTCATTTTACTACGATCATGTGTTTGTAAACATGTGGGAGGGCATTATGCTGGCATGGATTCTACTATTCTTTGTGCTATAATCAATTACAAAAGTGTCTAACCTCATATCAACATCAAACAATACAGTACATTTATAGCTTCTGATGAAATCATATTATTATTAGGTTAGAGAGTTACGCTAACCCTATACCCATCGCAGAATGCACTGTGCACACCACAGGCTTACTGAAAAGCTGTTGTTGTGCTTGGATAGGCCTTGGCAGAAAGCTCCTGGTTGTACACACCTGACATACTGTATGAGTAGTGTAGAATCAGATCAGAATCACTTTATTTGTCACTTTCTCCATGTACTATACTATACAAAATATGACATTTAGTTCCCCCTCAGTTACAACATCAAGCCTATCTAAGAAGAAACTAACCTAAGAGCCTAAAACAAAAAATAGCATAAACCACATATTTGTAGTGTACTATATGGGGTGCTTCCCCATTAGCAACCCCAGGGGAACAGTTTGCAAATAACAACTCCGGATACACTACCACAGGGTTTCAGTGTTTGTACAGTACACAATACCTTAAGTAAGTAAGTTAACAGATAAGAGGCTATTTTGCTCTTATCTGTTAACCTACTTACTTACGTCATGTATGCCTTTCTCTTAACATATTGTTGACATTTAAAGTATGTTATCTACAATACCATTATAATTAGTTGAATAAGCAACATAGAAGTTAACCGGAATTAGGAAAAAGCAGAAGTGAAATTGACCTACTCCAACACCACACAAAACGATAAAACCGAACGAGAGGAAGCAAAGACTTCTCCTGGTGTTACAGTACATCACCACAATATTACAACCTCTCTTCTCTGAGCTGAAAGGCATCCTGCCAGAAGGCCCGAATTTGAGCCATGGAGGAAGAAGAGGTAAATTATGCTTCAGTCGTATTCAACAATCCTAAGACTTCTCCGCCAAAAGGTGAGTTTCAGCGATGCTGTACAAATGATCTCCATCATGGCGATATCTACCAACATGAAAAGGAAACATTATTGGTTTAATAGAAAACGGTTGAATTACGATAAATGCTATTGTTTTGTTAGAGTCGACTACATCCCACGACTGGGGGAAGTTACAAATCAAAATGTTTTTTATTCGTGAATGATAACTGGGTGCTTGACTTCAAACATGAATTCCAGTGAAATACCATGATGTTTCTAAATAAAATAGTTTACAACTTGATTCTTTATTTTCATTTGTCAGCTACAAGAGAAGAAGATACTATATATTCAACCATTGTTGTAAATACTCAAGGCAATGAAGCAGGTCCTGCTTCTGTTACAAAGGGTAAGTTGCAAAATATACAACAATATGCATGAAATATTTGTTATGTAATACTGCGTTCAATGAGTATTAACTTCTGCCAGTCTGACTACTGCTGCTATAAGCCTTGCATGTCGTTTTGTTTGTTTGTTTATTAACACAATTTATAGTTAACAAAAACACACAGAGAACATATCAGAGAAACAGAATTAAGAAGAGAAAGAAGAATCTTCTAATTCTATTTGAATTATGCCACTATACTATATGTAGGTCTACCTGTTTTATAAGACAAATTTATTTTTTGGGGGGTTGTTACTCTTGCCAGATAAGAAATCAACCAATGGCTCCAATCATCTTCTGCTGGTGGTGTTTTGCTTGGGGATTCTTTGTGTTATCTTGGTGTCAGCCATCACAGCCCTCTGTGTCTACTGTAAGTATAAAACATGTCAATGCATCCATAAATTGTTATGTCAAACCACTGCCAGCTCATTTTAATGGTGTTTCTTTCATACATTCTCTTGGCAGTTACCGGGGCAGCAAATGAGAAGGATAAAGATTTGATAAGCGAACTGAAACAGTTAAGACACAACCAAACAGCTCTCCTGGCAGGCAATCATAAACTGACACGTCTTGTTAACAAATTCAACTCAGACATTGAGGACTTGTCAAATGATCGGGACAATTTGACAAACCTCATTGGCAACCTGAGTCAAGCCTATGATAGCTTAGAGAGGAAGAGCATTAATATGACCACAGAAAACCTGCAGCTGAGGACAGAGAACGTCAAGCTGGAGAGAAAACTAGAACGTCTGGATGCCTACTGCCCCATGGGAAATGACGGTAGTAAGCATAAATACATGGAAACAATATGAATAATATTATACCATATTAATATAATCCAAAAATAATTAAATTATAATCCACTACATTTTGGTTGTTTACCTCTCTTTTCTCACTAGGCAGAGTATGTCGACCACCCTGTCTGACCGGTTGGGACCACCATTCTTCCAGCTGCTATGCGGTTAATGATGCTGAACCTGATAATCGTATATCCTGGCAAGAAGCTCGAGACAACTGCAGAGCAAAACACTCAGATTCAGATCTGACTGTTATAGACAGTCCAGAGGAACAGGTAGCGTAACTGTACTGTATAATGGTACATTAATGTATGTAGCAGACTGGAAGAGCAGTGTTGGTAAAACTACAATTAAAGATGGATTTAGATTTAGAAATCAATACAAAATTGTTTCGCTTTCAGTATTGTATTAAAACATCTATGTATAAATATTTTTACTGTGGTCATTAGGCATACATTTATGACAGTAGTTGGTCCAGCAGTAATCAAAAAGTTTTTGCAAACTAAAACATAACTGCTTATTGTTCTATGCTCTATCAGAAGTACATCTATGGCGATAGTTGGGATAGCAGTGATGAAACTAATGGCTTCTGGATTGGCTTGACATCTGAGTCTGGAAGATGGCGCTGGGTTGATGGACGTAACCTGACTGAAGAGTAAGAATATTCAAAAACACAACGAATCAAGTCTAACTAGCATTATAATATATATATATATATATATATATATATATATATATATATATATATATATATATATATACCGGTATATCATTTTGTATTTATTCACTTAGGTACTGGATAACACCACCAGGCGATGGTCAATGTGCAACATCTGTCCAAAAGAACAGACCCTATGGATGGTATGCTGTGAACTGTACCGCAAAGAATCAATGGATCTGTGAAATGAAAGATTTTATTGTTTAAGCATTGCTTTCAGGTTTGTGCAGACCGTGGTGAATTAAATCCTGTATGGTGAAGACTGTTGGGGCCACCTTTTTCCAGCTAAGCTGTTATGTTATTGTGGATGCTTGTGATCAGGCAATTATTTTATGTAGTTTCATCATTATGAAATATGATATATGATATGATATATGTGATATGATATGATATGATATGATATGATATTATGATATGATATATGAGTTTATATTATGCAAGTGAGACGTTGTGCAGGAAATACTTCCTCACTGGCTCACTCACTCAAGGGCCTTGTTTTTTTGCCAGGCCGCATTTGTATAAGAATTTGTTCTTAATTTGGTTAAATAAAGGTTTTTGAAAAAGGAGTTTATTTTTTTATTACATGGTGTCAAGTACAGTATAGCCTCTTCATCGTTATTAATACAATAACACTGAAAACAAACTACATAAGCAAGTTATTACAGGCCAGTTGTGATTCATCGCTGATTCATAACCATGTATATTCCTAATTAAGCAAAAACTGTTTATTGTTTAACATTTTCTCCCAAATACATGTACTAAACTACATGAAGCCAAATAGAATTATCCACACTTAAGGAAGTAGTTCACCCAAAAATGAAGATATATAGTTTTTTTATTCTTTTATTTTTTTGCATTCCGATAATTTGATGACGGGCAGAGTCTCCGCTAGGACACTGCAAGTCCGGAGATTCCGCCGATCATTCAATTATTGGCTTTGGAATAAGACAAAAATCTCCATGAATTCAAGGCTTCATGGTGTGCAATTGATTGAAAATAAGTAATTTTTTGTGTGAACTACTCCTTTTACCTCAAGGACACAACTACAGTATTTGTGAAATAAAATGGGATATGCTAATTGTTATGGATTGTGGATTGTACAGTATTGCTGCCCATAGATCTTAAGGCTATAGAGATGTTCAACCCTCTACTTAAACCCAGTTTCATTTTTATAAAAATATTTTATTTAGATCTTTTATAAAAAAAATGATATGACATGAAAAATGCTCAAAAAAAATCGACTTAGGAACACGCTTTCTAATTGTGAAACATGTAACATGTATTTACAGTATAACATTTCATGATAGGTGAATCCTTGAATCCTTGTACTTTCCTAAATGCTGGTTTTAAAATGTTATATTCACCATCATTCACCATATTCTGAATTTTAATTATGATAACATCTTAACAGAATCATACTGAAAGTGATCATTCACAAAAGCGAAGATGAGTAATCCATTGAGTTACTTTACAGGTAGGTAATCAGTACTACTATATAAGAAATTTCAAAGAAAGAAAACCACAATATTACTAATGGCATTTTAACAACAAATGTCCAAAGGTCAGTTATGTCGCTAATTAGGGTCCTGCTTAATCTTCCTTCTCAGGCTCACCTCACTCATCAGTCAAGCGTGGGGTGGCTCAGAGTAGATGACAGAGTACAGCATCTTGCAATGGGCCTGGTGTACAAGATACACTACTCCACTAAGATACCCATGTACCTGACAAAATACTTTAAAATGTTAAGGATGTCCACAATTACAACACCAGAGGCAGCGCCACAGATCAGGTTCAACCCAGAGTCAACTCAAACAAAGGGTCAAACTCGTTCTCCTGCTATACCACCAAATGTGGAACGTCTTACCGAAGGCCTTACAGGAGTGTAAATACCTAACATCCTTTAAAATCGTCCTAAAAAAACACTTACAGGTGGCAGCCGCTCGTAACTAGTAAAAATAAACCTAGCCTAGCCCTACTCTCCCCCTGACCCTTCTCCCTGACCCTTCTATTGTAAATATCTACTGTATATTTTGCACTGTTTTTTTTTCCCCGGACAATATCTACTGCATAGTACTGTGTTCTATCCGTCTGTCATTCAATGTCAGATATGAGATACATAAAGGTTTCCTGTGCAAATAAGCTGAAAAGCTTACTAGGATCTCCTTTTAGTTGACCTTGTACCAGTGAAATGTACTGTCATGAAACGGTACCTTTTCCTATGCAAACTTCTAATAAAGTCTTCAATCAATCAATCAATTAACATTCAAAGCTTTCATTTCACAGATCCATCGCCTCCGTGCAGTACAGTTCACAGCGAATGTGGATTTTGTCTCGACAGATGTTGCACATCTGAGACCATCACCTGATGGCGTTGTCCAGTACCTGAGAAGAAATGAATGATTGAATAGATGTACAAATAGTCATGTGTGTGCATTTTTGTAAAAATGAATAAACAAAATCACATCAAATCAATAAATATATAATGCTGCTAGGTAGACTTCAGGATTCTTTGTGTTTTTAAATGTATTTACTCTTCAGTCAGGTCACGTCCATCAACCCAGTGCCATCTTCCAGTTTCAGATGCCAAGCCAATCCAGTAGCCATTAGTTTCATCATTGCTCCGCCAGCTATGGCCATAGATGAAGTTCTGATGACCACAGCACAAAGAACAATAACCAGTTGTGTTTTAGTGCAATACTTAAACCGAAACATTTTTGGAGTTTATTTTGAGATCTAATTCCATCTTTAATTGTAGTTTAGCCCCTCCAGTATGCTACAGAAGAGCTCACAGCAATGTATTTTCCTCACATTCTCATACGCAATTATCATACAGTTAAGCTACCTGTTCGTCTGGATTGTCTATAACAGTCAAATCTGAATTCTTTGCTCTGCAGTCGCCTCGAGCTTCTTGCCAGGATTTATGATTAACAGGATCAGCATCATTAATCGCATAGCAGCTGGACGAATGGTGGCGCCAACCTTCCTGACAAGGTTGACATACTCTGCCTGCCGTGCCTGGTCAGAAAATGAGAAGCAAACAACAGAGTGGACCTAAATTCTTATTGGGTTAAATTCAAGTATGTTCATGTAATCATATATTTTCCTATTGGTTTTATTCTGATTTCTGACCCTTTGCTTTGGGGCAGTAGGCATCCAGACTCCACTGAACACGATTCCACTTCAAATAATCTCTTGTGCTTGTCAGGTTGTCTATTTGTCTCCCCAGTTTTATGCTCTCTGCCATTAGCTGATTTATCCTATTATCGGCTGAGGTGAGGTTGACAACAAGGTTCGATTCCAGGAAAGCTGATTGGTTGTGCTTTAACTGTTTATCCTTCTCATTTACTGCCCAGGTAACTGCGAATAGAAAATAAGAACCATACTCATTAAAAATGTGATGGTTTCACACAAGCACAGTACATGTACATGTTTGCATGCATTGACTTTATTTATACTTACAGTAGACACAGAGGGCTATGATGGCTGACAGCAAGATAACACAAATAATCCCCAAACATACCACCACCAGCTGAGGACGATAGCAGCCATTGACTGATTCTTTCTTATCTGGTAAGTGTATAAATTGATAACAAATACATTTTGAGCATTAATTACTGACAAAAGTCTAGTATTGCTTAATCACTGATACCAATACATATCACAATAATAAGAAGATACTTTTGATAATAGAGGATAGAATAATGTACAAATATTTCTGTATAAATTCCCATTTAAGGTGATTATTTAAATCTCACATTGTCACCTTGTAATGATAAATCCACTCATACAGTAACATTTGATTGCATTTTGATATTTCTTAAATTGCAACTCACCAGTTGCCTCAGAGGTGTGATCTGCGGCTGCCTCATTGTCAAGAGTCCTTATTGCATCATACAAAGTTTCTTCCTCTTTTTTTGCTGAAAGATAAAAATGAAGAATTATTAAGATAATGATTTATTACTTAGTATATCATTTCAAAGGGAAACTAGAAACCACAACCCTTCTGTCTAGTCTCTCTCTCTCTCTCTCTCTCTCTCTCTCTCTCTCTCTCTCTCTCTCTCTTTCTCTCTCTCTCTCTCTCTCTGTATGAAATGTATTTTGTGAGGTCCCCATGACCTTGAATTTTAAACTTTGAATATCAATTTATTGACTATTATTGAATCTACTTTTCTCTCTGTTTTAGATTACGGGGATATTATTTATAGGATTGCTTCTCCTTCAATTTTGAAGCGCTTCGACATTGTGTACCATTCTGCACTAAGATGGGTCATTGTACACTATGGGAACACACAACAGGCTTATCCTCTCTATCTGAGAGGCGTGATAAGCACTGGTATCTTTTTATTTCTAAAGCTCTCTCAGGACTGCTCCCCCATATATATTTGTTCTATGCTGAATCTGGACCCTAGTCCCTAGCAGACACGCTCAAGCGACTTCTTGGCGCTCAAGGTTCCATTTGCTCATACAGAGCTTGGCATCTTGATTGGCAGCTTGATATCATATTCATCATGGCTCATGGGGATGGGTAGGATGTGAGTTTAGGGCCCAGTGACCAACAAAGTCTTCATTCATAATCCTATACTATTAATTAGACATTTGTGTGTTTTCATATTTAAATTCTCGAGTTGTGAGATTGTAAGATGGGTGGAAGGACGGACGGGACGGTAGACGTGCAGTGCATCCATAAAGACGGTGAAAACATGTTAGAGCAGTCTTTCTCAATATTTTTTGGCTTGAGTACCCCCTTTAGCTGATTTTTGAATCCAAGTACCCCCTTTACCCGACAACATTTTCCTTATAGAACTGCAATTAAACCCATAACTATTGGTATATGATGCTATGTTAAACCCCCTTTTCAAGAATATAACATCACAAAAAATAGGAATGGGAGTGAGAGTTTCAAACGGTGCCTCCTGAACAGATTTATTTTTAACACTGTGGCCATAGCATTTCAGTTTTCATGTCAATAACTTACATTCAAACACATCCCAGTTGACCTGGTACCATTTAATTTGGGTTATTAGCATCTATCAGGCTCCAAGTGTCATCATTAAACATAACATTAAATGTTTTTTCTTCTTCTAATTCAATTGTAGTCAATTATTTAACTATGAATATCATGATACTTCTATTTTTCTTTTGGGGGTGCATTTTCTGAGTACCCCCTGCAGTACCTCCGCTGTGTTAGAGCATAACCGTAACCCAAAGAGACACAAGACAAGAACGCTTTGTCCCAACAATTGGTTTTGCATTATGGTACAACAATCATAAGATGAATAATCACAACAGCACATTTTCAATTTAACAAAAATATCACAAAAATGATAAACAATGCAAACAACGCAAACAAAATATGTGTGATAGTGAGCCAACGATGGTTGACTGAAACTTACCATTTGGTGGAGAAACATTTTCATTTTTGAAAACTACTGAAGAATAATTCACCTCTTCCTCCATTGCTTAAAATCCGTGCAGTCTAATTTCTAAGCTAAAGACGTCTCCTATGTTTCCTCTTTACCAGTTGCGTCTATACAAAACTAACTACTGTGCCACCTTCTGTATAACATTTTGAAATTAACAACTTCTGTTTTTTGTCTCTCAGTGTCTGTCACTTTCAAGCAGGGTCTGATTGCGACCATTAGGTCGCATTTACTATCAAAACCTCCACCGGCTGTCCGTCCGTCAGTCAGTCAGTCAGTAAGTCAGTCACACGTCACACTTTTTCCCTGCTCATATCTACGCAACCGTTGCCCCGATCCATGCCAAATTTTGCACACATACTCCTTGCCTGCCAAACCACAACCCTAACCCATCAATTCTCACATGGCCCTCTTCTAGCGCCGCCATGAGGCCCATTCTTGCAAAACACATTTTTGGACACTGCTCCTACAAGTTTTTCCCTAAAATCACGCAAATCGGTACACAGTATGTCTACACTCATGTCATCAACATGGATCTGTCCCATATAGCGCCACCATCAGGCTGATTTTTTCAAACACATTTTTGGACACTGCTCCTACAAATGTTGCCCTAAAATCACGCAAATCGGTACACACTTGCTCTAAACTCATGTCATCAACATGGATCTGTACCATATAGCGCCACCATCAGGCCGATTTTTTCAAACACATTTTTGGACACTGCACCTACAAATTTTCCCCTAAAATCACGCACATCGGTACACAGTATGTCTACACTCATCTCATCAACATGGATCTGTCCCAAATAGCACCACCATCAGGCCAATTTTTTCAAACATATTTTTGGACACTGCTCCTACACATTTTGGCCTAAAATCACGCTGCGACCTGACGGTCGCTTATCTCCCGATTAGGGAGTCTTACTGGTAATGTACTATACATCCAGCCAGTGGTGATAAAACCAAAAGTAGAAACATTTCTATCCAATTAATCATTTGGTTTTCGTTCTTATTACTTTTCTAACACTTTTCAAATATTCTGTAAGGATTTTGAGGAACAATAACATACAGTATACACACTCAAACATTTGTATGAGTTAATTTAACCATGACAGTGTAAAAAGTGACCCAAATTGATTATTATCAAAGTAACCGATGATCTGACTGCAAGAGGTAGCCTACCTATTAGGTTTAGTTGTTTAAACTTTAAGGGTCAAAAGATGTTTAACAAAAATGGCTAGTAGCATTTGCTGCTTATGGGAAAAAAATATAACAACAAGGATCCAAAAGAAGAAATAGGCCTATTACAACATTCTGTCTAGACTCATACTATCTATTACAACAAGATCCATACAGTTCAGTGTTGTTTATCCAAGGAAGTGTACAGTGGGTGTACAGTGGGTAGAGCCTAGTGCCCGGACCGCTAGGCCAGTGGCCCGGGCCAAGCAGTCAGGACTTTGAGGTGACATACCTTACAGTGGTGTCTGGAGGATGTAAGTACAGTACTCTAATTTTACAAAACAAAAACATCAAGGTGGCCCGTGCCATAAGAGAACAGCACCCAGTGCAAATGTTCAGAAACAGAAATGTGCTCTGGTTGTGACACAAATGACTGTTGTTAATTACAATTACAATTTAGGCATTTAGTAGCAGTTTACAATAAGCAAGCACAGCACATGGTAATACATCAAATGCATAGATAAAGTAATCTAAAATCGTAGGATGCCAGGTCATGGATTCAATTGACATTTATTCACACGGATTAGCCACACATGGGTGCTCTGCCTTGTGTAATCTAAAGAAAACAATGTTGAATTGAAAATGTAGATAACTGATCAAAGAAATTAAGGGAATAAAATGTTCCCTTAATTCTTTGAGCAGTACTACAATATACTATACTCAAATAAATTAAGGGAATATTTTGTTCCCTTAATTTCTTTGAGCAGTATGTTTGGTGCCAAACACAACGTAAACTGAGGTCCTAAAAACAGTTTGCTTTTAGACACCATCATGCTTCTCTTCTGAGGTCATTGGTGTGTGTGTGTGTGTGTGTGTGTGTGTGTGTGTGTGTGTGTGTGTGTGTGTGTGTGTGGGCGTTCACACCTCCTCCTTAGTGTCATGGTTCCTGTCTTTGTTAACCACCATCGCCTGTGTCTGTGTCAACATAGCAAACACACACATGCATCTATTATATCTATACAGTACCTATCTATACAGTATCTATACAGTATATATATATATATATATATATATATATATATATATAATATATATATATACGTGTGTATATATATATATATATATATATATATTGTTTTTTTTACGAAACACAGTATAAACAAAAGTATAGGCTATTAAGGAAATGTCTACAGTGATTACAGGCCGCCCCAGCAGCCCTAAAAACTAAGCTCCAAACAGCCCAAAACAAACTGATTAGGGTCCTGCTTAACCTTCCCTATCAGACTCACCTCACCGCTACTCACCAGTTAAGAGTGAGGCGGCTCATTTTGTCAAATGGGTTAAACTCATGTAACGAACCTTACGCAGAAGTAATTACAAACAATATCGTATCAAAACAGATATGCATAGGTAGGGGTTGCAGACAGGGTTACCCACTGTCCCCTCTTTTATTTTTAATCGCAATAGAACCCTTTGCTATTACAGTGAGGGAGAGTCCGGTTATTAAAGGTATTGATATAGGGGGTCTTGACCATAGAATTGCTCTTTATGCTGATGACGTGATTCTTTTCCTAAAAAATCTGAAACATTCGCTTCCAGCTTTACTGGAGTTGATTAAGAAAATTGGAGAGATATCTGGTTACAAAGTCAATAACTCAAAATCGTCCATAATGCTGCTCAACCAGGAAGAAAGGGATAACCCTCCTATCTATACACGTCATTTCAAAATGGTAGAGCAATTTACTTATTTGGGTATCCAAATAGTCCCTAAACTAGAGAATATTATAAGCCACAATTATAACCCAATCACTGTATCAATTTCTGAATCAATCAATAGGTGGTCGGACCTCTCAATCTCACTAATTGGTAGAATTAATATACTCAAAATGAACATACTCCCTAAACTGCTGTACCTATTTCAGAATATCCCCTTGCCGCCTCCTGTAGGTTTCTTCCCTAAAATGGAAAAAGTGTTTCGTGATTTTATTTGGAATAATCGTCACCCCAGACTTCGGCTATCCCTTCTATATTTGCCCTACGATAGAGGAGGTCTAAAATGCCCCAATATGCTGTGGTACTATTGGGCAGCACAGCTGAGAACTATAATGTTCTATTACACAGAGGAGGGATCTCCTAGATGGAGAAATATCGAATCAGGTTCCTTAAAGATTTCGATGCCCAGTTATCTTTATTCTAACTCATTAAGTAAACTTAAAAAAGCTACAACCAATCCTATTGTTAACAACATGATTAAGGTTTGGCAAGATGTTAGGAAATATTTGTGCGATACTATCCCCATTTCTCGCTTCAGTCCGATTTGGGGGAATGAGGCATTTACCCCGGGCAGGGCGGATGGAGGTTTTAAGCTTTGGGCTGTAAAAGGAATCAAACAACTAAAAGATGTGTTTGGCAAGAATAAGACTCTGCTTTCATTTGAAGAAATTATGGCTAAATTTAATATTCCTAGAACACATCTGTTTAAATTTTGCCAACTCAGGGACTTTATAAAGGTTAAACAAGCACAGTCTCTGACGATTCCTCCTCTGTCGATAATAGAAAGAGCTCTCATCAGGAATCCCTTTGAAAGGGGCATCATATCTGGGTTTTATACTCTCATGGTAGACTTCTCTCCCGAAACATCTGAATCTAGATTTAATGCCTGGAAATCTGATTTACAAGGGGAGCTAACAATGGATGAGTTTAACACAGCCTGTGAGGAAGCTCAGGCACAGACTAGTAATACTTGTTTAAAATTGCTGCAATATAATTGGCTGATGATCGAGGGTGTACATCACGCCAGAAAAAATAAACAAATTTAATTCTAATATCCCAGACACCTGTAGCAAATGTAACAATGATAAGGGCACTCTGTTCCATTGTTTGTGGGCATGTCCAAGAATAAAGGAGTTCTGGGAGGAGGTTAGGAAGGAGTTTCAACGGATACTACTTATTAACATTGAGCTTGATCCAAAACTCTTCTTGCTTGGCCTTTCACCCAATCGGCCATAAGATAAAAAACTGCAAGATAAAATTTCTGGATCTTGGGTTCCTACAGGCCAAAAGGGTTATCGCCCTTTCATGGAAAAGGACAGGGAAACCTAGCATCGCTCAGTGGTTTAAGGAACTATCTTTATGCCTTCCTTTAGAAAGAATTACATACACTCTCAAAAACAAACAAGAGCTGTTTGAGAAAATATGGGGAAGTTTTATTCAATATGTTAAGGGAAACGACCTTTCCCATCTGATGGAGGAACCTGGAGTGGGGTAATTGTTTCTTTGTTTTGTTTTGTTTTGTTTTGTTATCTCTCTACAAATATTTGTCTGGCCTTGTGGCTTATGAATCGGGATGTTGATGTGATGTGCGTGCTCTTGTGTCTTTTGTATTCTTTGGGTTTTTTGTTTGTTCATTTTGTCTGAGTTTTGCTTTTGTTATGTAGTGTGTGTTGATTTGTGTGAGAAAAAAAAATAAAAATAAACATATTGTTAAAAAAAACAAAAAAAACAAAAAAAAAAAGAGTGAGGTGGCTCAGAGTAGATGACAGAGTACAGCATCTTGCAATGGGCCAACAAGATACACTACACCACTAAGATACCCATGTACCTGACAAAATATTTTGAAAACGTTAAGGATGTCCACGATTACAACACCAGAGGCAGCGCCACAGATCAGGTTCAACCCAGAGTCAATTCAAACAAAGGGTCAAACTCGTTCTTCTGTTATACCACCAAAATGTGGAACGCCTTACCGAAGGCCTTAAAGGAGTGTAAATCCCTAACATCCTTTAACATCGCCCTGAAAAACCACCTACAGGCGGCAGCCACTCGTAACTGGTAAAAACAAACCTAGTCCAGCCTTACCCTCCCCCTGACCCTTCTAGTGTAAGATCTACTGTTGGCCTATATATTTTTCTTTTGTTTTTTTTCTGCCTCTATGAGATGAGATGTGTTATATGAGATACTTTAATGGTTTCCTGTGCAAAGCCAAGTGCTTTCTAGGATCTCCTTTTAGTTGACCTTGTACCAGTGAACTGTTCCTTTTATGCAAACTTCTAATAATGTCTTCAATCAATCTGTTAGGACTCAGTTGTGTTTGAACCCAAATGCAACCACTCAGGAGACAGGAAAACAAGTTAATGCCTTGCAAGGCGTTTTAATGTCCAAAAAACAACGAACTGAAAATAAGTATAGATATATATATATAAGTCTACACAATATACATATACAATAGTGCCACAACAGTATCTGTATATGTGTAGACGTTATATGATATAATACTATACTTTACTACTAAACAGGTATGGATATATATATATAAATCTACATGAATACACATACAATACAATAGGAACTCACACGTACTGTATTTGTATAAATGCAGATACTATAGAATATAAACCATACTTAGGAAGTCCAAAAGAGAAGTCAGAGTCCAAGCATGTGGTCGGTGAACAAACAATCCAGAGGAGGTGAGGCAGGCCAGGAATGACACTGCAGGGAACCGGAATCTGGAAGGTGACAAAAAAACAGCGAATCAGGAATGATGGCAGAAAATACAGAAGCTAGTCTACAGGGTACGAGCAGCAACAGTGTAGGCTACAACTAGTACTTGCCAGGTTATTCTATGGGAAGATCTGGCGCTGAGCTGTGTGCCAGCCAGACTCTTGAAGCCTCTGGTGATGATTGGGGAGTGGGAACAGGTGTGTGGAGGCACACCCATCTTCAGAGGTCCTCTGTGGTGTGATTTGGCTCCCTCTCTTGGCCCAGACAAGTGTAGGGAGCTCTCATCACATAGTGAAGGTGAAACCGTAACAGGACCCCCCCTCCAAGGATCGCCACCTGGCGATTGACGGGGAACGCCGGCGTGCACCCGGCGTCGGCCCTTCGGGCGGGACTGGAACCCGGGCAGGAGAAGACTCAGCCTGGGCGGAGGTCAGGGCGGGCTGGAGGCAACAGACCTGGCAGGCGGCGCTCCAGCTGAGTATGCGCCCAGAACTCCAGCAGACGTGGGGGGTGTGAAGCTCCAACCAAGGTCTGCCCAGGATGAACGGAGTGTCCGGAGTGTGAATGATGTAGGGGCGGATACTCTCCACATGGTCTCCTGAGACGGTGAGGGTGAGGGGCTGGGTCCGGTGTGTGACAGGGCCCATCGTGCGACCATTTAGAGCGAAGGCGGAGAGAGGCCTTTGGAGCGTAGAGACAGGGAGTCCCACCTTCTGAGCATACTGGAGGTCGACGAAGCTCTCATCGGCCCCGGAGTCGATAAGAGCTGGAATGGTGAGTGACTGTCCCTCCCAGGAGAGAGTGACAGGGAATCTGGCAACACTGGTGCGGGGCTGGGAAGTAGTGAGACGACTCACCCGAAAACCCCGAGTGGGTGAAATTACGCCCCCTGGCGCCCGGGAAGAGAACATCTTGGGGCGCAGAATGGGACAGGAGCGAACAGAGTGCGCAGAGCTGGCGCAATACATACAGAGCTTGTGTAGCCTGCGGTGCTCGCGCTCAGCTGGAGATAAACGACCCCTGGGAGTCACATGGATGCGGCCCACATGCATGGAGACCTCCTCTGTGGGACTGGAGCGGGCAGATGGACGCTTGGGACAGTCCTCCCTCAGGTGACCTCCCTGCCCACAATACATGCAGAGACCTTGGTTCCTCCGGTGTTCTCTCTCCGCAGCGGACAGACGCACTCGGCCCACCTCCATAGGCTCAGCGTCAGCAACAGAGTCCGAGACGAAGGTCTCAGAAGAACGAAGAGGACTGGTACTCGGAATGGGGGTCAACTGGGAGGAGCGTTGAAGCGACTGTGCCCTGGACCTCTTGCGCTCACGGAGACGTTCGTCGACATCAATGGCGAGAGTGATGAGCGTATTGAGGTCAGTGGGCTTATCCCTAACTAGCTCGTCCCTCAGTGCCTCCGTGAGGCCCTCACGAAAAATGCAGCGCAGCGTGGAATCCGCCCATCCAGTGCTGGCTGCGAGTGTGCGAAACTCGATCGCATAAGTGGCAACTGTGCGGGAGCCCTGCTTGATGTGGAGTAGCCGTGAGCCTGCATCCTGACCAGCGAAGGGATGGTCAAACACCCTCTTGAACTCTTCCTCGAAGTTGGCGTAGTTGTTTCGTGACCCCGGGTTGGAGCACAAGAATGACTGGACCCAACGAAGAGCATCACCGGAGGTATGCGTGGCAATGTAGGCTACCCTGGCTGCGTCAGTGGAGAACATGCTGGGCTGCAGGTCAAAAACAAAATTGCACTGCAACATGAACCCCCGAAAGTCTGCAAACGCCCCGTCATAGGGCTTGGGGCTGGCAAGGTTAGGTTCCCGGACAGGCTGGGCGACAGGCCCAGGAGCGGCTGGTGGAACCGAAGGTGGAACCGCGGTCACCAGAGCAGCCAACTGGGCGGACATGTCCTGCATATGCTTTAGTAGGGCATGCTGTTCGCTGGCCACTTGGTGCAGCTGTTGAGATTGGGTCTGCTGCTCACTGGAAACGCCCTGCATCATAGCAGAGGCCTCCTGAAGTAGGCGGGCGTGGTCAGCGAGCACCTTGTCCTGACGTTGGATGGCATTACGGACAGGGTCAGGGAGAGGCCCAGGTGGAGCCTGGCCTCCTGAGGGTGCTGGGTTCATAATGGCCAGATCTTCTGTTAGGACTCAGTTGTGTTTGAACCCAAATGCAACCACTCAGGAGACAGGAAAACAAGTTAATGCCTTGCAAGGCGTTTTAATGTCCAAAAAACAACGAACTGAAAATAAGTAGAGATATATATATATAAGTCTACACAATATACATATACAATAGTGCCACAACAGTATCTGTATATGTGTAGACGTTATATGATATAATACTATACTTTACTACTAAACAGGTATGGATATATATATATAAATCTACATGAATACACATACAATACAATAGGAACTCACACGTACTGTATTTGTATAAATGCAGATACTATAGAATATAAACCATACTTAGGAAGTCCAAAAGAGAAGTCAGAGTCCAAGCATGTGGTCGGTGAACAAACAATCCAGAGGAGGTGAGGCAGGCCAGGAATGACACTGCAGGGAACCGGAATCTGGAAGGTGACAAAAAACAGCGAATCAGGAATGATGGCAGAAAATACAGAAGCTAGTCTACAGGGTACGAGCAGCAACAGTGTAGGCTACAACTAGTACTTGCCAGGTTATTCTATGGGAAGATCTGGCGCTGAGCTGTGTGCCAGCCAGACTCTTGAAGCCTCTGGTGATGATTGGGGAGTGGGAACAGGTGTGTGGAGGCACACCCATCTTCAGAGGTCCTCTGTGGTGTGATTTGGCTCCCTCTCTTGGCCCAGACAAGTGTAGGGAGCTCTCATCACATAGTGAAGGTGAAACCGTAACACAATCAATCAATCAATCAAACAAACAAACAGATTCACCATGGGATCAAACTATAGCATTAAAACATGGTTTCGGGCACCCAATGGCCTAGGGTCTAGGTGCATTCCACATAGGCTCTGATGCCTGACAGCGTATCGTGGGTTTGATTCCCGTTCCCGACAACCTTTGCTGCATGTCTCTCCACATTTCCTGTCAGTCTACTGTCCTATCAATGAAGGCACAAAGCCCCCAAAACAAGAAGAAGAAAAAAAGTTATATATTTCCAACATGATTTGATTGATTGTTAGATTGCTAGTGATTTTCCTATAGCTCTTTTGAATTAGCCTAATTTGTTCCTTTCCTGAAGTGTATATTTATTAACATACCTAAAATGAAGTTACTGGACAACATGGTACAGTACATTTTCTTTTCCGATATTATGTCAAATACATTGTAACATTCCGAAATGTCCAAATGTGGTCATTCTGAAACATAATTCCCGTCATTTGTTAAACATATTGTTGCTTCATTGCTAAAATACTGTGCAATCAAGCATACCCCAGTGTGCTCTGCAACATACAGTAGCTTAGTACGTAGGGACTGTTGCAATCCATCATTATAGAGGAACCTCTGGTAAATATTAACAATGTAAACTCACCTATAAAAGGCTCTGGTTTTTACCTATTTTTCAATTGCTGTTCAGGTCTAGCTGTGTTAATTGGTTAAACTTGATATTGTTATTCATTAAATTGAAGGATGGAAGAAGAACTAAATTACGCAACAGTCATTTTTAACAATGGAGTTCCATCTCCAAAATGTAAGTGTTTCTGATCAACATTATACATTTTTTAAAGTAATTTATTCAACAAGTTGATTCTACTGTATTTATTGGTACTGTATAAGTGTACATAGTTATTCCTCGTGGGATAATGGGGTTTGGTTAACCACTTAAACTCTGTTGGTTGACTGGATTTATGGGTCGCGAGTAGCCTAAATCTTCTTTTTATTTGTATTTATAAAAAAAAAAGGTGAAGATTTTCAAAATAATTTTAGAAATACATTAAAAATTCTACGAAATTCCATTAATTAGAAAACAAATGTTTAAGAAGTTGTGAAAATAATCGATCTACAAGCTCACATTGCAGCGCGAAGCATCACGTTGTGAGCTTGTGGGTCTGCTATTTTCACTAGTTTGTCCCATTTAACTTTTCGGTCTCACTCTAAAACGTTTGAGAACCACTTTCAGTTTTTTCCCTACATTAAACATCTTTGTTGAAAATAGCCGATCTACAAGCTCACATACACATATGTTCTGCTATTTTCTCCGGCATACAGATGCTGGGGTTAAGTGGTTATTTTAATTATAGGCCTACAATAAATTCCAATAAGCATACCAGAATGGCAATTGATTTATACATTATTTTGTTTGTTTTTTCCAACTGTTTTTGTTAACCAGCAACAAAAGAGGATGAAACCGTCTATGCTGAAGTAAAAGCTAAAAAACATGTGGATGAGAACAGTAAGTGATGATAATTAGTTATCATATTTTGTTGAATGAACACTATCTCAAATCGCTCGCTATCAAGCTACTACTTTCCATTGCATAAATATGAACATTTTCCAGTGTGTAACTTGAATGAATTGTAAATTACGTTGACTGGGTTCTATATGATGTATATGGGGCTGTTAAGTCTGACATTTAAAACACATCTGTTTCAAATTAATTTTACTCCATGATGTTTTTATTGGCCTCATTGTTCAGGTCAATGCTTTTTTCCTTTTTCCTGGGTTTCTTTTTTGTATTGTATTTTTGTATTTTTAATCTTGTTCAAAGTTTTACCCTGTTACTTGTTAATACTTTTTTGTTTATACTGTAAAGCACTTTGTAACCTTGTTTCGAAAGGTGCTATATAAATAAAGTTTACTTACTTACATTTTGTAGGCAGAGGAGAACTTTTGGAGCTAAAAGGCCCCAGCGCCTGTGAATCCTTTTACTATTTTCACTATTTACACATTTTTCTTCTCTTTGTTGTTGAAAGGAAAGTGGTAGAATTATACTTTAGTCTTTATCTGTTGAAATAGCGAGGGACAGATATTGACAATAAATCTGCTTGGAGGTCTGACTACAAAATGATGTCACGGCTTAAAAGCCCCTATCATGTGGCCATAATTTAGAATTTTGTGTTTGTGTCTGATGAATTGAACGTGACGATCATTTCTGGTACAGTACATGGTGAACCAGCTGCACAGATTAAGCAGTTCCATCTGTTGGCTGCGTGTATGGGGATACTTTTTGTCCTGTTGGTATCAACCATCGGTGTCATCATCTACTGTGAGTTCAAATTCAAGATGTTGTGTAAATTCAATCATGAGTCAATGCATTGATATTGACGTGTCATCTGTCCCTGTTTGCATAGTAAATACAATCATCTCTGCACACAATGCCAAATATGCCAACCTAACAGCACAAAGCCTGGAGCTAATGGCACAAAAGACCAGCTTAGAGAGAAGAGTGGTGAACCTGACTGGGGAGAGAGACAGCCTTGACTGGACGATTGGAGTTATCCTTGAATTTGACAACTTTCCAGTAAGCAAATACTGCTCACAAAAAGGTGAAAACTTACATTATTGTACAGCACGTACAGTAGAATATTGTATGCTCCATCCTCAGCTTTGATTGCTCTTTACTATCTTGTCATTCACAGGTTATAAAACCATAAATGAATTCAACCTTTATAACTTACTAGAAGCTGGGCCGCCCGACTCGGAACAATGTAAATAGGGAATGAATGCCCCGCCCTTTAGGACCCGTTTTGACCATCTGTCTGCCTGTGTCCATTTATGCCCATATATGGAGATATCTGTATCTGTCTGTCTGTCTGTCGGCGTCCATTTTATGTCCATATATGAAGATCACTGCAGATGGGTGGGTGACGTGACGTAACGTTTTCGCTGTCCTCGGTGTCAAACATGTATAAATAAAAAATATATTTGTCAAAAACCTTCTGAATATTGTGCAGGACATTAAGCTTTATGTGAACTTACTCAAGATTAAAACATTTCATTCCTCATTTCTTCAGAATCTTCAACCAAACATGACAAAACTCATATGGTGTGACTGTCCTGACCTTGTTTCTCAAAGTGGGAACTTGAATAAAACTAAGAAAAAGAATTGCTAAAAATCATTTGAAAATGAATTTAGGCTAAAAAAAATGTCTATTTTGAGCCTATATCTTTTCAAAGTCAAAGCATAATGTTTTCAGTCATTTCTGATCAAAAACATTTTGTCCCCCAACCCAAAATCATTTGGTGTGACACTAGTTTGGAAAAATTAAACAGGCAATTATTTGGACACCTATTGGCTAGAGAGGTCCTTCTTCTGTAAGGCTATTCAGCACTCCCAGCACAACTGCAAGACAGGTGTCTGAGGTGAGTTATGATTTTAACATTTTCATGAAATGCCATCTTGTTGAAACGTTGACAAACTCACCATTCTGGATGTCTTTTGGTGTGACACCTTTTCTTTAAAAAAAGCTTAAGTTATTTGAAGTTTTGGTCATATTTCCATGTAGATCTAGGCTGCTTTGTTATAGCTAGCATGCTGTTAGCATGCTAATGTGTACATAGTAGCCTCAAGGTAAACCTAAATGGAGAAAACAGTAATATGGTGTGACACTTAATCATATGGTGTGACATGTCTGCTTGTCACACCATATGACTTGACTGTCACACCATATGATTTATACTGTATTTAACTACAGATATAACAACAAATAACAAAGTTCCATGTTTCTTTTGTACATTTAAACATTTGTTTTAAACATTTTGACATAAAATGTAATTTAGCTTCATTCAGTGATACTTCAAATTCATCAGACAGAGCAGAAACCCCTTCACAGAAACCTTAACATATTGTTTCAATCTAAACAATTTTTTCTCTTTGTCTTAAACTATACATTCCATTTTCTTTTGTCAGCTGGAAAATGACAAGTGCTGAGAGAACGAGAAAGTACAGGGAGAAACTAAACAATGACCCAGCAAGGAGAGAGGAGCCAAAGGGGCGAGACTGCATTTTCTACGAAGAGCAGGAGGTTGTCTGTGGCATAGCAGAACCGCAACAAGGCAGCCGGTTTGCTACCCTCACCAAATACGACTGGCTGATGTACAATACAGTCTAAATGTATAATCTAATCTGATCTAATACTTTTGTACTTTCACTCACTGGACTGGACAGTGGACAGTGTTAAGGTAGGACCCGAGACAAAACTAGCGAAAATAGCTGATCTACAAGCTCTCAACACGTTGTGCTGCGAGAGCTTGTAGATCAGCTATTTTCAGAGTTGCGCAACCCAGCACTCTTTAGCTAGTGGAGATGTGGTGTAATGTCATGATTCCTAATTACATTTGTTCAACACAAAATGCTGTGTTCAAGTTCAGGAGACTTCGGAAAAAAGCAATTTACCTGAATGCTGAGTTCTGTTTCCACTAATTGGTGTTAATAAAATGTTGCCTTCAATGCCTTGGCTCCAAGTGTGGCTATGCGCCTTATTGTCCCTTTAGGATCCTTCTGCCGTGGGCCGGCAGAAGACTTAGGTGTGCGTAGCATTCCTGTGCACATCCTCATCATCCATCTACTACTACAATTCTTTCTTATCCCATGTTAAAGCCCTACAATAATATCCTGTTCAGAAATATTAAGGCCATGTTATCCTGGGTAATTGTTTAATCAATCAGTAAAGTTCAGTACTCACTAATAGGTAGGTTAAAACACAGTTTGCTTTGACACATGAAGATATGATCATACGGTGTGACACTAAATCATTTGGTGTGACATTCCAAATAGTGAGAAATCATACCTTTATTAATGATTAAACCAAAAAAATGTTTATGGATTACATAGAGAATATTATCAGGAAGAGTCACAAATATTTGTGTAATTTTAGAGAAAGTTTTGACAGAATACATTTAAAATATGTTGTAAGATCATGAACATGGGCCTCACACAGAGTGTCGATTATGAAAAAAATATACAGATATAATTAATTTTCAAAAAACTATAGTGGATCACTGGTTAGTTATGATAAAGGACTTTGATAAAGTGAGTAACTTAAGAAAGATGTACTCCATTTTCATTTTATGAACAATTATTTTCATGTCACACCATATGACGATTTTAGGCACAAGTACAACAAACTGCTGAATAAAGTCTGATTCCAATAAAATATCTAAAAACAAAATGTATTTCCATAAGGTTGAGAGTGAGTAGAACAAAAGTAAATAACTTTTATGCCTGCAATTTAAAGTTTTTTTAAAAACACATTTTTTGGGGCGTCACGTCACTGACCCAGTTATAGTTCTGGGTCCATTTTATGCCCAGATATGGAGATATCTGTCTATCTGCGTCCATTTTATGCCCATATATGGAGTATCTGTCTGTGCCTCCAACTGTGTTGCAGACACAGTGCCGGTTCCCTCTTTAATGCAAACCTCATTATACCTGTTGTCATAGGACCCGTTTTGAACATCTGTTTGCCTGTGTCCATTTATGCCCAGGACCCGTTTTGAACATCTGTTTGCCTGTGTCCATTTATGCCCATATATGGAGATATCTGTATCTGTCTGTCTGCGTCCATTTTATGCCCATATATGGAGATCTTTGACCATCTGTTTGCCTCTGTCCATTTATGTCCATATATGGAGATATCTGTATCTGTCTGTCTGCAATCCATTTTATGGCCATATATGGGGGCATTCATTTTATGCCCATATATGGAGAACGCGCGTGCCCGTGGGACGAACGGTTCTTGAGATACGCGGATTACATACATACATACACACTCACAGACATTTTTTGTTGACTCATGTGGCGTACGTGATGTCAGAGCCTTTTATGAAGTGATGTCACAATGAGTCAGAGCTTTCGCCGATTTCCTCCGGAACAGCCTGATGTCAACAATCAACCCCGCATAAGGAAATTCCGAACGTTTCTCGACAGTTCGGGAAAACCGCGCGTCGGGTCGGGTCGAGACCCGGCACTGCACTCCGTGCCGCGGCGGGGAACGCGCGTGCCGAATCTGAAGCCGGTGGGACGAACGGTTCTCGAGATACGCGGATTACAGACAGACAGACACACACGCAGAGACTTCTCGCATTTATAGATAGATAATCAGCTATTTTATTACAACAATGGACTAGGCCTTCATTATCTATACAAAACATAGGTCTGTGTATGGCTACTTTTTCTGATGAGAACATGTCTGTCTGTCTGTCTGTCTGTCTGTCTGTCTGTCTGTCTGTCTGTCTGTCTGTCTGACAGACACTATGCAAGCTACTTGCATATTACATACTGTGATGGAAGAAAATATTATTATTGGATTGAATGAATGCTTGTTTTATTTGTCAATCACAGCAGACACATTTCTGTGGATATCGCACTTGACTTTGACCACTTTGTTTTCTTTCATGTCATGCAGAATGTAGGCCTTGTTTGGGTGGCTGGGTTCTGTTCCAATCCAGCTGCTACCTGTTTTCACCAGAAACATACAAAACATGGACAACTTGGAAATCAAGCCAAAAGCTCTGCAAAGAGGCAAGAGCCGATTTGGTTATTATAGGAAGCCTAGAAGAACAGGTGAGTTAATAGATAAGTAGCCTCTATGCCAGCGATTCCCAGTCTGTGGGCCGGGGCCCACTGGTGGGCCATGAGGATATTACAAGTGGGCCCCCAAATAATTGGCAAACACTAAGATTGTAATGATAATATAACATTCATATATATTTTTTAAGTAATGTAAATGTGTTTTTTCTAACCTTGAAAGATGAATTTTCATTGTGATACAGAATTACAGATAAACATCAATTGATCCAACCTGGAACACAATCAATTGATTGATCGTTAAAATAAATGTGCTCTGAACATGCAGAGCCGTGATTTTGTTACTTTTCTGTTTTTCTTTGTTGATTTGACATTAGACCTACTCCTTTCACTTTCCCATTGTAAGCTCCAAGCTTCTCTGGCAAACATGAATAACAGCTAATATATCAGGACCTCCTCCCCTCACATTGTCTTAATAATGAATTGTCTGTGGTCTGTTAGCCTATTTCTTGATAGAAGACCACTGAATAAGCCGTTGGGTGGTGCAGTGCTAAAGTGCCTGCCCACTAGTGCGGAGGTTGTGCGTTTGAATCCACCGTGGTGCATCCGGCTTTGTCAAGAAACACAATTTGCCTTTGTTTGGGGGGAAGCTGGGTGGGGAGAGTGATAGGCCTACAGTAATTGTAACTGCATGTAAACCTACCAGTTGAGAACACAAGGTAGGTGATTGTTTGATGTTGACAGAAGAGTCAGGCGTTTTGTGAATTTAGAATGAATGTTTCAAGAAATGTGTCTGCAATTTTGAAAAACTGTAATTATATACTTCCCAGGAGTTCATCAATAATCATACTAGTTTCTACTATGATAAATGGCATGGTTACTGGATTGGCCTGACCAGCGTTCTCCAAAGCAACCAATGGCACTGGGTTGATGGAAGCAATCTAACAATGGGGTAAGAAAGGCTGTATACCCTGTTTTCTAGGGTTTAAATGAAAAATAATCCACCTGACGGAGACACTCTTCCTGGTTGAAGACTGTTTTTACCAAACAGTGCTTCCAACGTCGCAGAGCTGTATAACACCCAACGAGACTAATGCTCTGTTAATGCGGTGCATTTCCGTCCTCTGACCTGCGCGGCAGTAGTGAGTTGGCGCCGTGATGGCGACGACAAATAGTAAAAAACTAGAAGAAATGGAGTCTCCATCCGGTGGATTATTTTTCATTTCGCCCTATAAATGTATTTTAATCATGTGGTGGGGGGCTCAGACCGTGTCCACTAAGTAGAGTAAGCTTTCAACTGTCCACTGATACCTTTGGTTTGGTGAGGGGCAAAACTGTTTTTGTTATTTTCGGACCAGACGACTGGTCTTTCCGGATTTGCCAAGGATTTGGGAGGTATAGGAACATAGCGTTAGGGAGAACTCCACTAAACGCTATGGACCAGAGCTACATCAAACCCTACTCTTCCAGGCCATTCCAGGACTAATAGACCAAGTAAAGTCATGATAATGTGAATATTCTTAAGACGATATTATTACTTGCACCAGCTTAGCGCGCCCCAAGTTCTACTTTCGGTGCCGTCTGAATCTGGTCGACAGTACAAACAAGTGCGACCTGATATAAATAACAAGGCGCAAGTTGGCACCTCGACAGAGTGCCAACTTACCCACCCACATACCCACATACAGACAGTACCGAACAGCACCGTTCGCAGTACTAGCGCGCTCTGTTGGCGCAAAGGTAGGCCATATATGGCGCAAGTTGGCACCTCGACAGAGTGCAGTCCAGTTACTATACTTATATTAATGGCAGTGGCACTAAGTTCCATGCTAATAATCACTGGTTTGTGTTATTTTGTGTTATAGGTATTGGATGGCAAAACCTTTTAGTAATGGCCATAACTGTGCTTTAACCATCCCAGAGGAGCAGCCATTGGCCAACTGGGACAAAGCAAACTGTGTCATGAGGAATAGATACATCTGTGAAACAAAAGCACTGATGATGTCCAATTAGTTAGTAGCAGGCTTGTTTTTATTGTCATCTTTCTATAGTTTTTCAAGGAGCCTTCAGTTGTTACAAATCTTTGATCTGAACTGTCTTTTACAGTCAGACTATAGGAACTGACTCCTCCTGACTCACAAATGCACAACACCATGAAGGACTCAAACTCAACTGGCCTGTAATAACTTGCTTGTATGGAGTCTATTCCTTTTGGGGGGTTTATTGCAGGATTTTCTAACTTTTTTTGTGTCCACGGCACTTTTATTTTTTTGCCTATAATCACATGCCCAAAATAGGGACAGCAGGTTGACACCGGTGCGTCGGTGGCAGGCGCACCATTTTGGGAACAACTGTGTTATAATAACGATACACTTTTGCAGATGTTGTTTTATGTTCATTCATATTCTGTACTCTATGATAGAATAAACTCATGTACACTGTTTTCCTCATTTGTATAATACAAACTATGTATAGATAAGTTGCATTGTATTATATAATATCATGCAAATGTATGTATAAAATAATGTAAAGAATATATACTTTGTATAAATGCTGGATCTCTATGGTTAATAGGTCAAAATTGCTTAATTCAGCATTGTTAATTCACAACAGTCTGCACAAACCTGAAAACTTGTTTGTATACAGTTCACGGCATACCATCGATGGAGTTTGGCCTTTCAGACAGACGTTGCACAGAGACCATCACCTGGTGATGTTATCCTGTCGGAGAAGAAATTAATGGTTGAATAAATGTATAATAACACTTCTTGAATCGGTTTTTAAATCTAGTATAATCTAATATACTCTTTTTGGTTTTCTAAATGGATGTTGCTAACCAGACAGACACACACACACCAAATCCCCCAACTAATAACTAAGAATCCAATACATTGTAGCACAATATAGCACTTTTAACAAACTGTTAACAAAATAAAGATTAACACATCTAAAATAACTTGTTACTTACTCATTACCTATTTTACTACAGTGATTGTGCCTTGTTGTAAACATCACCAGAATGGAACTTGTTTAAATTAATTTAACCTTTCCTGGCTAGAAATTGGGGGCGTTTCCTCTTTTTAAAGTCTGTGGAGGCATGGCAAGGTGAATCATTAACTGAGATTTTTTTGGATTTTCTATCAATGCAACATGTTTACCACAGATAAGAAAGCACAAGGGTGCCTAGAATTAACACATATCACATATATTTTATTTCATACGCCTGTACAAAATTGTGCCCATTGATCAGTATTCTTACCTGTATTATGACTTCCCCCTTCTCTCATCTTCTACAACCTGGGAATGAACATAATCTGCCATCTCTATCTCATAACAATGAAGAGGATCCAAATGTTAAAACGCACATTTGGTTCTCTTTTTGATACAGACACTGGTGGTCATTTCGTTGACGTGCATATTTATGTACAGTATAGCCTGACATCACAAAGGCCAACATTATCAATGCCTTTGGGTGCAATTGGACAGACCTAAAAACCAATGAAAGCAACACACTTTGGGGTGTAAATGTAAACAATTACAACAAACCTTGCGCAGCTGTTCTGTTCTGGCTACACAATTCTCCCAGAACAGCTGCGCAAATGTCATCAATTATGGATCAGCGATGTGGGGAAAATTAAACACCACATATTGTTGACAAAACACCTCAATATTGATATACTGTGTATAGTGACGATATTATGGGGATGATGTCTCATAATAATTAATCACCAGTAATGCCTGTATAATGATTAGGTGGCAAAGGCAAATATAGGACAGACTGGTTAATTCAGAACATTAAACCACTTGTTACTGTAATGCAGCCATTATCACAATATTATCTTATTTATATTGATATATTGACCTGCAGCCATAGTCCCACAAGGTTTGGGAAGGATTAATAGCACCAAAATACATCTAAGAATAAGACATCTCATACAAAGTTCAAATTAAAGTAACAGTTCATTTAATATTTGTGTACATTTCATAATCTTGCAATCTTCTGTCAAGTTAGAATTTACTGTACAGTATGTCTGGCATTGTAATTAAACACTGGTACACTACAGTGGTCAATTAATAAACAGTTATCTCTATCCAATCACAACCACAGAAATATGCATAGACCCAACATGTGGTCATCAATCTAGGGCAACACTATTGGCAGTTGAGGTTTCCTTTCCATTGTGAAATATGGCACTTTTCACCCTTGTTAGACATGCACTTGGTGAATGTAACATTTTCAGTTTGTTATTCTTGCACACGCTTCACTGCAAATCAATAAAGCTGGTGGTTGATTCTTCTAATGCTTAAGCAATTGTCCATATTTAAGAACTGAACCAAGAACAGAGTGGGGTCTCTGTGGATGATGCCGTTGTTGTGGAGGTATTTATTTGACCTCACCCTGTCAAATAACTCTCCACCCTCCATCAGTTGCAGTACAATGTAATAGGACTCCTCGGATTGATTAAAGTCCTCCGTTTTGATGAGACAAGGATGATCTATTTTTTGGAGAATGAGTATCTCTTTCTGCATTCATGTCTGAGGTAGGGCTGGGTAATAATCAAAAATTGTGAATTTTATGTTCAATTACTCCATCATGAAACATGCCAACTTTGGTCAGCTGCTGCTCTTGCCCTGGTCTCCCCAGGATACTACACAATGGTTAAATAACCAAAACATTGTACAGCCCATCTCCCCATCCATCAGGCTCACAGAGGCACAATAAATATGAGGCCATTACAGACATTAATGTAAGCTTGTATGTAGCAGACTGGAAGAGCAGTGTTGGTAAAACTACTATTGAAGATGGAATTAGATTTAGAAATCAATATAAAATTGTTTCGCTTTCAGTATTGTACTAAATAATTGTACTAAATATTATAATATATAATATTTTTTACTGTGGTCATCGGGCATACATCTATGACAGTAATTGGTCCAGCAGTAATCAAAAGGTTTTAGCAAACTAAAACATAACTGCTTATTGTTCTATGCTCTATCAGAAGTACATCTATGACAAGAGTTGGCGTAGCAGTGATGAAACTATGGCTTCTGGATTGGCTTGACATCTGAGTCTGGAAGATGGCGCTGGGTTGATGGACGTAACCTGACTGAAGAGTAAGAATATTCAATAGTTCAAAAACACAACAAATCACGAAGTCTAACTAGCATTATATATATATATATATATATATATATATATATATATATATATATATATATATATATATATATATATATATATATAGTACATACACATATATATATATTTTTCCTTTTTTTTCACTTAGGTACTGGATAACACCACCAGGTGAAGGTCAATGTGCAACATCTGTCCAAAAGACCAGCCCCGATGGATGGTATGCTGTGAACTGTGCCGCAAAGAATCAATGGATCTGTGAAATGAAAGATTTTGTTGTTTAAGCATTGCTTTCAGGTTTGTGCAGACCGTGGTGAATTAAATCCTGTATGGTGAAGACTGTTGGGGCCACCTTTTTCCAGCTGTTATATTATTGTGGATGCTTGTGATCTGGCATTTATACAAAGAACAATGATTTTATGTAGTTTCATCATTATGAAATATGATATATGATATATGATATTATATATGATATGATATTATGATATGATATGATATGATATTATGATATGATATGATATATGATATGATATGATATGATATGATATGATATGATATGATATGATATGATATGATATGATATGATATGAGTTTTTATTACGCAAGTGAGACGTTTTGAAGGAAATACTTCCTCACTGGCTCACTCCCTCAAGGGCCTTGTTTTTTTTGCCAGGCCGCATTTGTATAAGAATTTGTTCTTAATTTGGTTAAATAAAGGTTTTTGAAAAAGGAGTTTCTTTTTTATTACATGGTGTCAAGTACAGTATAGCCTCTTCATCGTTATTAATACAATAACACTGAAAACAAACTACATAAGCAAGTTATTACAGGCCAGTTGTGATTCATCGCTGATTCATAACCATGTAGCAAAAACTGTTTATTGTTTAACATTTTCTCCCAAATACATGTACTAAACTACATGAAGCCAAATAGAATTATCCACACTTAAGGAAGTAGTTCACCCAAAAATGAAGATATCTAGTTTTTTATTCTTTTATTTTTTTGCATTCCGATAATTTGATGACGGGCAGAGTCTCCGCTAGGACACTGCAAGTCCGGAGATTCCGCCGATCATCCAATTATTGGCTTTGGAATGCGACAAAAATCTCCATGAATTCAAGGCTTCATGGTGTGCAATTGATTGAAAATAAGTAATTTTTTGTGTGAACTACTCCTTTTACCTCAAGGACACAGTATTTGTGAAATAAAATGGGATATGCTAATTGTTATGGAATGTGGATTGTACAGTATTGCTGCCTATAGATCTTAAGGCTATAGAGATGTTCTGTTCAACCCTCTACTAAAACCCAGTTTCATTTTTATAAAAAATATTTTATTTAGATCTTTTATAAAACAAATGATATGACATGAAAAATGCTCCCAAAAATCGACTTGGGAAGACGCTTTCTAATTGTGAAACATGTAACATGTATTTACAGCATGATAGGTGAATCCTTGTACTTTCCTAAATGCTGGTTTTAAAATGTTATATTCACCATCATTCACCATATTCTGAATTTTAATTATGATAAAATCTTAACAGAATCATACTGAAAGTGATCATTCACAAAAGCGAAGATGAGTAATCCATTGAGTTACTTTACAGGTAGGTAATCAGTACTACTATATAAGAAATTTCAAAGAAAGAAAACCACAATATTACTAATGGCATTTTAACAACAACTGTCCAAAGGCTGAAAGCAATCGCTAATTAGGGTCCTGCTTAACCTTCCTTCTCAGGCTCACCTCACCGCTACTCATCAGTGCTCAGAGTAGATGACAGAGTACAGCATCTTGCAATGGGCCTGGTGTACAAATACACTACTCCACTAAGATACCCATGTACCTGACAAAATACTTTAAAATGTTAAGGATGTCCACAATTACAACACCAGAGGCAGCGCCACAGATCACGTTCAACCCAGAGTCAATTCAAACAAAGGGTCAAAATCGTTCTCCTGCTATACCACCAAATGTGGAACGCCTTACCTAAGGCCTTACAGGAGTGTAAATCCCTAACATCCTTTAAAATCGCCCTAAAAAAACACTTAGGCCTACAGGTGGCAGCCGCTCGTAACTAGTAAAAATAAACCTAGCCTAGCCCTACTCTCCCCCTGACCCTTCTATTGTAAATATCTACTGTATATATATTTTTTGCACTGTTTTTCTTTTCTTTTTTTCCGGACAATATCTACTGCATAGTACTGTGTTCTATCCGTCTGTCATTCAATGTCAGATATGAGATACATAAAGGTTTCCTGTGCAAATAAGCTGAAAAGCTTACTAGGATCTCCTTTAGTTGACCTTGTACCAGTGAACTGTACTGTCATGAAACTGTACCTTTTCCTATGCAAACTTCTAATAAAGTCTTCAATCAATCAATCAATTAACATTCAAAGCTTTCATTTCACAGATCCATCGCCTCCGTGCAGTACAGTTCACAGCGAATGTGGAGTTTGTCTCGACAGATGTTGCACATCTGAGACCATCACCTGATGGCGTTGTCCAGTACCTGAGAGAAGAAATGAATGATTGAATAGATGTACAAATAGTCATGTGTGTGCATTTTTGTAAAAACGAATAAACAAAATCACATCAAATCAATAAATATAATGCTGCTAGGTAGACTTCAGGATTCTTTGTGTTTTTAAATGTGTTTACTCTTCAGTCAGGTCACGTCCATCAACCCAGTGCCATCTTCCAGTTTCAGATGTCAAGCCAATCCAGTAGCCATTAGTTTCATCATTGCTCCACCAGCTATGGCCATAGATGAAGTTATGATGACCACAGCACAAAGGACAATAAGCAGTTGTGTTTTAGTGCAATACTTAAACCGAAACATTTTTGGATTTTATTTTGAGATCTAATTCCATCTTTAATTGTAGTTTAGCCCCTCCAGTATGCTACCATAGTTGGGATAGCAGTGATGAAACTAATGGCTTCTGGATTGGTTTGACATCTGAGTCTGGAAGATGGCGCTGGGTTGATGGACGTAACCTGACTGAAGAGTAAGGATATTCAATAGTTCAAAAACACAACGAATAATGAAGTCTAACTAGCATTATAAGTTATAACTGTATTTAATTTTGTATTTATTCACTTAGGTACTGGATAACACCACCAGGTGAAGGTCAATGTGCAACATCTGTCCAAAAGACCAGTCCCTATGGATGGTATGCTGTGAACTGTGCCGCAAAGAATCAATGGTTCTGTGAAATGAAAGATTTTATTGTTTAAGCATTGCTTTCAGGTTTGTGCAGACCGTGGTGAATTAAATCCTGTTATGTCATTGTGGATGCTCAATTAACCATTGTGATCTGGCATTTATACAAAGATCAATGATTTAATGTAGGTTCAGCATTATGAAATATGATATGATATGATATGATATGATATGATATGATATGATATGATATGAGTAGTTTATATTATGCAAGTGAGACGTTGTGCAGGAAATACTTCCTCACTGGCTCACTCCCTCAAGGGCCTTGTTTTTTTGTTGTATAAGAATTTGTTCTTAATTTGGTTAAATAAAGGTTTTTGAAAAAGAGTTTCTTTTTTATTACATGGTGTCAAGTACAGTATAGCCTCTTCATCGTTATTAATACAATAATAATAACAAACTACATAAAGCAAGTTATTACAGGCCAGTTGTGTGTGATTCATCAGACACTTCTCAGACACGTCCAGAATGCTTACTTCACATCGACTGTGAATGCATATGATGATAAATAAGTAGTTAACATTAACAGCACTATGTTGAACGTCAGAAGTTGTCTTGGTCATCGTTGGTTATGTTTGTTAAGATGCCAATCTACTGTCTTGCCAATGGCAGGACGTGTGAAGTTCTGAAATGGCACTTCTGTGCAACACCTTACATCTTGTGAGTTTCTGAACTTTCAGCAATTGCTGGATTGATTGATTGAATACTTTATTAACAGTTTGCAAACAGTACAGTCCTATGATTATGCAGTGGTGCTAAAAGGATAACACAAAAAGCACAGAGGGCTTATTTCCATTGTGGTCCTGTGGCAATAAGATGTTGAAACTACATAATTATGGTGTCTTGTTGTTTAGGTGTTTTCTGCAACTTCTGCAAAAAATGTGACCCTAACCCTACTTTCAAAGCATAGAGAAGTTAACATCCTGACTCAGATGTGTTACTCTGCATTAACATACCTCAGTGTATCTGTGTACTGCCTTAACATTCGGATCTACTGCCATGTAGAAGAGAAGATATAAGAGGGGTGACACTGAAAATGAACCATGAGAAAGGTAAGAATACTGATCATTAGACATAAAGTTTGAGGGGTATGAAATGACATTTTCCCCATTGTCATTAATCAGAAACAGCATGTCATTAAATATTTACAATTACAATAATACGTGGACATTGATTAACACTGTGCATGAGATTTTCTTTTCAATATTGCAATCTCTGCCTGACTAATGATCATAGGGAAACGCAGTGTTGTCAGTTAAATGAATCTTCTACTTTATCTGTTCTCAAAGGTTTAAAAGTGTGTGTGTGTGTGTGTGTGTGTGTGTGTGTGTGTGTGTGTGTGTGTGTGTGTGTGTGTGTGCGCGTGCGTGCGTGCGTGCGTGTGTGTGTGTGTGTTTCTACCAGAGTCAAAAGTCTACAGAGTGGTTGCCATCAGCTTTGGCTTACTGTGCATCCTTCAAGTCACTCTCAACATTTCCCTGAGGATGTTTGTCTCTAAGACAATATCCTCATCCGACGGTAAAATGAATAAAAAACACATTATTTTGATAAAAGGAGCCAGTGAAATACACTCCACCCAGGCAGGCATCTCCAGGAAGTTCTTATGGCCTATTGCTTTTACCATAGGCTATAACTTTCTTTTATGTGGCATGTGGTGGTATTTTTCTAAACATTTAAATATATTTGAAGCTGCATTGTGCAATAGTTTTGATAATTTACAGCTTTGTCATATTAACTTAATATAATATGACATTGACACTAGTGCGCATAGCCAACTTCTCATGCTCAATGCGTGGTAAAACCAAACAGCTCTGATTGAGTTGTGATGAATACATAATGTCCATTTTTTTTTTAAATGTGTGTAATAGATTTTCTTGGTAGATAGTCTAAATGCAAAGTCACAGTTAGTTCCTCTACACTGAATGTTGAACAAAAATGAGGAAGCTTCAAACCTCTTCATGTCATTTGCCCACTCAGATGAGTTTTGTGGAGAGTCTGGTCACCACCAGTTGGCTACTCTTCACAACTTGACCAGCCTGGTTGACAATCTGACCATAGAAAACCTGCAGCTGAGGACAGAGAATGTCAAGCTGGAGAGACAACTAGAACGTCTGGATGTCTACTGCCCCTTAGGAAATACCGGTACAGATAGATATATAGATACATGGAAACAATATGAATATATTATACCATATTCATATAATTCAATAATAATTAGATTATAATGGTTATTTAACTCTCTTTTCTCACTAGGCAGAGTATGTCGACCCTGTCAGGATGGTTGGCGCCACCATTCGTCCAGCTGCTATGCCATTAATGATGCTGATCCTGTTAATCGTAAATCCTGGCAAGAAGCTCGAGACGACTGCAGAGCAAAGAATTCAGATTTGACTGTTATAGACAGCCCAGAGGAACAGGTAGCGTAACTGTATGATAACTGCATATGTATGTAAGGTTGTATGTGAAGAACATAATGGGAGCTTTCAGAGTAGCAGACTGGAAGAGCAGAGTTGGCAAATTTCAAGTTGAAAATTGGTTTAAAAAGAAAATGATCGGGTGCACGCTGGCCCAGCAGTCCAACAAATCTTTGGTCAACAAATCTTGAAAATGATCTACAATGTGTCATTGAAACTGACAAACTAAAACATAACGGGCATATTGTTCTATGCTCTAACAGAAGTACATCTACGAGCATAGTTGGGCTGGCACTGATGAAACTAATGGCTACTGGATTGGCTTGGGTGGATGGCGTTGGGTTGATGGACATGACCTGACTGAAGAGTAAGAATACATTTAAAAACACAGAGAATCATCAAGTCAAACTAGCATTTTATAGCCTATATTAATTTATTTATCATATCTTAAATCATTAATTTCTTCTCTCAGGTACTGGACAACGCCACCAGGTGATGGTCTCTGTGCAACATCTGTCGAGTACAAATCCACATTCGCTGTGAACTGTACTGCACATAGGCGATGGATCTGTGAAATGAAGGTTTTGAATGTTTAGCCATTGCTTTCAGCCTTTGGACACTGGACAGTTGTTAAAATGCTATAAGCTAAATTGTGGTAAGATTCTAATCAGTATTTTCCCCCCTTTTAATCCAGTGCATGCTCATATTCACACACATTAATAACTTTCAATATGATTCTGTTAGATTTTATAATCAGGCTACAGTATTATACATAGCACTCAGTGGACACACACATTTGCAATGAAAGGACCATGATGGAAATAAGCTCTCAAGCCTTTTCTGTGTTTTGACAGATATGTGAAAATGTATGTATATGTTCATGTATATGCAGTTTTGTGAATAAAAATGTCAATCAAACAAATGTAGGAATTTACCGTTGTAATTTATTTTTACAAAAACACTATGTTTTGTCAGATAGGTATGTCATTTATTCTCCCCCAAAAAGTACTTATTTTCTATCAATTTCACACCCCATGAAGCCTTGAATTCATGAGATGTTTGAGTTTTTGTTGCATTCCTTGGCCAATCGTTTGATGACCAGGTCATTGGTCAGTAGGGGACTCAGTGAGAGACTCTTTGACACGGCTGATCATCACATGTTAGGCTCGGGGATGGGACAAAACAAATCTCCATGATCAGTGAGCTGCATTATAAAATTAAAGTAGGCTATAATTAAGAACTATATTCACAATATGAGATTGTAATCTGCCTTGTGTACACAAGAAATATGGAAGTGATCGGTCAAATCATTTTGAAAATTTTTAATAAATGATGTTTTACAAGTTTTACAGTGCTGCACAAACAACTATTGTCAATGTTGCCGATCATTTCTTTTTCATGCATACCCAGCATGCACTGGCAGTGTACATTTGGAATAGTCTCTTTCTTTCAGTTGTTCTTTCCAGACAGTGTCAACTATACATTATTGGCTATAATAATATATAACCCTTTTATATAAGTTATATTTTACAGTTTAATATAATGCAAAGCATTGCAATCTCTCTTATTATAAATGTATTATACAAATATTTGATAAATATTGTTGTATTGTACATACACAGCATACATAGCAAATTAGTGATATTATTATTGTGATAGTGAAGAGCAGTTTAAGGCTGCTTAATGCTCTAACATTACCAACAGAGGGAGACAGTGAGGGAAATTTGGAACCCTCATCTTTATAAGGTCTGACACCACTTTAATTATCCTTCTATGTTGGCCACAGTTTCCCTTTTCTTTGCTGATGTTTTGTGCCTTGTTTAGAAATTATCAAACGGTGACTGATGAAGCCTACACTTCATTACAGTGTAAAATAAATTACACACTTTCCAGCACTGTTAGAGTTAACCTTGTATATTACATCACTGTTTCCCTCCTCACATCCCCCGCCTCTTGTCCCCCGCCCTCTATCTCTATCTCTATCTTTCTCGCTCTCTGTCTCTGTCTCTGTCTCTCTCTCTCTCTCTCCCCTCTCTCTCTCACTCACCCTCTCTCTCTCACTCCCCCCTCTCCATCCTTTCCCTCTCTCCAGCCCCCTGACTCTACTTCTCCATCCCTCCTCCTCTCCTCCCTGTCTCTCCACCCACTCCATTAAGTCCTGTATGAAAGGGGAGGCGTTTTGCTGGCGGTCACACTACAGGAGGCACAGAGCCTCACAGGAGCCACACTCACTCACATACTCATACCCCCACCCACACACACACACACACACACACACACACACACACACACACACACACACACACACACACGCACGCACGCACGCACGCACGCACGCACGCACGCGCGCGCGCGCGCGCGCACACACACACACACACACACACACACACACATTGGTACAGACGCCCATTGGGCTCAGGCTTTGAGAGTGATCACACAGGCTCCCCAACCACAGTCAGTGTTCAGTGCATCAGAGTTTAGGCCTCTTGCCAAACATCTCTCAATTTCTCTGCCAATCCCGTCGACATGGAGGTCATCAGCAGACATCATCGGCACCACCACGGCCACCCGGGCGAGGAGAAGCACCTGATGCTGAGTCTCAACCAACGCCTGGAGTCCTACCTGGGCCGTGTCCAGCAGCTGGAGGAGGAGAACGAAGCGCTGCGTCAGGAGATCCACGTCCGCAGACATAGCGGCCAGGGGGTCTCCACGCGCAGGAGAGGCCTGGAGAAGGAGCTGAGGCTGGCCAGGCAGGAGGTGGAGGCGGTGTGGCAGGAGAGGGACAGAGCGGAGCTGGAGGTGGGGAGCCTGGTGGAGGAACTGGAAGCTCTGGCTGCACAGAGGCAGAGAGTGGCCCAGGCCCAGGCTGAGGCCAGGAGGAAGCTGGATGACAGCAGGAAGGAGATGGAGGTCAGTGGTGTTTAAAATAACTAAAGTACCGTCCGTAGGTTTACTGAAGTACTGTATACTTAAGTACAATTTTGACTGGTATTTGTACTTTTTTCTAATTTCCAAAACTTTTACTCTTACACCGCTACATTTTGGATCCAAATATTTGACTTTTTGTGAATTGTGAAAACCTGCAGCAATTGTGTCACGTGTTGCCTGTCACACTGCCTGTAATGCTTGCCTGTAACGCCACACACACACACACACACACACACACACACACACACACACACACACACACACACACACACACACACACACACACACACACACACTCTGTCTTGTTTGCGCTGCTCCACTGCACTGATTGCACTCAGCTGCGACCCCTGCCTGGGTCCTGAGTCAATACAGCCCTAGTCTCTCTGTGTGTGTGTGTGTGTGTGTGTGTGTGTGTGTGTGTGTGTGTGTGTGTGTGTGTGTGTGTGTGTGTACATTGCCAGATTTACACTGTTGTTTCCCCGCGACCTACGGTCACTTCTCGCCCATAAGGCGTTTTACTCCATTACATTTATTTGAAAACTTTAATTACGAATTACTTTGTAGATTTGGATCATTATTACAAAACATACATTAACTTCAGCCATTTGAAAATAGCCGACCTACAAGCTCACAATGCGTTGATTATACATTTGAGAACTTCAAATGGGACATTCTGCTTAATGAGTACTTTCTACTTTTGGTACTTTAAGTAAATACTTTTACTTGTAACAGAGTGTTTCACACTTTTACTTAAATATCAAATGTGAGTGTTTTTCCCACCGCTGATGCAGGTGGAGCAGAGAGCACAGACATGGCTGAGGGAGAAGGTCCGCCTGCTGGAGCAGGACATTGAGCTGCAGATCCAAGCCCATCAAGAGGAGGTAGCCCATGTCGAGGCCACGCTGACGCGCTCTCCACCCATCATGGCGCGGCCCCCATCTGCCCTGACCAGCAACCAGATGCCCAGCCTCCTCCAGTTGGGACAGGAGTACTCCCAGAGGGCCGCCAGCGCATGGCATGAGGCGACGGAGGCCTATCAGGTCCAACTGGGACAGCTGGAGGAGTCTCTCAGCCAGGCCCGGCACCGCTTGGTCCAAGTTGACCAGGAGAAGAGCGAGAGCCAACTGAAGCTCCACTCCCTTCAGAAGGAACTAGCTTCAGCCCAGGATGTCAGACAGTACCTGGAGAAGAGTGTGTTCAATCAGAGAGACAGACACGGCCAGGAACTCCAACAACTCCAGGTGAGAGTGCAAGACTTGCACTGCCTGTAATGTTGCTGAATTGTTGTGCACGTGACATTAAATCACATTGAATCTTGAACGTAAATAAGTAATCAGTCACAATGCTGGATGTCTTGAGCGGAGCTTCATGATACTCAAATAGATATGTCATTCAGAATAGCCACACTTAGATCTAGCATGTCCTAACTTGGACACTTGAGCGTAGTCTAGACTAGGCCAAAGAAACAACATCCAAACAACATCCTGTTACAAATGTTGTCTGCATCAGAGTTTTCACATTCTATTTGAAAGATATACATTTAGATTTATTTTGAATGTCTAGAAAGACTAGAGAGACTAGGTTTGAAATGTACAGTACCTGTTTTTAGCGAGGGTTCTGTCAGGGGGTGTAGGGGTTGATCAGGTTTTGGAGGTATGGAGGAGCCATACCTTTGGCTGCTTTGAAGGTCAGCATCAATGTTTTGTATTCAGTGCGGGCCGCAACCGGGAGCCAGTGGAGGCTGCGGAGAAGGGGAGAGACATGTGAGAACTTAGGCTGGTTGAAGACCAGTCGTGCCGCGGCATTTTGGATCAGTTGGAGAGGTTTAAGTGCACATGCCGGGAGACCAGTGAGGAGAGAGTTACAATAGTCAAGCTTTGTTATGACAGATGTCTGAATGAGGAGCTGGGCTGCCTCCTGGGTGAGGAAGGGTCTGATTTTACGGATGTTATAGAGTGTGAACCTACAGGACCGGGTGACTGATGCAATGTGTGCCTTGAATGATAGCTGGCTGTCCAGGACCACACCAAGGTTTCTAGCAGTAGGAACTGAAGTCACCAATGCATTATCTATGGAAATAGTGAGATCTTGCATGGGGCAAGACTTAGCTGGGAAGAAGAGTAGCTCTGTCTTGTCCGGGTTCAGCTTAAGGTGGTGGGCTGACATCCACTGTGAGATGTCGGCCAGACATGCAGCAATGCGTTCTTCCACCTGGGTGGCAGAAGGGGGGAAGGACAAAAACAGTTGAGTGTCATCAGCATAGCAGTGATAGGATAGATTGTGAGCAGAGATTACAGCACCAAGGGATTTGGTGTACAGGGAGAAAAGCAGAGGGCCAAGTACGGATCCCTGGGGGACTCCCGTTTGGAGGGTTCGGGGGGATGAAAGCAAACCTTTCCATGAGACCTGGTAGGTCCGGTCCGACAAGTAGGAGGCGAACCACTTTAGTGCCGTCCCGGTGATGCCTAGGTCAGCAAGGGTGTCCAGGAGCAGCTGGTGATTCACTGTGTAGAATGCCGCTGATAGATCCAGAAGAATCAGGACTGCAGAGTGGGAGGCAGCCTGGGCAACATGGAGTGCTTCTGTGACTGCTAGGAGTGCCGTTTCTGTAGAATGGGCCGGTTTAAAACCTGACTGGTTGGGATCCAGCAGGTTGTTCTGTGAGAGATGGAGAGAAAGCTGGTTAGAGACCACACGTTCAAGGCGACAACAACGATATAAAGCAGGTTCTTGCTAATTATACTGTAGATGCATAACATGTTACGTAGCGTTTTTTTTAAGCATGTACAAACTATTACAATAATAGCTAAGCTATAAACATAACCAAACTGAACTCTTCACACTGCAGTCAGAATGTTTGTGGGACATTTTTGAGCGATGCAAACCGCTCCTAAAAGTGGCTGTGCGTGTGTCCGTACTCCGTAGCCTTTTTCCTCAGCGTTTTGCCATAGTAAAATGTGTGTGCGTAGCATCATGTTTGTCTAGTGATGTCATATGTTGTGTGTCTGTAGCCTTTTTCCTCAGCGTTTAGCCATAGCAAAATGTGTGTGTAGCATAGCCTGTACATCCTAGACTTAAATCCTAGTCTGAAGATGTTATGCAAGCACGACCACCGCTCACTTCACCTTGGGTGTGATTTTTCATCACTTCCTCTTCCTGTTTGGCAGGACCACCTGGAGGGCTTGGAGGCAGAAAAAGAAGAGCTGAGCCAACACATTGATGGCCTCCTTGTGGACAGTCGAGGGTTACTGCAGCTGAAGATGTCCCTGGATCTGGAGGTAGCCGCATACAGGTACAGTATTCTTTACAGTGACAACAATACACATACAAACTTCATCTTGCTTACAATTAGGCACCTTGCATCACCATTGCAACCATCTCCAAATCTAGATTGACATAATGGCTGATCCATTTTGTGATGGGTGGATCTATACAATGGATTGATCATTGATTGGCTGCAGTCGTGCAGATGCCCATTTGAAATATGAGAGGGGGAGTAAGAGGGGGAGGGAGGGAGAGGGAGAAGGAAAGAGAGATGGAGAGAGAGGGATAGGGCACCTATTCTACCCAGGAAATAAACCAGCCAAGGCTGCTTAGCGAAATCTGAACATGCTGATCAAGCTTGTAAATCATAGTCTATTACTATGAACTACAACTCATGATAATAAATAGATACCTAGCTTCTGTCATAGTAGGGACATCTTATCAGTTATGGTATGCACTCAGGGAACAGGACGCCCCTGCCTTGCATAGTCCTGTGGGATGTCACGTCAGCCACTTTACAACAAGGCAAATCTTAATGATTGGGCAAGTGACACAAGGCTTGGTCACCCTGTAGCTGGCCACCTTTGACGAGGCTGTATATAGGCAGAAACACCCCCTGATTCAAAGGCACACTACTGAGGATGTGTTCAGATCTATGAGAAATACACCTCCCTGAGGCAAATCTCATGTGAGTGCACACACCATCTATTGGCACAATGAACAGTCTCAACATCATGTCCTGTGTTTTATGATTCTCACTTATATAATCATGAATTACTTTGAGGTATAGACTGGCCTCAAAAAAGTGTCCATTTCATCCATGCAACAACATCTTTTGTATAAACTGAATGAAACATATAGGCAATCAGCTCATAGCTAAATCAACACTGATCAGATTAACCCAATCAAATCAATGACTTCTCATTTTAAGACAGATATCCCCACCCCCCCCAAAGGGTGACCAATAATGAAGTTATCCATGGTTTGTTGTCCGCAAAGACACAGCTGTCTGGACTAAAAATGGTAATTACACAGCAAAGACCAGCCTCACTTTAGTGAGCAAAGTAACTTAATATATAGCTTTAGCATGGCTGCATCTCTTTTCTCCCATCACCCTTCCTCAAAGTACCGACCCCCACCCTTCCACAAGGATACGCAAGTATGAGCTACGGGAGTCTAGAGTAACAGGACTAGGCAGCAAGCTGAAAACCAGAGGACAAACCTCAATGACATCCTTCCGTCTCAGTTTATCGTGAACCTGAATCTGTTTCTTGTTGCTCAATTACTTTTCTTCAGACAATTAATCAAAAGGTCTGTTTTTATTCAATGAAATACAGATGTAAAATCACAACACAGAGAACACTGAAGAATTGCATATAGGGCGAAGTCGGTCAGTCAGTCTGTCCATCACGTCACACTTTTGCCCTACTCTTATCTCTGGCACCGTTGCCCCTATCCATGCCAAACTTTGCACACACACTCCTTGGCTGCCAAACCACAACCCTCCACCCCTAATTTGTCACATGGCCCTCTTCTTGCGCCACCAGCAGGCTGATTTTTGCTAAACACATTTTTGACACCGATTTTGCCCTAAAATCACGCAAAGTGGTACACATAATCTCTAAAGTCATGTCATCAACATGGATCTGTCCCATTTCCCATATTCCCACCTGATTGGCTACGATTGCCTTGTGTATGCGACCTGACGGTCGCTTATCTCCCGATTAGGGAGTCTTACTGGTATATACACATTATACAGTATACTACTCCTAAGTGTAGTGTGCGTGTGCGTGTGCGTGTGCGTGTGCGCGCGCGTGCGTGTGTGCGTGCGTGCGTGCGTGTGTGTGTGTGTGTGTGTGTGTGTGTGTGTGTGTGTGTGTGTGTGTGTGTGATGGCAGAGCCACTGCAGATGGCTACTCAAAGGCAATGCCTTCCCCCTATTTCCATAACAAGGGCTTCTAGCCTCCTCTTGCTCTGGTTGAGAGCAACAAATGTTACTCTAAATTCCTCCGCCCACACATTACTCATGTTCTGTATCATCTCAGCATATTGTCGGGGCGAAACCTTTAGAAAATGGAAAAAATAACCATGTTTTCCAATGTAGTTATTATTTTGTCACAAGCTCTTTTCAAACTTTTCATTGGTTAACGATAACGATAAAATCGATAACGATAACGATAAAATCCACAGACGGCAGATCTACAAGCTCACGTTGTGATCAGCAAATGTTGCTACTTTTGCACAACACTGTTACTATACTTCTGAATAATTAACACAAAAAAAGAAAAGCATAAAAAGTTGAAATATATTGGAGATACAATGTTTCTGCCCGACTGCCGACTCAATATAATAATAACTCTTTGTATACAGGATATGAAAATGACCTGTATCTCTCTGCCATCTCTCTCTACAGAGCTTTATTGGACAATGAAAGCCTCAGGGGAGACATCTCTTCCTCAAGCCAGATGAGACACCTCTACATTCCTGGTAATTAAAGCATACAACTTACAATCACAGTGTGGCACAGTGGTGTTTTAATGCAGCCATATCTAATGCAATATATCACATCTCCACTACTGTACTCTTCATTTACCATCAACCATCAATAACTATATAATTTTGGTCATGACTAGAACCTCCTTGAGGCAAAGCACGGTGTCTTCCTTGGTACATTTTATAATCCCATTCAATGTGGGGAGGGGTGGTCTTTGGAAAAGGGGCTGAGCTGGGCACTTTGGACGATTTGGTAATGCAAGCCACCCAAGAGGGTCCCCAAAGGTTATCGAGCCATATGGCTGTGCTTTCCGGTAACTTAGACCACAGGGAAAGGAAGTGATGATCAATATCTCCCCATTAGTGTCTAACCTACATGTATTCTAATAATGCCCTGGGGAGATGGTTTGCAGTATCTTTGCCATGTTAAGATCACTGGAGAAGCATTTGAAATAGTAGCCACAATTAGTAGACATTTTGGCATTGCAAAAAATATTTGTCTTGAAATAATTAATTGTATTACTTTCTTACGATATTGCTGCAACTGTAGTCCCCTCGATGTCTATTACAGCAGCTCAATTTATTGTATATTCATGAGCTCTCCCCATTTCATTCACAGGTGCACTTTCCAGTCCTCGGTGGGTTAAAAGAAATGATCAGGGCCAGATGTCTACCACTCACATGTCCTTTCCCCTCTCATCTATTCGTGTACACGGTCGGTCCAAGCCAACTGGGATAACCACAGCATCCATAGGGACTCAAGAGTCTGCAACTATCAATGAAACTCTCACATCGTCTCAGAAAACAACCAGGAATCCAACCGATGCTCTAACTGCAGAAACGCCAAAGTTAGAAAATATGTCAGCACCTTACCCCAAGATACTGCAGAGTGGCAATGTTGAAAACTTCAGACCTCAGGAAATCCACGAGGAGGTCAGCTATGCTGAGCCTCTCTCCCTGCCTGATGAACAGGAAGTGGTTGCTGAGTCTCTGGTTGCACCTCTCCACTCCAGTGGAGGCACTGTTGCAGCTATTGTCAACCAGATTGAGTTCAGCCTCAGCGGTGAACCACTGTTCAACAAGGAACCTGAGCATCATCAATATAATACTGGAAACCTTGCACCTTACTCTGCCCCAGTGCTGCTGGCGTCCTCAGGTGTCTCTGAAGAACATATTAAGGATGTGCCGTTTGAAGTCTCTTCGGGAAGAAAAGGAGTGTATGAGCGACATGCTCCCATTGATGCATGGGTTGAGAAATTTGTGAAAACTGAAGAGATTCAAGATGAAACCTCAGAGTCTGAAACTGAAGCTTTGATAGAACCCACATTTGACTCCAGCACCAACAGTCCAGCTTCTGAATGTGAGCCTGAGGACGGTGCTTTTAACCAGTCAACAAAGACCAATTCCATCTCAAATGAAGTGGCAGGAATGATACGCCATCAAGAGGGCGATTCCATTGAGAGAACAAACTTTGACGACAAGTTGTACCCTGATGGGGAAGAAATGGATTCGTGGGACAGCGTCATAGAAAGAAAAATGTATCTCAAGAAAGTTGATAGCAGGAAAGTGGATGAGAGTGAAACCCAACATGCAAAACCAGACGAAGACATTTCATCAAGAGAATTAGAGCACGATGAGCTAGTGATGAAGGCAGAAGTTGCTTCCGTTCAGAATGAGCCTTCCCACATGACCTTTACACCGATGCACACAGCATCACATGACTATGGGCAGCTGGATGACACAAAGCAACACCATGCTGATCAAGCTGAAGACGACAACGATGAGGAAGAAGACTCTCAAAATGTCTCCGTGTCGTGGAAGACAGAACTGGAAAGTGATAGTTACGCTCAGGATAACACGGTTGCCGACACTCGACCTCTGATTCGATACAAGAGCGATGAGACTGACACCACTCAAGCTTCACATGTGGACGAAACCGAATCCAGTGAGGGCGAGGAGGACAGGAAGGTCGGAGAAACGGGAGTTGGTAAATGGAATGAGAGCAAGTCGAAAAGATTTGGAACCATGGAGGACCTGTGTGAAGATGTAGAAGGAGCACCCTTGGGTGAGGATTATGATCTGGGATACACCGCCTTTAGCAACTATGAGAAGGCTGACACGAGCAAGGACATTTCTGATGAGGAAACTGAAGAACTCACTGAACCAGTGGAAATGACAGTCATTTCTCATGTAGATTGCGAAGAAGAACTAGAAAGAGTGGACAAACTTGTGGAACAAGAGCTGGAACATTTATCCACTGCTACATATAGCATGCACTTTGCGGAACAACAGGCCGCTGAGAATAAATCAGATAACCGGTCAGTCTGTAGTGATCACAACAGCAGACCCGGGAGTCAGGTCCACACTGTGGATAGCATGGAGGATGAGTCATCTAACATTTGCCAACATTCTCAGCCAGCCTCCACCACCCATGTGGTTTCAGATGAGGAAGACTTGTTGGATGCAGCTGTACCAAACACAATACAAGAGACTGTATCCTTTGAGGTATCCAGTGATTCTCTGGAACATTCTGTGGGCAAGAGAGCGGACTGTCTTGCATTCTCAGAAGTTCCACAAACAGCTGAATGGGAAGTGCTAGAGAGGCCAAGCAAAGAAATAGAAACCAGAGGCCAGTTTGCTGATGACTACATGTATGATGATGTGCATGAATCGACTCAGAGCTATTTCCACAACACAGACAGCATTTATCAGGGCACAGTGACTCAGAATGAAGAGTCTTCCGAGGCTTCTCCAGAGAGAATACCAGTAAATACAGACATCCTCCCGGTGAAGGACTCGAACAAATATTTGAAGACAGATGAGGGCCTCCATGATTTCGTCAGCAGTGGCATGAAAGATGACTTCTGGGGTTCTAACCTGGAGACAGGTGCCTCGTATCCACCAGATGATTTCGACAACCACACAGCTGAGCAGTCCAATCAGAACCTCCAAGGCTTTAGTAACACCACCTTGGCTTGGGGCGATGTGGAAAACCCAAGTGTGGCCAATGGACACGGTAGGATGGAGACAGACACACCTAAACCACTGGGCGACAAGGAAGAACAGAGGCCTGCACAAGTGAAGCAGCTGTGTAGAGATGTTGCAGAGGGTGAGAAGGGCCATTCTATGTACTCTGAAGATGAGGGGGAATCCTGGTCATCTGGGGAAGAATAGGTGGAGCAAGCCATCAAATAAGAATCTGAGAAATTATTAGACATTATTGTGAGAGTACAATACAGTTTGCTGCTAAGTATATCTATCACTATGAAGACCAAAGTTCTTCCTTTTTGCATACAATAACTAACCACTAATGTTCCATTTATGTCTAGACTCTTGACTAGAGGCACCAATCACTATTCTTTTCCTTACAATGGCATATTCAACTAACCAATATGTTTATGTTTCTTGTTAACAATTGTTATAACCCTGTGTACTCTGCACATGTCATGGAAGGAGTTACAAAATTGGCACACATGGGAACTATGACAGAACAGGTGGCATTTGAAAGTGAAAAGTATTCTGCTCATTGATTGATGTCTAATTTGATTGTACCAATTCTCAAATTTCACAGTTAGTCATTGTCAGTTAACTACAACTGATGCTTGTGTCCATGTTTGACACATACAAAACAAAAAGACAAATACATTTATCATGTCATTTGGATTTGCAAGCCATGCTTATTTTGATAATTTGTGTGTGGTCTGTAATGCTAGATCTTGTTATAACATTTCCATTAAAAAAATTGCTACAGTTGGTACAGTCTGCTGATAGTAGTCATTTCTGATTGTTTGTAGTGACAGGGGTCTCCCCAACTTTCCAGCTCTTTATTAATCAGAAAATAAATGTTGAGGTGTGTTCCAATTTTGTCTGTTCATTTATTACTTGCGTACCACTTCCGTTGTCCCTGTTTACGGTATGTATGAGCTCCCTCTCCTGATTGGATGAAATTAGTATCCAATGTTTTTTTCTGTTGATTAAATGGCTAGAGAGACGGGCGAGACCTGTTACTTAACAAACACTCTAGCAATGATTGCCATCAGAAAACATAGCTATTTAACAGTTACATATCACTTAGAGCATCTTCAAATAGTCATCAATAAGATATTCTGTACCGTTTTAACAAACAAAACAATAGGCGAGCTCAGTCAGAACACAGCTGCGTCCTTACGCAAGGTCAAGAAAACACTGGCAACATCCATGTATTCAAGTGAGGAAGGAAGGCCCTGGGCGTGTTTGTGTGTGTGTGTGTGTGGGGGGGGGGGGGGGGTATTTGGCAGCATCCCAGATCTGCAGGCTCAACACAGGCTAGCAGAACGTTGTTGTCGGGTGGAAACCTTGTATGTTTTGTTATTATTTTAAAAACAATTTGAAATAGTGAAAATAGCCACAAGCAAATGCTTGTAAATCAGCTATTTTCAAGTTTTGTGCGACAGTCTTGAACGATGAAGTAGGGCTTTCATTTAAAAACGAAACAAAAACATACACATTTGAAACTTGGAGATACAAGGTTTGTGCCTGACAGTGACGAAACAAAAGGGTTCCAGGTCCCTTCACAGCAAAGGGCCGTCCCATGGGAAGGCCCCGACAGAAGTACCATTAATGGGTGACCTCACCTCCTCTGCCCCCCACCCCAACCCACCCCACCCCCTTCTGTCATTCATTAGTCAGTTTGCTGAACAATGACAGCTATTTTGGTGGCCAGTCGTCTGCTCACAGTCCAAATTCACCCACACAGAGATATTGGATGAGGAAGCTAACCCCCAGTGCAGCCCAATCACATTTCTGTTCAGAATGACTGGTGGTATTTACAGAAGTTGTTTTCTGGCGTGCACTCTGTTTCTGACTCACTACTAGAAACGTGACAGATCGGAAGTCAGATTAATTTTACAACTGGTGCTCTATTCCAAAGGGTTTTCAAAGTGGGTGACGAGGCACCCTGGGGTGCCGTGATGCCAGTCCAGGGGTGCCGCGAGATAATTTGATAATATTTGGAATTCATCAATATCACTACATCAATATCACTTTACTATGCTTAGTAAAACAGAGCTGATTTGCACTGTACTTGATGAGTTCTTTTTCTAGATATAGCAACTCTCTTCACCAAAAATAGCAGATCGACGCGTTGTGAGCTTGTAGATCGGCTATTTTTAGTGAACCTTCCCCCCAGAATAGGCATACTGGGGTTCAAGTGGTTAAATGTCAAATATAACCACTAAGTTAAGTTATTTTCAGTCAGTTCTGATAGAAACGGATATTCCTCCAAAATATGATGTAAGATTCTAAAAATGAACAGTGTAACTCAGGGGTGCCGTGGATGAAAAAGTTATTTACTGGGGCGCCCTGAGTCAAAAAGGTTTGAAAACCCCTGCTCTATTCATAACTATAGTCCTTCTTGAAATTACTCAGATACACTGAGGTATGTTAATGCAGAGTAATTTGGAGGAGTAAAAAAAAGTGTCTGATGATCACTTGTAATTCTCCAGTTGTCATTTCTTCACACACTTTTTTGGATGTGTGTGTATTTACGTCTGGTGAGGAGAAACACACACATCCAAACCCAAATAACGCAAGTGCAGAGAAGAAACACAATGACTATTATTGAAGAAAGCAAAAAAAGTCATGTCCAGACGTCACGCAGGCACTTTTCAAATGGAGCTAACTGTGAGCTTCATTGTGTATTTTATATCTACCTTGATATTTATGTATTTGTGTGTTTGTGTGTGTGTGTGTGTGTGGGGGGGGGGGGGGTCCTTTACTCAGAAAGACCACATCTATAGCTCATGTCTTTCTCTCACAGCTGTATGAGTCTTGATCTCTTTCTACATTTGGTGAGAGAGAGAGAAACAGGGCGAGTCAAGGCATCACCTCCTCCTCCTCCTCCTCTGTCCAATTCTACGAGTCGTCCGTTATTCACAGCCATGACAGGTGAAGTAAATCAATAGAGAATGGATTAATGGATGGCAGATGGTCATCAGAGAGCTTACACATTCCCATAGAGAGCCAGGACAGGTTTACTGCAACTCAATGATTTTTGTCTTTTTTTAATCTTTGTGTGTGTGTGTGTGTGTGTGTGTGTGTGTGTGTGTGTGTGTGTGTGTGTGTGTGTGTGTGTGTGTGTGTGTGTGTGTGTGTGTGTGTGTGTGTGTGTGTGTGTGTCCTAAAAGGATAACACAAAAAGCCCCCAGAGGGCTTATTTCCATTGTGGTCCTGTGGCAACAGATGTTGAAACTACATAACTATGGTCTCTTGTATTAACATGTGTTGTTTAGGTGTCTGCAACTTGTCACACAATTGTTACACAAAAATGTGACCCAACTTTCAAAGCATAGAGAAGTTAACATCCTGACTCAGAAACCACAAACTGTGTTTTAAGAAGGCCTAAATGTGGTTAACCCGTTTAGACCTGGAAAGCTGTCACTACTAGTTGTCAGACTAGTAAGACGCCTCAGGGCGACATGCGACCTCAACCTAGGTCACGCCAATTCTTGGCCATCTGGCCAGTGATATATATCGGACCAGTTACCCATATATGGAGACCCCTGGTACCCATATGGAGATCCATGTCTGAACCAGCCACACAGATATGGGCTGTCTTTGTCCATACCGTATATGTGCATTCCCATATGAAGTCCTGTTAGATATGGGCTTAATATTGATGACATCAGGGATCTCCATGTATGGGCATAAAAGGGATTCTCTCCCATGACATCACAACATACAATCCCTTTTATGCCCATACATGGAGATCCCTATCTGAACCAGCCACACAGATATGGGCCATGTCTTGGCCATCTGGCCAGTGATGTACTGTATATCGATGACATCAGGGATCTTCATATGAGTATAAAAGGGATTCTGGGGAATACCCATATATGGAGTTTTATATAGGTGATGTTACCTGTGATATCACCTGTGATGTGTCAGGGGAACCACAGTGTCAGGCGTGACCTTCAGAGATACAAGATGTGCTGGTTCTCATTGTAAACAAGCTCATAGCGCTATGAGCTTGTAGATCTGCTATTTTGGAAAAATCATGACAATTTTTAGCAAATCTTTCAATATATGTATATATTTTTAAAGCGAACATATCAGATCTTTGCTTCTAGGGGTACCTGGAACAAAATCTTTTCAGTTGGGGGTCCTTGACATGAAAAAAGGTTTGAGTACTACTGACATATAGAAACATATGTTTTTCAGAAAACTGTTATAGGATTTGTCTTACATTTCAAACACTGGATAATATCAAATATTGTTTATAGCTCCAACATAACAATCATCTTTAATAAGCCTATGACCTTTACTGAAATAGAACAGAGGTTGCACTGAGACGTGCAACCAGGACTCATGCCGACGGCTGCCTTGTAAAGTGATCTGGGATTTAGAGGAGGTTAGAGGAATGACCTCTAAATAAAACAAGAATAAAACAATAAACCAGAAATATTTAAAACGAGGTTATGACCCCAAGTACTGTATGTGAGCTTGAGGCCGTTCGTTTGAACAGGGCTTGTTGCTGCATTATTCATGTGAATAATGTATAAATACTTGGTAAACAGAGGATAGGTGGAGTACTGTATGTGTGTATTTGCTGTGCTATAGGGCTGTCTGGCACCAGATGCCCACGCTGTAATCTAATCAGCTGCAGGGATGCATTGGAAATTGAATTATACATGAACTGGCTGACTGGCTGCAGAACGGCCACACCCATGCCCCTCGTTTCCTCTGGCAAGTGAATACACACAATATGAGCACACACGCACACGCACACACGCACGTGCACACGCACACGCACGCACACACACACACACGCACACGCACACGCACACGCACATGCACACGCACACGCACACACACAGTACCTCAAAACTGGAAGATTATCAAAATGACACATGAACACATACAAGTACTGTACAGTACACACGCACGCACGCATGCACATGCACGCAGACACACACACACACACACACACACACACACACACACACACACACACACACACACACACACACACACACACACACACACACACACACACAATTGGTGGCTTCCCATTAATTAAACACAGTAACTGTCTGACCCATAATGCCTACATTGTCCATCGCGGCCACTGACTGAGCCATCTATTATTAGCTGGCTCATCATCATTTGAGCTACAAGTGTGTGGGTCTGTCTGAGACATGTGCTCAATGGCTGCTGTCTAGCAAACAGCTGACCCTCCCAGCTGGTAGCCTGAGGTCGGTCAGTCAGTATAGGCCACACTAGAGTACTGGATCTCCAAGTGGGGTCCGGGGATCTTCCGGGGTCCCCAGCTAAATTAATGATGTTTAAGAACGAAATGGACCCTTACAGGCAAGTCATGATTTCAGAAAAAACTAGGGGGTGGTAAAAAAAAAAAAGAAGAAGAAGCTGCGTTTGAGTTCATCATCAGATAGTGTGGATTAAGATGCACTCACCACTGATCTTTCAGATTAAACTGTCAACAAAATTTGGAGGAGAGAATATGCAAAAAATAATGTATTTTCAGAGCTGAAGAGACTTCTGTTACTGAATAAACATTTGAACAATGGGTAACCCTTGAGATGTCATGTATCTTCTTGTTTTCAAGAGGGTCCATCCATAGACAATATTCACTTCAATTTGAATGGTGGCTGTGGGACCCCAAATGAATTGCTTTCAGGTTTGTAATTCAGAGAGTGTATCTATGTATCTATCTATCTTTTAATGGTGGTTCATTCACTTTATAATAACACTTTGATGCATATCTCTAGTCAAATATTTTTTTCTTTTGTACACACATCCTCTTTCATAGTTGTCATTAATAAATACACACCTAGGCTCAATGTAGCCTGACAGTGTGTTGTGGGTTCGAGGCCCGATCCCGTCATCCTTTGCTGCATGTCACTCCCCATCTCTCTGTTTCCTGTCAAACTATACTGTACATTCAATAAAGGCATAAAAAGCACCATAAGTGCCAAATTGGCACTTATGGTGGGAATACAAAAAGTATTTTCAATATACAAAATGCTGTTTTTTTAATGTGTGAAATGAGAAAGATGTCCCCTTTGTCATTAATGGTTGATGCATTGTATGCTTGTTATATGTTCACTGGTGTAAATGATTATAATTACATCTAAAGATGCTTCTCCTTCATTCACGTTTATTGAATGTAGGGTTAGGGTTAGGGTTAACCATCGCTCATCAGGTGATTCTACCCTGAACCGCTCCACCCTCGATTGCGGGTGGGCAGTGGTGGCCAAATCACTGCCCATCTCCTCCTCCTGGCCAAGGATAAACTCCTCTCTCCTGCTCTTTAACCAACAAGAGGCTACTCTGGGGAGGTATTGGGTTCGGGTGGGTCCCTCCTGAGGTCTTGAGGTGACACCTCAAGTGTATAAGCCAATGTCTCAAACATTTTAATTTCAAGGACCCCCCTCCCAGTTCTAGGCAACACAGAAGGGGGGGAACTTTTTTCTATTTCCACACAACTCCTCTAAGGTATATTAATGACATAGTTCAATTTTGAAAATGGGTGGTCTTCCCCTTTAAAAACTTGTACCAGAACCACTAATAAGCCTGGGTTTCCGAGGCTACAGAACCACTGATATAAGCTATTTTCAGCACATGAAAATGTTGGTATTTGTGCTCAAGCTAATACCAACATTAGAGTGACATCTAGAGGTAAAAACACAACACTACACGTCTCATTCCATTTCACAATAATAATACAAAGAAAGGACATTCCCATACAAACACACACACAAAACAAAGCCTTGTTGTAGGTCAACTTGTCTATTTAATATATAAAATACGGGTAAAACATACGCAAAAAGGGGAGGGTAAGAAGGGACAAAATGGATACTTTGGTACAATAACAAACACTTCTTTTGTAAAAGCAGTATAGAATTTATAATAACATATCAGTGCATACTTTATTTATGAAAATATACACAAATTGTATATCATTCTCCAAAAAAAAATCAAAAACAAAAAAAAAATCTTTACATCAAAAAGCAGACTAGTCAAACACAATATATTAGCTATAATTTATTTAAAACTTTTTTTCTTCATTTTTTTAAATATTTATTTCTGTGTGATGTATATTTGTGTTGACATTACATTTCAATATTTTATTCCCTATAACAAGAATCATTCTTTGCTTGTTTTAACGCCCATGCATCGACATACATCATCGTGTCAGAAATAAATTACATGTGTCACACCCGCCCCCCCACCCCACCCCATGTAACCACGTGTGTAGACTAGTAGGGGTTTGTACATAGGACTAAAAATTGCAGCATTGAACTGGTCACTGTACTCAACCCGCTTACAGGTGATTTATACTCGGTTGGGGCGCGCTGGTGCTGCCTATCGAAAGTAGCCAATCTACAAGCTCACAACGTGTCGCACTGCGACACGTTGAGAGCTTGTAGATCGACTATTTTGGAGGTGCACCGCACGGTACCGAGGGACCGAGTACAAATCATCAGGCATTAGCGCTCGTGTGTCTGTAACCTCACTTGTACTAATATCACTATATGGTTTAGGAGATTTCTTTTTTTGTTGTTTTCTTTTGTTTGTTTGTTTCATGTCATAAAATCGTGCAATATTAGTAACACCCTTTTTGAAGAAAAACAAAAGAGAAACAAGAAAAAAACAAAAGCAAATAAAAACAAAATATATTTATATATAATAATAATAATAATAAAATAAATTTCCAAATAAAACAAGATCCCTAACCTACACACTCACACACACAAAAATAAAAATAAACGCTGAATAAAAGGTCAAAATTGTCATCTCTATATCATCCATACGGTTACCATAAGCTATGGTTGTGATAGTGATGATAGCAATCATAATAGTAATATCAATTATCATAGAACAATTATAATGAAAACATACGATAGAACTGTCACCAGCACAAATTAACACTGGAAAGTGATTGAGATTTTCTAAACATCGTTATACATGAGGAACTATGGAGGGCGGTGGGGTTATCATGGGGGTGTAGTAGATTCTCAACACTTTCTCAAGAGGATTGTCTTTCCGTTTTTTTGATTACAGCGACCCCTCTCAGGGCTTTGTACAACACCTCGCTTGGCCTTTACAGCTAGAACGCCCCTGAGTGCCAAATGAAACTACATCCCCCGTAAGTTCATTCTCAATAAACGCCATTTTATTTTTTGTTTTCTGACAGCATGGCTTGTGGCTCTATTCAAAGATTATGGCTGCCTATATAACAAAAGCCTTCGGAGAAGGATCGACATTTTTGTTCAAAGCTCAGGGCACAACAGTCTTTACAGTCTAACTGTGTTTGTATACACTCAGCGATATAGGTTTACTCTTTCACTCTCTCAGGCAAAACCGCTCGTATAAACTTTGACTGGCTGCTCAGTCCCTACGGCAACAACTACACAGATAAATCAAACAAACAAAAAAAAGCAACAATCTAGAGCCAATATCAAGTCACTTAAACGTGCTATTCTGGACGGAGTTTACAGATAAAAGAATGTGTACAGTATGTGATGTCTGAAAGTGTGTGCGGCTGCCATATTGAGTAGGGGGTCAGAGTAAGGAAAATGTACTTTCCGTGTCAGATATTGCTGTTATATGTGATAATTACAAAGTCAACCAATCAAAGTTGTCAACCAACCAAAGTTGGATTTTGGTTGGATTATGAGTACCTACATTTTTGAATATGCAATATCCAAATTCTGTCTTCCAAAGCTTTTAATGAGCAAATGGATTATCAACACTGTGACTGAGCACTTTCAGAAAAAGTTAAATTAGCACTTTTGACCTTTTTTTGTCACTCTATTCACTACCCCTCCAATTCACATTAATCGCACATTTATAGAATACAAAAATGACATCCTTCATAGTTCACAAAATGCACAAATGCACTATAACCATTTTAAGAGTTTAACCTTTTCATGATAAAAAACTACAGCTGACCTGTGACAAGTAAACAAGAGATCTTTTAAATATACATACATGGCTTAAGCCTGAGTTACACTTGGTTGTCCACCATGTCTCGCACTAAACATAGCTATAACCTACAAGCTGTTGTGGTTGTAGATCAGCTATTGTTGGTTGCGAGACACCGACGCACAATTCAGTATAAATCAGGAGTTAGTGTCTAAAGAGTACACTGTAAATTGCTCGCTGCCCCTGGACAACTTGAACAAAAGAAGGGACCGGGGAGTCCTTGGCTCGCTGAGTGTGGTGTGGTGTCTGGTGTGTGTTTGCTGTGTGAATCTGTGTCTGCCAGTGGGTCTAAGCCGGAGTCATCTGGGTTTTTGTTTTACTTCTTTTTTGCAACAGGAAAGAGGGTGGATTGGGTGTTAAAGTGCGCTCAATTAGTACTACTAACCATTGCTTATTCAAACAGTCACCACAGCTATTGTAGCCTACTATTAGTTCTTCCCTTTCTGCCTCCAAAGCACCCTCTCTTGGCTTGTCAGCATATTACACCCACATGTATACGCATAAAGACATCCACTGAGTATCAGCACTTCAGCTTTTTTTCTTTTCTTTCTTTTTAAGGGATATCCTGCCGAATATAAAATGATCTTATGTACAGTCCCTGTTATCTGTTGTAAACCCCTGCTTTGGATGCAGAGCTCTGCGCTCGCTTGCTACTGTCTCAAGCTGCTAAATATATATTTGTATAAGTTCTACATCTATTTACCTTCAAAACACCCTTCACCAAGTCATACAAAAGCCACTAAGAAGGAGAACAGATTGCTTATATACACGGTACCTGTGTCTTTTCTTTGAACAACAACGGTGAGCTATTCAAACTGTATAGAATCCTTCAGCAAAAATAAAAATGCCATCATGCATGTTGCAGGTGTGTTCAAGGATGAATGTGAGTTATGAGAATGAGTATTTGTCAAATTCATGTTGTAAAAAAGGAGCATTTGAGTTGCACGTGCCACGCACGCACGCACACACACACACACTCTTTCTCTCGCCTGCTCAGCATCTGTAGTTGACATGATGTGGGCTAATAAGAGTGTCTGTGTCATGTTGTTGAGCTGGTACGCTCATCCCTGATCCCCACTCCCCACCAAAAGAAAAGAGAAAAACTCAGTAACAAATTATGTTCCTCGTTTTGAGTTAAATAAAAGACAGGTGCCCATACAGGTTAACAGGGCATACTGCCAGTCTACAGAAAAGAATCAGAATGTCGCCTTGGATAGATTAGTGTCTTTTCACCGTTCTTAAAATTCAAAATCTAAAAATAAATCCAATCTCTAATGATGATCAACAGTCAGACTGGAGAACAAAACATCAGCGAACGCATTTAAAAATAGCAAAATGGCCCAGTCTCTTAAAAAGTAACAGTAAAAGTAACATCTAGGTCTACTACACAATTACAGTTCTGCCATTGTATACAAAAATGTGATCTCATTTGGTTGTATATGTTTACAACAGAGCAGTGCAGCCTCTATAGGGACCTAAGGTGTGATAGTCAGTGGATGATCACCAGGACATCCAATGAGTGTGTACTTTATACATCGTTGCTGTCTGATGGAAACCTTGTATGTCCAAAACCGTACCTTTTTTATAATGATTTTAGAAACGTTTTAAAATAGTGAAATTCGACGATCTACAATCTCAAAACACGTGAGATTGTGACATGTTGTGGGCTTTATATGCTATTTTCGTTACTTTTGCGTGACACTCTTGCATGATGAAGTAGGGCATTCGATTACGAAAAAAGCATAAACATTTTAAACATAGTTGTACGAGGTTTCTTCCCGACAGCAATAACATGTTTATGAATTTTGTATGGAGGGTGAACAGAGCACCCAGTCAAGGTCACAAACCCATCAAGCTTGCCTCACTCTATATTAAAGGAAAGACTTACAACCGGCCCATTCTCAGGTCCAATTTATCAATCGTAATAACTCCATATATGATAAAAACATATAATCCCTGGTTTGGTGGCTCAACCCCGTCAGGGTTTTGTGACTGTCTGTGGGAGTGAAAGAGTACACGAGTACAAGTGTGTATACGCATTGTCATACATTGTCATTGGTGGCCACGCTTACACACGTGAGAGACAGAATATGTGTGAGCATGCTTGAGTGTGTGTGTGTGTGTGTGTGTGTGTGTGTGTGTGTGTGTGTGTGTGTGTGTGTGTGTGTGTGTGCGTGTGCGTGTGCGTGTGCTTGGTACATGAGAGTGTGAGGTCAGCATTTCCTTGCGGTGGATAACTAGGTAGATGGCAGGCATTTCTGTATGTAGAAGGAAGGAGAAAGGGGGGGGGGGGGGGGGGGTAAGGGATGGGGGACATGTACAACAAGCCACAAATACACATCTCCATCCACCATCCAACCATTCAGCCACCCGTCCGTCCGTCCGTCCGTCCGTCCGTCCGTCCGTCCGTCCGTCCATCAGTCTCTAGCCATCTCTTTATGTGACCCAGGTGTCCAGTCTCATCCTCTTGACGTTGGCCCCGTCCTGGTCCTGGGGGTCGGCCGAAGAGGGCCGCAGCAGG
>NC_137811.1:35985970-36015970 GCF_963921795.1 Nannobrachium achirus | reverse complement strand
AGCAAGTGGTGACTTCTAACTGCAGTGATGCTTAAAATGATTCTCACCTCACATTCAAAACAGACTGTTGTTGTTTTTTTGTCCACGCCTAAGCGCTCAGGAACTTTGAATGATGTACAAAGTAATCATCAGTGGTTTTCAACCCTTTTCATATCAAGGTCCTTTATTTATTCACATCTACAAGGGTCCAATTGGTTACCAACTCTCCATCATTTAGTTGGGGACCACCTGGAACCCCCTAAAGGACCACTGATGGTCCCCGGACCACTGGTTGAGAGCCCTTGCATTACATTAAAGGTCACACGGGTCATACAGGCATCAAAGCAAGGAGAACATGATGTGTAAAATCTGTAAACTGGTTTAGTGTGAACGTGTGAATATGGGAATTCTTTGACATGATCACATCCTGGCGCCTAACAGGGAGCTGCTTCTGACATACTCTTTGTTCATGAAAATGACAAAGAACATCACCTGCTGTGACATACAGTAAGACTTTTATACCCTATGTGAACTCTTCTTCTTTGTATAAATGTAAGGCCTAACAGTATTATGTAGATTGATAAATGGAAAGCAGACAGGCGTGAAACCAACACCGTAAATATGAATTTATTGTGATGTAAAGATTTGTTTAAAAATGTGACTACCATATACTTGAATTTGTTTGTTCTATGCCATGGGCACGTAACTGAGCCTAGACTAGAGTATGGGCCACATAACTTGACAGACACAAGCATGGGCGTCACAAGGGGTAGGACAGTGGGACTGAGTTACTGGGGCCCAAGGTGGAGGGGCCCTAATAACTTTATCTATTGAAAAATAGCAGATATACAAGCTCACAGCGCGGCACCGAGTGCCGCACTGCGAGCTTGTAGATCTGCTATTTTTGAAAAGTTGTGAAAATGTGTGAAAATCTTTGAATATATGTATTTTTTAAGCGAACATTTCTAACTAAAATTTTGCTTCTGGGGGTCCCTGGAACTAAATATAGGTTTCTTGCACACATTTTCACGATTTTTCAAAAATAGCAGATATACAAGCTCGCAGCGCGGCACTCGGTGCCGCGCTGTGAGCTTGTATATCTGCTATTTTTCAATAGTTAACACATTCATGGGGGGCCCGCAGTGAATCCTTGTACCCAGGGCCCAGAATTTGGTGTGACGCCCATGGACACAAGCTATGCCATATACCGTAGCACTAAATGCTATATACCGTAGCACTAAATGCTCAATGCTAAGACATTCACCTGAGATTAGCAGCAAAACTGGAGATGCAGTTAGCCATCTCCCCATTCTGTTTCTCTGCACCCCACATGCTGTGGACAAAAGGGAGGAAGGAAACAACAAAGAAGCAGTTAAAAAACTGCTCGCCCATGGCTGGTTTAGTTTAGCAGCAAGTGCTACCCAGGGTCAGGCTACACAATTAACATAACACACAAGACACACCTCTACACAATGTAGTAATCAATTAGTATTCATTTTTATGAGTAAAGATTCTAAATCTTTACGCTGGCTGGCAAAATAGCGTAAAATACTGTAGCTTTAGTCATGTCCTGTAGACAAATCAGTTAGCTTACGTACGTGCCCTTGTTAGTACTACTGTAGCCCCAATACTACTAACATGGCAGAATACAATTACATGTCTAGCCAGCATCACTAGCTAGCAGTAGCATATACAGCGAAAGACTAGCAGCCTAGCCTAGCTACATCAGAGATCTGGGATTCCAGTGGGACCTGGAGCTGTAAGAAAGCGGGGAGTTATCTAGGTCACCAGATAGATGAATCAACCGCAGTGAGGATGATATTGCGGCTTTGTACGTGAGAAATGTAGGTTATGTGCATGTGTTGCATCTAGCATATAGAAAGATATCACATGCAAGCTTGAGAGGACAGCCTGTGCATATTTAGTCACTAATAGCCACTATTGGTCACAGACATCTGAGGGTAGGTATAGAGTCCGCCTGGCTAGACCTCAATCAATGCAGCTGACAGGAAGTTGGTGAATCAATCAATGATGTTTGGTTGAAGCTATGTTGAACTTTGGTAGAACTTTAATTGGTCATGGCATCCAAATACTGTCAATCTGTTGGTTCTATGCTCCATGAGTAAGAAACTGGAAGTAGGGATTCCATTCACTCTCATTGCATGGTGAAACAGATCTCAAAATCACACTTTTAGGACATAAGCAAATCAGAATCTGCCAAGTCTTGATGGAAGTTGTCTAGCTTTAAAAAAAAAAATGGTGTAATGCTAGTAATGTGTTGAAATGTTTGCCTGTATGTGAAATAGGTGGGTGAATTTACATATCAGGACTCATTTTCTATTTCTATTTTTATTTATTTATTTTTTGCTTTAATTTATTTGCTCAAAATGATATTTTGGCATAGTGGTCTGGGCACCTAGGCTCAATGACGCCTGACGGCACGTCGCAGGTTCGAGTCTTTTGAGACCTTTTTCGCCAGAGAGTGTATGAATTGCCACTTCACAGAGCAAGATGAAAGTATCATAATTTGGACTTATATCATGGGCAGGTGGCCAACAGCAGTTCAACAAGGATTTAAAACCACTCCGTATATAGTGAAACGGTCTTGAATTACAACTGTACTTGGACTGCTCCGTTCTGTCAACATAAAATCTCTTTCCCAAAGATAGCCGATCTCAACGCTTGCCAACGCTTTGGCAAATGCCCCCCCACCCGAATAGGGTTACTGGGGTTCAAGTGGTTAAGTTGCTATGACCAAAGAAAAGGGGGATTATAACTTACACCAAGTTACTGAGGGATGCCAAGCTGATTTGTTGCTGTTGTTGCTGCTGCTGCTGCTGCTGTTGCTGCTGTTGGGGTTGCTGCTGCTGTTGCCAGGCGGCCATGTTGCCGGGAAGCAGCCCTGACGGCGTGAAGGTCTGGAGCGCCGTGAGGTCTGCACTCGTCAGCTGATACTCTGAGGGGCGAGGGAGGGCCGGGCGGGGTTGAGAGAGAGAGAGAGAGAGAGAGAAAGAGAAAGAGAGCGGGTGAAACGAGAGAGTGGAATGTTTCACATCATGCAACTTTCTCTGTGTATCAATATTAATTACGTCTAATCCATATTAATGTAGACCTTTTGAAGTGGGAATCACTCCAGAAAGTGCTGCTCACACAGTGAACAAAGTGAATATTCATGGCAGCTCGGCGGTGTCACACTCTTAAGTGTCTATAAAGGCTTGTGATCAGCTTTATACTGCAGATTTAACCAGTGTTACTTGTTGTTACACGAGTCGTTTGCCCTCCTGCTGCGCTGTGCGTAGGGGCTGTCGCGGTCAGTTCATGATTAATCCTTGTACAAATGATTGTGATTAACGATTTTGTTTGTTCTGTTTTTTTGCCACCGGCACATATAAATAAACAATACAAACAAGACAAAATATATTGACAATTTCGTCAACAAATAAAAACTACGCTAAAATGTCAGGGAGGGACTACTGTTCATTATATTTAGTCGACCAAAACTAGAGAGAAACTAAAACATTTAAGATGACTAAAACACGACTAAAACTAAATGGAATTTTATTCAAGAGACTATGACTAAATAACCAAATCAAAATTCTCTGTCAAAATCAACCCTGGCTGCTAGGCTCACCGGTGGTGTTGTAGGCCGTCTGCATGCTGGAGAAGGGTGCTAGGAGACTGGGAGTTGCCACGGAGACCACTGGCGTGGTGAGCGCCTGCGCCACCTGAGAGCCGCCTAGCCGCTGAGCATTCTGGGGAACACAATGAAGAAAAACAGGGAGTTGAACAGCGGGTACAAAGAGAGAGGAGCGCGGAGGACAAAGCGATTACTTGCAGACTGATGCAGTGGAATGTTGTGATAGTTACAGTTATGAGTATACCGTAGATGAGATGTCATTCATCCAGACCTAGAAGATTGGTTTTCGTTACTATGGTTCAGTGAATTAATTGTGTTTGACGTTTACCAGCAAACCCAATCTTGTTTGGTTGGTTCACTTCAGCGTCATGGCTCTTTGTCGTGAGAAAAGTACTTTCAGTACCAATGAAATCGTCACTGTCGGGCAGAAACCTTGTATCTCCAAGTTTAAAATGTGTATGTTTTTTCGTAAAGTAAAGCCTTGCTTCATCACACAAGACTGTCGCACAAAACTAGTGAAAATAGCAGATCTACAAGCACACAACGCCTCGCACCCCGCGAGGCGTTGTGTGCTTGTAGATCGGCTATTTTCACCAGTTTAGATCATTTTTAAAATGATAAATAAAAAAAAACGGTTTTGGACATACAAGGTTTCCACCCGACAACAACGATATTTTTGTTTTGTTTTGTTACCCTTATAAGGCCTGGGTCGGGTGCAGGGGTTCATAACACATGATTTCATCCATTCTCAGCAGCAGTAATGATAATGGGTAGCATGTGGTGCTACAGTATATTACATGCCTTCCAAGACGACAGAGTGAATCCAGAGACATTGTTATTTGGGGCAAGAAAACAATCCCATTATAGGCCTTAATCAATGTGCTCTGCTTTGAGTAGGGCTTCAAGTGAAGTATCTTTCATTGTAGAGAAGACTTGCAAGTGATGTCACAGTCACTTCAAATGTTACAAATGTGTTTATACTACCTTAAAGACACAGGAGGGTGTCCTTACCTACCAATGACTTGACTATTGATAGTGAAAAATAGTTTTACTTCGGTTCTTTGTAATTGCTGCGAAGTTTGGGTTTGAGGGAAATAGAGTAAATATACCGGTAGTTAAAAATTAAATAACACAAATAAAACTGATACAGAGGTAATGGGTAATTTAAATGAAATTGGCATTTGTCGGACTGCATTTAATATATCTAAGTTAGTATACTTAGATCAGTTCAGTGTTTCCTTCCTATACATTTGCAATCACATATTTTTGGTGCATTTTGAAGTTCACACGATTCTGCAGCGTTAGTGTGTGACATGAAAAGTGTGTCACATCTCCTGGTGATGCCGGCTACACTGTCGCCAGGGCTGGGCCGTCGTGTAACGTTACTGGGGCATCATGGAAGATGGTGTTATGCATGAACTGATGGAGGATCGTGCTGACAAAACTTCATGCATACACTACACGCCACGGTGTGTCAGCGAATGAAGTGCACATGCTGAGGTTGTGCGTGTGTGTGTGTGTGTGTGTGTGTGTGTGTGTGTGTGTGTGTGTGTGTGTGTGTGTGTGTGTGTGTGTGTGTGCGTGTGCATGTGCGTGTGCGTGTGGACAGAATGGTGTGGGTGTGATTGACTGTGTTTGAGTGTTGGGAATGGTGTATCAGAAATGTGTGCATGTCTGCGTGACTTTAGATCACTGCACAGCGTACGGAATGTGCTGTACTGTGTGGATAAGAATATTTGGAGGTGCGAATGCCTTTATTATTAGAAGTATGTATGTACTGACAGGTATGAGAGGTGTGCCTCTGCCTGTGTGTGTGTGTGTGTGTGTGTGTGTGTGTGTGTGTGTGTGTGTGTGTGTGTGTGTGTGTGTGCGTGTGCGTGTGCGTGTGCGTGTGTGTGTTCGTGAATGCATGCGTGCGTGCGTGGTGGTGGTGGAAAGTGCATAAACACGAATACCAGTGGGACAGACAGTGGCTCACTCTGACGGTGAGCCTAATTTATATTATATATCGTAACACTTTTTCAAGTAAAAAGCAAGACAAATATAGACAGCATAACAGCTCAATGTATGCTCTAAAGCATACATTGAGCTGTTATGGTGTCTATCACTCCATGAAGCACAACACCTGAAGTCCATTCTGTTACTACAGTAATCGTGGTCAGTCAAATGAGACTCATCATCATGCACATGCTGAGACGTACCAGGCCACAATGGATCTGCAACAGCGCCAAGGAGTCACTTGGTGTTAAGTAACTAAGTGCATTTACTTGAGTACTGTAACTGTACCTAAGTACATTTTGAGGCATTTGTACTTTACTTGAGTATTTCCAATACCTTTACTTCTACTCCACTACATCTCAGAGGCAGATATTGTACTTTTACTCCACTTTCCACTACAATTATTTAAAAACTTTGGTTACTACGGTAATTACTTTGTAGATTTGGATTATTAGTACAAAAACACCACATCAGCCCTATATACTTTTCACAAGCTCTACAATTTTCAAATGATGTTTATACATTACAAAACTTGAAATGGGACATTAATGAGTACTTTTACTTTTGGTACTTTAAGTACATTTTGATACCAATACTTTTGTACTTTTACTCAAGTAAATTTTGATTACAGGACTTTTACTTGTAAGGTGCCCTCACACCAAAATACCTATGAGAGTGGAATCCGCGTTCCGTCAATGCATTTCAATGAGAGTGAAGCGGTTTCATGCCAGCAGAGGATTTCTGCAAAAAACGCTCCCTTCTCATTGAAATGCTTTGGCGGAACGCGGATTCCACTCTGATAGGTATTTTGGTGTGAGGGCACCCTCAGAGTATTTCTAAATTGCAGTATTGATACTTTTACTTAAGTACAACATTTGAGTTTTTCCACCACTGCTTGTCTGGTCAGGTGCCATAGGTGTTTAGGAAAATATATTCTTTTCTACATGTAAATGGAAACTGGTGATTTGACTCACCAGTGTATAAATGTCCTTTTCCAAATCTAAATGTTGATATTTCCATGAAAGCATTACTCTTTTCTTTTTCCTTAAATGTTCACCAATTTCTTTCTAGTGACACATTGTAACCTTTAGTATTTTCTTCTTTCAACACATGTTTATGCTGAGCTCTAATGTAGTGTCATACATAGAAATGGTAGAATGGTTTCTCAACTAGCTATTTTAACATGTTTTAATGTGTGAATAGTACATGACATTTCCACATCTCATAACTTGGTCAATATCGTTTTTACTGTGCAAACACCTACATTGGAACCCAGCATTGGATAACATGGCTACAAGCTCACAACAACCACCTTTCCACACCCAGGACAGCCAGATGACTCCTCCGCTGCTGTATGCATTGCACCAATCAGAAAAGCCCTTTCGCTAGGCCGTGCTAAGTTTACTGTGTGCTCCGATGCTCGCGCGGAGCTACCGAACATTCTAATCATAGCACTAGTGCAAATGACTCAGCCCAAGGGGGGGGGGGGGGACGCAGGACGGGGACGCATTTGCCAACGGTGTCACAGTCATGCCTGGTGAGATCACACAGTGCTTGACACCACATCCAGGAGGCTAGGGAGGAGAAATCTATTCACCTCACTCACCAACTGCAGCTCCTCCTCTGTCTGCGTGGGGGGGCGCCCGTGGGAGAAGGGGGGAGGGGTGGGGGATAGAGAAGTGGAGGATTATGTTTCTGTACCAAGTCGCTGGAGTAAAATATTAGTGAAAGAGTGCAATATTTGTGGTCGCCAACTTGGTCAAGAAATATTCCTACTTAACCACATGAACCCTAGCAAGAATGAACAGACCCCCAAACAGTGGGGCGGGAACCATTTGTGAGTCGCGGACAAAATTTTATGGGTGCCTTAATTTTTTTCCTACATTTTGTTTTTAATTATTTCAAAATATTTTTTAAAAACATTCACCAAAAAGCTAAGAATGTCATGAATTTAAAAAAATACGATGACAAATTAATTTCATTAGTCAATAAAATAAAAATCAAATATATTCCATGAGATACAAGATTTTCAAGTGGGCCCTGGTCTAGAAAAGTGATTTATTATTATTTTGTTTTCTAATTTATTTTTATTTTTTCTATGAAATAGTTGTACTATCAGTAGGCTGTAGGATTCTGTTAGTACTATAACCATGTAAATGGGTATGCATATTGTATATGGGCAGGCACGCGCTCATTGTGCTGTGCCTGTGTGTGTTAAGTTGTATTTTTATGTCAATGCGGTAATACTTGGAAGTTGTTTGGATGTTATTTATAGGCTGTAATGTTATGTTTTTAATGTGGACTGGACTCTAGCCGATGAGCTAAAAGAGATCCAAATCAAGTCTTAGAGCTATATCGTGGGGGGATATACTGTACGGTATGAGACAAGTGAAAGGAAAGGGGGTAGTTTGTCACAGTACATTTGCACATAATTTCTCCTCTGCATTTAACAAATCCCAACTGTTAGGAGCAGTGAATACACAAGTAAACGTTTTGTGAATGTTTACTAATGCAAAGTGAAATATTGCAGCAGGCCATCGGGAAGTCATATCTGTACGCTCCCACTCTATGTAAGCTCGATATTCATTGGCCAATCTCTGTGAGATTCAACCATGAAATGTCCCAGTGGGACTGCCATAGTTGTAGTTCTCACCAGCTGCATGAGGCTCTTTCCGCTCTGCGAGGTGATGACCCTCAGGTCTGGCTTGCGGCTGTTGACCATCTGAGGGCTGGGCGGAGGGGGAGACTTGGCCGGAACTACTTTCCCAAGGCTGTTGCCGTTGGAGACGGAGAGGAGGCCAGGAGAAGCCCTGGCACTGATGTAGCCGTTAGCTGGAGGGAGAGAGAGAGAGAGACAGAGAGAATGAGCTTAGATAAGGAGGGCGTGTGTCTACCTTGTGTTCTTTGTGTGTAAGTGTGCGCCAGTGTCTGTGTTGTGTGTGCCTGTGTGCCTGTGTGCGTGTACTCTAGTCTACAGTGTACACATTTCCCAAGGGCCTTCCTAGAAAAAAGAAATGTGTGTATGTATTCTCTTTCTCAAGGCATTTTTACATTAAATCGATGTCCCATTCTCATAACTACTTCCTCTCAGCAGTGACAGAGCCACTGAACAGCCTACTCCATATCTCTTCCATCAATTCATATGACACAGTGGTTGAACTGGTTCGGCACTCAGCAAAAACAAATAGACTCACTCGCTAGCTTCTCACCACCAAGAACTTGAGTTTTTCTCATGACTGTTTTCCAACAATGTGACAGGGCACTTTGGGTTGCGTCCTCTGAACGCGCCCTCCTTTCAAACAACATTTGTCATGGCTAAACACATTCCAACCTCTGATGGTAGGGCGCGAGTGGCACTGTGAGAAACAATAACAATACTCCGCTCATGTTTTGTTTCCTTTCCACAGAACGAAAAAGATATGCGTTGCGTGCCTGTGTATGCGTCCATTTATGTTTTGGTGTGTGTGTGCATGTGTGTGTGTGGGTCTGTGTGCGCACATGCGTGGGTGGGTACACAGTGTCAAGACAACATTCCAGACTCGGTTTGCAAACAAGGAGACAAATGAACAGGTTAAATCTTAAAGAAAGGGAAGTAGAAAGACAGTTCCTCAACAGACGGCCGTGACACACAGACAGACAGAGAGGCTCTGCCCAGCAGAGGTTAAAAAGAGCATTTGATTCAAACACAACTCACTCTGTCTTTGGAAAAGGGGACTTTCCCAGCCTTGGCACATGTGTGCACACAGACGCACAAAAACACACAGAGCACTGAGGTCTCTTGGGTATGTGCGTGCGCGTGGTTGTGTGCACGTGTGTGTGTGTGTGTGTGTGTGTGTGTGTGTGTGTGTGTGTGTGTGTGTGTGTGTGTGTGTGGGTGTGTGTGTGTGTGTGTGTGTGTGTGTGTGTGTGTGTGTGTGTGTGTGTGTGTGTGTGTGTGTGTGTGTGTGCTGGGGTCTGTTGTGCGATAGCAGATAGGAGTGCTCCATGACGCGGACTCCAGACGATAGTGGCATGTGACGCTGCTTCATCTCACTCACACACACTACATGGAAAGACGTGACATCCTCACCCTCCCTCACTCCCACCCCCTACCACCCTCCACTACACACACACACACACACACACACCCACACACACACACACACACACACACACACACACACACACACACACACACACACACACACACACACGCACGCACGCACGCACGCACACACACACACACGCACGCACACACACACACTCGCACGCACACACACACTCCACTGGTAAACAATACCGCACGCTTTTGCGCAAATTACCAATAATTCCTCTCCCTCGCCACAACTCTGCACACTAGCTAACAGTAAACAACAAAGACAACAACAATGACACACTTCCCTCCGAGACCAGCTTAGCAGGGTGGGGGGGGGGGGGGGGGGACAGAGTAATGAGAGAGGAAGAGGGGTGAGAGAGGAGTCTGTAGGAGCTAGGGAGGGAGAGAAAGGAGGAAACTGAGGCGGGAAGAGAATAAGTCCCTACAGAAGGGAAGGAGACGAGGGCGAAGACAGAGGAAGGGAGGAAGGAGCGAGGGGGAAAAGACTGAGGAGACTGCTTCCATTATACTGAAGCTCCTGCTAGGATTCAGCTCTCTTGGCCCCGCACAGTAAAATCCTCAGTATTAATGGAACCATTTCGTCACTGTCAGGCAGAAACCTTGTATCTCCAAGTTTCGAATGTATATGTTTGTTTGTTCTTCCGTAAATTAAAGGCCTACTTCATTATACCAAAGTGTTGCACAAAAGTAGTTAAAATAGCCGATTTAGATCGGCTATTTTCAATATTTTAATCCACCAACAATCCGCACAACTGCCATGGCCCTGTGCTTCTCTACTGCAGAATATGCCAGCTCGAGCTGGAGTCGATCATGCCATACCAAGCTGGTCGACACAGCTTTAAACGACACCTGCCGCATCATCACGGGATGCATCAAAACAACACCTGTCCCGTGCCTCTATGCGCTAGCCGGCATCTCTCCCCCGCACATCAGACGATTGGGTATCGCTCAAGATGAACGCAGGACACAGGAGATGGACAGTAGACACCCTTTACATGGCCATGTAGCACCCCCACGGAGGCTCCCATCCAGAGCCAGCTTCCTGCAGACAGTCCTGCCCCTCCAGACAACCAAACAAGCAGCAAGGGCCAACATCTGGGAAGATGAATGGCAAAGCTATGACACACGAGCTCTTGACTGGTTGAATAGAGGAATTACACCAACGGAAAGCCTTGCAAGTGGCCACGACCTTGGCTGGATCACCTGGAAGTCACTAAACAGACTGCGTGTGGAACAGGGGAGGTGCAAAGCACTGATGAAAGTCTGGAACTATACTACAGAAGACACATGCAGCTGTGGATCAGTGCAGACAATGTCCCACCTACTGGAATGTGCCGATGCCCCCCAGTGCCGTCCAGAGGACCTGGCAGAGCCTACCCCATCAGCTGTGGCCTGTGCTCGATATTGGCAGAACGACATCTGAGATTGCTACGGACTCGAAGAAGAATATTTTAATTCGTTTTTTAAAATGATAATAAAAAAAGGAAGGTTTTTTTGGACATACAAAGTTTCCACCCGACAACGACAATTTGTGAGTGTACATTTGCGGTACACTTTGGGACACTGGAGGGTTTTACTGGGCAAGTTCATCTCCTGAGTCAAGTTCATCTCCGCTGGTGTACGATGGAAGCCAGTCGATGACCACTGGCCAAAGTGTGAGGTTCTGCTGGGAACCCCACACACACACATTGAGAAAAAGTGTGTCACTGTCGGCTCTGATGGGAATTTGTGAACGGTTGTGTGCGTGTGTGGGTGAGTGGTTGAAGAAGTACTCAAATGTTTTACTTACTGTAAGTAAAAATATCAATACTGCAATGTAGAAATACTCTGTTACAACTAGTAAAAGTCGAGAATTCAAAATGCACAAAAGTACAAAAGTATTGACATCAAAATGTACTAGTAGCAAAAGTAAAAGTACTCATTATGTAGAGTGTCCCATTTCCAAGTTTCCAATGTATAAAAATCTTTTGAAAATAGCAGCTCTACAAGCTCACAATGTGTCGAATTGCGACGCATTGTGAGCTTGTAGATCGGCTATTTTCAAATGGCCAAATGAATATAGGGTTGAAATATTTAATGTATGTTTTGTAATAGGTCTAATAATCAATCTACAAAGTATTAACTAAAGTTTTCAAATAAATGTAGTGGAGTAAAAGTACAATATTCGGATCTGAGATGTAGTGGAGTAGAAGTAAAAGTATTGGAAATCAGAAATACTCAAGTAAAGTTTTACTTATAATTTACTTAGTTACTTTACACCATATATGGGCATAAAAGGGATTTGGTTCCCCTGGCATCACAGGGATCTCCATATATGGCAATAAAACGGATTTGGTTCCCATGACATCACAGTGATGTCAGAGCGTGATGTCAGACCGTGAGAGTCCGTTTACGGCCAAGCTGTGCCGGTCCTGACAGTAAACTGCGACCTATGGCCACAACCACTGTGTATGTGTATATGTGTGTGTGTGTGTGTGTGTGTGTGTGTGTGTGTGTGTGTGTGTGTGTGTGTGTGTGTGTGTGTGTGTGTGTGTGTGTGTGTGTGTGTGTGTGTGTGTGTGTGTGTGTGTGTGTGTGTCTGTGAAGAAACAAACAAATTGAGCCCTCATTTTTCCCGACTAGGTGATGAAAGAGAGAGGAAAGAAAAGGCGGGTGGGAGAACAGGAGTGAGAACAGGAGTGAAGGAAGAAGGAGTGAGAAAGGAGGACGCAGCAGAGTGAGGTGAGCAGGGACAAAATTAGAGAGTGAGTTCTGTGAGCAAGTCAGTGAGAGTAGAGTGAGAAAGCGAGAGTGACAGAGAGTGATTGAGAGAGTGAGTGAGAGAGTGGGCCAGGGATTGAAACCCACATGTGTCAGTGTGTCGCTGGCCATGTGCCTGGGTTTCTTATACCTAACACCTAATACCTGGCTAGACCCGGAGACAGTGTTGATTATGACCGCAAATCTTGATTTACCGTCATAGTCTTTTGAATAAAATTCCCTTTAGTTTTAGTCATATTTTAGTCATCTAAAATGTTTTAGCTTTGGTCTAGAATCTCTAGATTAAGCAGACTAAATATCATGAGATTTTAGTAGACTAAATCTGATTTCATTGACTAAAATGTATTTTGGTGGGTCTTGATGATGTCATATGCTGAAAATAGCTGATCTACAAGCGCAGAACGCGCCTCAGTGCGACACGTTTACTAGTCCTAGTATTAGTCATCGTAGCATAGTTATTATTTAGTTTTTATTCCGTTTTCGCCAGTGAGAAAAAGGTCGTCGACAAACATTTGTCGTCATAGTTTTCGTTGACGAAATCAACACTGGTGTGTGAGTGTGTGTGTTTGAGAGAGCGCGCGAGTGAACGTGTGTAGGGTTGTACAGTATGTGTGAACACACATAAGGTGTGTACATACAGCCTTGAAGCCCTTTCCTTTGTCATTCCAAATGAAAACAGGCTGGCCACTTGCTTGCGGTGTAAAAAGCATGGAGACTGAGACATACTTTTGTTCAGTGTATCCACTTGTGTTTGGATGTGTGTGTGTGTGTGTGTGTGTGTGTGTGTGTGTGTGTGTGTGTGTGTGTGTGTGTGTGTGTGTGTGTGTGTGTGTGTGTGTGTGTGTGTGTCTGCTGTCTCCCATTACGCCAGGGCTGGGCGTGGGAATGTGTGGAATGCCGTGTGACGTCAATGGTGACATTCCCTGCGCCCGGAGCCCCAAGCCCTGGACACAACAGCTGAGAACGACAGCTCCAGGAGAGGAGAGGAGAGGAGAGGAGAGGAGAGGGGAGGGGAGGGGAGGGGAGGGGAGGGGAGGGGAGGGAAGGGAAAGGAAAGGAAAGGAAAGGAAAGGAAAGGAAAGGAAAGGAAAGGGAGCCTTGAAAGAACAGAAAGGACAAATGCTGGGGTTTGTTGTTTCTGGCCAGAAAGGAGCCATGACATCAGCACGTTGTGAAGCATGGACCATGAGTCATGGTAGTAATGTCTATACTGGGACTCAAACACAGCCTGGTACAGTGGTTCCCATATGGACACACTGGTGTACTGTGGGACATGTTGTCCATATGGACACACTGGTGTACTGTGGGACATGTTGTCCATATATGGACACACTGGTGTACTGTGGGACATGTTGTCCATTTGGACACACTGGTGTACGGTGGGACATGTTGTCCATATGGACACACTGGTGTACTGTGGGACATGTTGTCCATTTGGACACACTGGTGTACGGTGGGACATGTTGTCCATATGGACACACTGGTGTACGGTGGGACATGTTGTCCATATGGACACACTGGTGTACGGTGGGACATGTTGTCCATATGGACACACTGGTGTACTGTGGGACATGTTGTCCATATATGGACACACTGGTGTAATGTGGGACATGTTGTCCATATGGACACACTGGTGTACGGTGGGACATGTTGTCCATATGGACACACTGGTGTACTGTGGGACATGTTGTCCATATATGGACACACTGGTGTACTGTGGGACATGTTGTCCATATATGGACACACTGGTGTACTGTGGGACATGTTGTCCATATGGACACACTGGTGTAATGTGGGACATGTTGTCCATATGGACACACTGGTGTACTGTGGGACATGTCCATATGGACACACTGGTGTACTGTGGGACATGTTGTCCATATGGACAGACACACTGGTGTACTGTGGGACATGTTGTCCAGGTGTGATTGAGATTTTGACAGAACCTTTTGTGTGCCTTGGACACAAAAACATGGAAAACCACTGGCCTAGTCAATAGGGGTGGACTCTAGAAGTACAGGGCACCTATTTGTGTATACCTACGTCGGAGAATGTTTAGTACATTGTAAAGTGCAGATAAATATATATGCAGTCCATTTACCATTTACAAGTACAGTATGAACTCTGAAGACCATTCATTATCAGCAAATCCCTGAAATGTCAACCAATGCATACTATACAATTCATGTTGGTACATACTGTAGTGGTTGTACACTGTAGAAGCAAAGCTCTAAATGGACTACAGAACATCACAGATTTCCCAAAGCCTTTCTGCCAAAAGGACCACAGAAAATGAATGAAATGTCCACAGATTCTTCTAAGCCTTGGCCATAACACATCAAGCCTAATCTACTCGCAGTCTGTGATTCATCTCTGGAAATGTGTCACTGGGAAAGAATTAAAAAGGGAAATAAAACTAAATAGAATTAAACATACTTTTATTCCACCATTCCTAGCTTAGAGCAAAAATGTAGAGAGTGAAACGAATGAAACATATTGCGCAAATTATTTACAGCTTTTCAGGCTTGCAAGCATTTCTTGAAAGACAAGCAATGCTTTTCAATTTGATTTTAAAACCAGACAAACGTTAGAGCACTCTGTCAAAAAATATCTTCAAAACCATCATTTGATTGTCTGGAAATGTCTGGAAAGAAACATATTGATACTTAATCAGCATACTATATTACTACAAAGATATGACTGTTTCATTTATACCACTCTCTACCACAAAAAGATATATATTTGTATTATGGCCTCTCAGAATATTCACTTGTGTGGCCTTTCTAACGGTATCTACACCGGTTGAGGGCGTTTCAGAGAAGAGCTCTGGTTGGTGTCAAAGTCACCTTTGAGGAGAGCCCTGTGCCAAGACAAGGGGACAGTTGGAGGAGGGGAAGGGGGGGGGGCAGAGGGGCAGTGGTGCTACATTACTCTACAGAGAAGACAGGGAGGAACAGCTGAAAAAGAGAGGGGGTTGGAAAAGGAGAGAGAGAGAGAGAGAGAGAGAGAGAGAGAGAGAGAGAGAGAGAGAGAGAGAGACAGACAGACAGAGACAGACAGAGACAGACAGACCGACAGATAGATAGATAGAGAAAGAGAGAGCAGTAAAGGAAGAGAAGAAAGAAAACAGAGAAAGCTTAAGTGGCATTGCGGTCTAGGTGAGCGTGAGACAGAGTTTGTATTATTATTTCACAATTTTTCAGCCCTTCCTTTTGACAATCTTTCAGGCTCTCACAATTTGACCCCCGCCCTCTTTCTCTCTCAACCCAACCACTCTTTGACTGTTTACAAGCAGACTGTCCTGTGACCCTCAGCTGTCGCCAGCCAACAGGTGTGTGTGTGTGTGTGTGTGTGTGTGTGTGTGTGTGTGTGTGTGTGTGTGTGTGTGTGTGTGTGTGCGTGTGTGTGTGTGTGTGTGTGTGTGTGTGTGTGTGCGTGTGTGTGTGTGTTTGCGCGGCTGCGCGCACATGCCAGTGGGTTTCTGTGCCCATATACGCATGTGCATGTGACAGCCTGTTGCCACACACGAGGCATTCTGCCTCCTAAACAGAATACCCGTCCATTGAGGTATAGACTCCAAGTGGCAACCATTACACATCCAGTTAACGCATGGAGTACCAAAGCTAACCTACGAAACATCTTTATTCACAGACTAAAATGTGCGGCTGCGTGCAAGCAATCCTAACAATTGAACACAGCCGAAAAGCAGCTGACGACAGACTGAGTTTACTCACCAACTGGACTTGGGCACGCTCCGTTTGAGTTTCCCATATCTCCTAAAAGAGCACCTGAGAGAGGGCGAGAAAGACACACCATGGTGAAAAACTAAATCATTGTGTTTCTTCTTTTATTTTGTCCTTAGTGATAATTGTAGGTGTACGTCTGTCAAAGTAGTATTATATAAGAAGTTGAAAACTTTGGTTTTATCCTGGTGCTTGTTTACAGAAACATTTTCAAAAATAGCTAACATGACAGGCGTTATGACAGAACGCGTTCTTCTGTCATGATGTCTTGTGAGCTTGTAGATCGGCTATTTTCGCTGGGATTAAGTATGAAAATAGGGATTAGGTGTAAATTACCTCAAGTGATTTCACATTTTTCAAATTCTGGATGTTGAATGTTTTTTTTAAATGGTTTCTATGAACCCACTCCCACAATGAGCAAATCTGAAATGTATTTGTTTGTTTGTTGGGTCAGCCACACAACAGCATCCCTGCATCTGATAGGAATTCAGTGTTTCCGCACAAGGGACACTTTTTACAGGGCAGATAATTGTGGTCATTGGGGAATGGTTAAAAACTTAACCTAAACATGGAAAACCTCCCTGTTGTTTACCAGAAGTAGTAAAAAAAAAGAACTTGGAGCATGGTGTGCTATGACAAACACTGTAATTCGTTTGTTGTATGACCATGTGTTACATCACCTAATTCTGGCTTACAATGAGATTATGTTTGTCGGGACAAAGCTTCATAAGTAACCTTGTGTGAGACAAAAAATAAAAAAATAAAAATGGGGCACAAATCCCTTTAGTCAGAGAGTTGATGATTGGTTTTCTGCGCAAGAGGCAGTAGTTGCGAGGCATTGTGAGCATGTAGATCGTCTATTTTCACAATTTCTGCCTCTAATATTTGACAATTTGGCCAATGTTTAATTAGCCATTTTAGAGGTATTAAAAAAGTCCTTAAATTGTCAATTTAGTAATGTGCAGATACCCTCTCTATACACTTAAACTGTATGTGGGTTTGTTTACTGTTGAGTGAGAAAACAGCGTTACACATTAACCCATTTTAGAACGGGTACACATTTTGTGTATCATTATTTTATGCTTTAACTATTGAAAAATAGCAGATATACAAGCTCACAGCGCGGCACCGAGTGCCGCGCTGCGAGCTTGTAGATCTGCTATTTTTGAAAAATTGTGAAAATTCGAATTTTGACCCGATTCCATAAGTGTCTTTTGAATCCTTCTAAGGTTTTTGGAAAAACCCTATGTTTCTGTCAGCAATCTGGCCAGCCATCGTCAAAGAAAAGGTCCTTTTCACTTAACTGGAGCTCAGTTAGTCTGTTCTTGAGGGACTACTATGTCAGTGGTGCTCAAACCTTTTCATGTGAAGGACCGCCAAAATGATATGTATTTGGCCACGGACCCCCATCTCAAAATATTTAGTTCCAGGGACCACCCAGAAGCAAAATTTGAGTTACAAACGTTCGCTTTGAAAATACATAATATTCAAAGATTTGCACACATTTTCACAACTTTTTCAAAAATAGCAGATATACAAGCTCGCAGCGTGGCACTGCTATTTTTTAATCATCTGGGGACCCCCCAGAATAATTTAGAAGACATTTGTAGAATCGGCCTCGGGTCTTAAACGGGTTTAATAGCTCTGGTTATAACAGCTACACTTCATAAGAAAACAACAAGCCTCGCTGTGTCGTCTCACCTGCGCTGGCCGGCCTCTGCGGTAACCCTGGCGACACGCTGTTCCTCTGCAGCGTGGGCTGCTGGGGCGATAGGAGGCGGGGGTCTGTGAGGGTGGAGGTGACGAAGGAGGCGGTGGTGACCAGGGCGCCGCCCGGGTTGTTGCTGAACTGGAGGTTGTGATTGGACACTGGCACCGTGACTGGCATAGAGAAGGTGGGCTGTGGGACGGCAGACTGGCAGAGAGAGGAGAAACAGGAAGATGGCGGGGGGCTTAGATCACTCCCACATCCTCAGTTTCACGTTCGACCAACAAGCCGTGCAAACAAATTAAGATGTTCACCCAGGCAAGCTTGCTCATCAAATAACACATTCAGTCCTTGATTGAAAAGTTGTCACTCCAAAATGAAATATATGAAAATATAATTGATGAAATTAAAGGAGCTATAGTCAACTTTTTCTTGAAAAACGGATGCTAAAATAAAAATAATGTTTTGAAAATATTTTATAAAAATATAAGCTTCATGTGTTTCTATTCAAAAATGACCACAAAAAGCGTAAAATAATGATAAAATAATCATTTTGGCCATTGTCAGACCGACCCTTTGTATGTAAACAAAGTGTCGGCCCTACAATGAAAAAGTTGACTATAGCTCCTTTAACTTGCTTATTTGTATGTATAGTAAGGTAAACATAAGAAAACCTGGGAACTAAATCGTTACAAAGAAATGTCTTCACCAATGTGTTTCTAAAGGTGTGTAATAATATGTACCAAAAGTTTGAAATTTAACTCCCAGGGGAAACCTCATACTAAACCCTAAGAAAAAAAATAATACAAAAAATAAATCTGCTTTAAGTAGCATGTGAGGGGTCAAACTAGGGGTTTTTCATGATTCTGAATCCATTGCAAGCATTTGTTTTGCATTAAAAACATTCCTTGGGCTAAAAACAGCTCTCACAAAACTGTGAAAAGGGATGACTCCAGTTTTGTCGTCGCAGATTTATTTTTTTGTATTTTTTTCTTGTATGGTAAAGTTAATGGGACACAAACTTAGAGCAGCTTTTAATGAGGTTTCCCCCGGGAGTTGAATTTCAAACTTTTGGTACATATTATTACATACCTTTAGAAACACATTGGTGAAGACATTTCTTGGTAAGGATTTAGTTCCCTTACTATTAAGGGTGATGGTTATTGTAACCTCTTGGTTGACTTTCATTGATTGACTGGAGTATTTCCCCCAACAGGGATATACACATTTTGGAGCGTAACTCTTCAAATACACTCTTACACAAAAGCTCACAGTAACACCCTCTCATACATACAGTATATAGCTGTATATACTGTATACATAGGTATAAACAAACACACAAGTGTTGCCTTGCTTAGTATTAGCATGCAAAGTGACTTGGTGGCGAGTTCAAGAAGCTATGGTGTCTTCACATCCCATGCCAGGTTAAAACCCAATCACAGCAGCAGTGCAACAGGGCTGGTTATTGCATTTGGTTACTGATGATGTTTCTCACTGAGTATTTTATGTTACAGTTACGGTACATCACACCTCCCCCTGCCAACCCCATCATAGCAAGAGTTTGGGTAAAAGGAGGAAATTAAATCTTACGCAATAAAATCCTCAATGATAATTTAACTTTGAGAGCATAAATATGGACTCAAATGGACTTGTCCATTTTGGTAAATCCTTTTCCTCTCACAGAGGATGTTTATGTACAAATCGTGACTTTACTTGTGCGAGTAAACAAGATGTTACCTTCAAACTAGGATAGAGTGCTTGCCCAGTGAAACGGAACCCCAACATCCAATGCCACCCCCGGCCTACTGCATCTATTCATCCTCAACTCTAGAGAATTGCCCAAAGGTCGAATGAAAGTTTTCTCAAAGTGTGATTACAGGTTCTGAATCAATGCCTCTAGCTAGCAGCTGACTGCCCATCCCAGGGTAGTGGGATATGCGCGGGAGAGGAAAGGACCCCGGGGTTGTCCGGTGTTCTGCCCGCCTCTGACCCATTTCACCCTGTTCCGGTTCAGGCAGAAAGAAGGACTTCTATATATAGAATGTGGGCCAGTACCACTCTGTACTGCGCCGTACTGTACTGCCTAGGCTAGAACCCAGTTTAAATGAGACGAAGACAGACTATTCTGCCCTTGATTGTTGCCTCCTTCCTTCTGTGTTATAACTTTTTTTCAACAAAAAAAAAGGAAGGGGGGGGGGGGCAAAGGGAAAATGAGGGACAAAGGGAGGGGAAAGAGAGAGACTGAGCGGAATAGAAAGGGGTGACATTCTGCTTTGTACGGTATCCTTTTTTTTGCCAGTATCGTATCATTGTTGTCTGTAAAAGGGAGAGGTATAAGGACAGACAACATTAACACTTTCCATAACGTTGTTTGTCTGTTTGTTGGGTCTCAGGAAACTAACAGGAGAGCGCAGTAGAAAGAAAGAAAGAAAGAAAGAAAGAAAGATATCATAAGGGTCTATTTGGTTCCATTTTTTAAAGTCGAAGAGTTAAATTAACACTGGGTATTTTTACTGCGTAGTGACCTGGGCAGGTGAATAGAACAGGTTAAAGCACTGCACCACTGCACACTGGCCAAGCAGAGAATGGGTGGAGAAATGGATGGATGGTCATGATGGAGGGAGCGAGGGGTGCGTGTTAGTGCCGGGTGGACGGAGATGTTTTAATGCCTATAGCACTAGGAAGGACAGGATTGGGGGTAAATGTACAGCCCACTACGTTTACAGTTGCGGTACTAATCTTAAAGGACACTTTGACTGGGAATGCACAAAGAAAACCTGTGACCCTCCAGTTAACTGATCGCCTCAAATCATTGGGCAGCCGTGCCATTTTACTATAGCTCCTGTTTATCACCAAATCATCAGAGTTTTTAAAAACAGTTTTTTGTTTTGTCCCCCTTTCTGCTCTGCTTGTACCATTAGCATTGAACACCGCTTCAAATTCTAACACATTGCGCACGGACAGTGACGGACTGGTCGCGATTCACTCAAAAGTGCATTTAACAAAGATGCTCCCGATAGCAGATGCAAGGTTAATTGCGTGCTGACAGTCAAATGAACACAGAGGTCGAGGACCTTAAGGAGAAGGGTAAATAATTGACAAGGAGCTGTTCCTGTATTGAGGAGCAGAACAAAAAGAGGGGAGACAATGCTAACCTATTTTCCCCTGGTGGAGTTTCTTTCTACATGGGCGTGTTTCCCACTGTAGATGCGAGGGTATATCAGAATGAATTAAACTCATGGCCTAGTTTTCCTCCTCTCCCTCTTGTCCTGAAAACCTTTGAAAGTTTTTCCTTTTTTTTCCTTTACAACTTTAGGAATGTCTCATCATATTCTGCTAGGATTTGAATGTAGATGCAATGTAAATATGTATTTATTATATTATTCTTTAAGAACATCAGATCAGGGTGATCTTTACAGGTCCTTGATATACTATAGTTTCAAATCTAACGGTTTTGTTGTTAAATACAAATCATACATTTGTAGAAAGTTGTGTTCCCCCTTTTATTTCCCTACAGAAATTTTAAAAATAAGCCTTATTATATCATTGTCAAAGATATATTTCTGCCATTTTATACAATGACATTATAAGAGGTCTCAGGGGTCTCCAGGGGACATGGTCCCAAAAATAATGAAGTTGGTAAGTAAGAAAAGTAAAACTATTTACTTTAGCTTTAGCTGAGAGCCTCAACTGACAGCCCAGTTTCAGCCCATTCCAACTGTCATTGTCTTTCTTTCTATAAAATGAAAGTTCTAAAAAGGGGGGGGGGGGGGGGGGATGAAATTAAAGGGTGCCAGGGTGCACAAGAAATTGGGTGCTTATCGGTCCAGCGTTACTGCGATTAGCCGCTGACATACAGACAGACAACCAGACAGACATACACAGACCCTCTTCTAGACATGGCTCTTAATAATTATCCTTTCCAGCTACTCCCTCTCTCTCTTTGTCTGTCTGTCTGTCTGTCTGTCTGTCTGTCTGTCTGTCTGTCTGTCTGTCTGTCTGTCTGTCTGTCTGTCTGTCTCTCTGTCTACCTCAAGAGATATTTGAGTACAAGTGGGATTAAGCGTGTATATCCCAGCCCCTAGCTGTCATGCTGGGGATTATGATGCTGAGTGAAGGGGAGGCAGCGTGGGCATGGGGGTGGGTAGGGGGTGTTACCAGTGTTCTATGAAAGGTGTGCCGGGCAAGGGCTGTCTGGGGGGACGGCACAGCTCACCACTGGCAGAGCTAAACTACCTTCCAATTGACTAGCGATATGGGGCCGTGGGTCTCCAGGGGTGGCAGATTGAATTCTATTCTCCTTCTGCTGTGCCTTTCTTCTCATAAATGCTTTTAAGAGCTATTTCAGCTCACCACACAAGCAGCACAGAGGGCTGATAAAGCCTAGGTCAAACACAGGATAAGCAGTATCCACTGAAGTGATTGAATTTAGATGCAGCGCCTTTTCTCTGAGAGGGTTACTTTGATGTGGGTGAGTGGTTCTACGTTCAGTAATCATATTGGATAATAAAAGCTTCTGAGGCCTTTGTGAAATACTGTGTGTGCATGTTACAATTCATGCTTCGTGTTACCTTGCCGGATACATATGAGCGAGTTCGGGGAGTTCGGGAATCATTGTCTCCGGCCTTAAGCCGATCTTACATTCACCTATTCGCACACACACTCACCCACACACCAAAGGCAGAGGAAACCACGAAAGGTACCAACCTGCTTGTCGGGAGCTATTTATTTTTATTTGTATTATTATTTCAAAGCCATTTCGCAAATAAAGGGGCTTCAGCCAGTAGCTACAGTATGGCCATTTGGGGTCTTTGGCATGGGAGGGTTCCGGAACCCTTGACATAGGTTAGGTGTGGTGGGCCCAGCAGGATGGTATTCTGTGCCAACTGACCCGTCACAGGAGCAGAGAAACAGGAAGTGGGGTTGTAAATTGATGCAACTCATTAAAGTGACATTAATGGCATGGCTGAGCACTGATGAAAAAATGAATCGCAGAGTTATTGGCACAGGAGAGGAGAAGTAAAAGGAGCTTGGCCTGGTGCCAGCCAGAAGACAGACCTGGATAATATCAGAAGTACAGTACACTGATCCTGGGTAGCAGCACTGACACTATAGGGAGTACAGTAGAACGCCCTCCCTAACGACACATTTAATAAATGGCTAGCTTGCAAATGCACATTCTTCTACATTTCCTAGATAATGTCAGGAATATAATATACAACACAATCTAGTGTGGAATGGATCTGTGAGGTGTTAAAAGCGTTTAATTTAATGGCATATGTGCTATGAAAAGCACATTCGATGGTCAGCCACCAGTTTGCATTTGATTGTTTCTCCAGTCATGCCATGGGCATGACGAATACAAAATATTAGAATCTCCAGCAAGTATTTCATATCAAAACTACTTATTCAAATAGTTGATACAGGTCGATGCCTTTATATGCCATAAAAGAAATCAATCTTGTTCCGAAAAAAAGAAGAAGAAAAAAAAGAAACAAATCACAAATATCCCTCCCCGGTGTGAAAGGATCTTTACTAAGTATGGCTGTTTTACCCCCGAAATGTATTCCTCATCTATGATCTCCATTATGACCTGCTGACAGTTTCACAACGCTGAATTGGAATAAGAACAACCTAATAAAATAACCTCCAATCATAGTAAGTCTCAAGGCTCTCTGCCCCGCCGCACTGTCCTCGGGGCGAGACACACCGGGCGATGGGTACAGGGTGGATGGGTGAGGGTGGAGGGTGAGAGGTGAAGCCAGGGAGGTGAGGGTGAGCAGTGGTGAAAGGCAGGTGCTCTGTGAGTAGTCAGTGCCACCGTCAGCAATCACTAAAATGCCTGATTCATACTTGGTTGCACGCCGTGTTCCAGCGCTGAAAATAGCAGATCTACAAGCTCACTACCCATCGGGATGCGTTGTGAGCTCATAGATCTGCAATTTTCGCAACTAAACATAAATCAGGCACAAACCCATGGCGGGCCAGCACGTGCCATGGCCGGTTTGTCTGTTCAACAGCAAAGTTTCAAAAGGGGATGGGGATGGGTGGGGGTTACACAGTGGACAGTACTCACTGACAGCCTATAGTTCTGCATCATTTTATCAAACTCCTCGTCAATTTTTTTGTATTTCTCCTCAGTGCGGGGGGTGAGGGAGAAGGGCTCCTCTGGGTCTGGGCTCTCAGAGTCCCGGTGCTCTTTCTTGTTCAGAGCCTTCGTTCCCAAAGACAGAGGACAGGGGGGGAGAGAGAGAGATAGGGAAAGAGAGAGAGAGACAGATAAGAAAGAGGGAGAGAGAGCGAGCGAGCAAGAGAGAGAGAGTAGAGAGAGAGAGAGGGGGGGTGGGGGGTAGGGGGGAGAGAAAGATAGAGAGAAGAGAAAGGGTGGGTTAGATAAAAAGTGATAAAGTGTGGTGGTACTCACGCCATAGCGTTTGAAGAGGATGTCCAGGTCATCATTCTTGCGGTACTTGTCGTCGTTAAGCGGGCTTTGGTCAATGGAGTCATCGCCGTCGGGCTCAGGGCTGTTGCAGCCGTTAAAGCCTTTCTTTCGCAACGTCTAAAAGTGGTCAGGAAGAGTAGAGGAGGGAAAGACGCAGTTGTTTACATTTCATTTTTTAAACGCTTCTATGGAGAGCATCTTCTTTGTCAGTCACCTTTTGGGGAAAATGCGTGTAACATGGTCATTTCTCAAACACCTTTTGTGACACACGGATGACCATTTTCAACTCTTTGCACCAATACTGCTAATATACGCCCGCTATTCAATGAATGAGAACTGAAGACGTTTCCTCTAATGGTGGTGAGACACTAGACTGCCCCCAAGAAATGTTTTTAGCAGCTCATCCAAGCAAGACAAGGAAAGGCCGAAGGGATACAAAACATGAACTCTCAATCCTGCATCGATCTGTGAGTTCACTCTCGATAACATCTACAACCAAACATCAAAGCATGTTCTTCCCACAGAATCTGCTCCGGTTGCACAGCAGGCACTCTCAGGAAGTAGACTATTAAAAGGGTGAAGTAACCTATTGATTCCAATTCCAGCCAGGGAGAGTATTCTATTTTTCTTTGAAAAGAACGAAGTCTGGGAAAGTGCATTCTGCTGCGGTACACGGATTCCTCACATTTTGCCACACATCAACTAATCAACGGCGCTGGTAATTGGTGTGAAGCTTCACGCGAGGAGAGTGGCTGAGGCGAAGTATAAAGGGTAAAGGGTGAGACAGAGGCGGGTGGAGGTGTTAGCACCTCAGCTAACAGCAGTCAGGTTCTCAGCTTTGGCGCTCTCTCATCCCTGAGTTATACGAGCACAGGTGTCGTGGCACTGACAACAGCTCTACAAGCTCACACAACGTTGAGAGCTTGCAGATCAGATGTTTTCGGTGTGCGCCACCGACATGCAACCAAGGAGACATCAGCCTTCAAGCACAACAGAGAGGCTCTTATTTTGAGCGGATTCTGGCAAACAAGATTTAGCCGTTAAGTAGCTTTGCTTGGTGGGCTCTTGACCACACAGCCAAGCAGACAGATCCTTCCAGCAAAATGGATCTTAAACTTGAGCTGGTGAGTCTTCTGTGGTCTGCGTATTCACTTCAGACACAGTAAGCAATGACTTGATGGATGAAAAGAAAGTCCTACGGAGCCCCTACATATATCCCTATATATTATGTGTTTCAGCTTTTATCCATTACATCGGACTAAAATGTCATGGTTTTAGGTGGAGTGTGTCAGCTCATTTGTCCATGAAGTAAAGTGCTATTGCCTTGAAATCTTTCAATAAGATCAAATGTGGAATGTGAAGCAACAAAGCCTGCTGATTATAACATTCAAAATGTAACAGTGGACCCCACATTTCCTTTTTATAAATTCACATTTGAAGTGTGGGATGTGCATGGTAGTGCCGTAATGAATGGAGGTCGGATTAAAGGATAAGTACATGTTCAAGGCCACATGCTATGGACCATCACTGCTAAGTGGGGATGACTCAAGCACATGCAATTGAACCTGCAGATGTGGGAGAAGTATACAGTACCTGCAAAACGACCTTGAGGAAGCTTAATTCTTCATGTTTTGGTAAACTACTTGTTAATTATTAAGGCAGATGAGGATAATACAGTAGGTAGTCGTGTACCTATTCTCCAAATCCATGCTTTGGTTTAAAATCAAGAAACTTGAACAAATTAATTACATTATTAATGAAGATTAACTTCCAGATAGATTAACTAAGATTAAATCATAAGCAGAGTAGTATTAACACTTGCTTACTGTTTCTTTCACAGAATGCTTTGCTTAGACTCACGTGTCCACAGACATAGAGATGCTCATGTTATATCATGTTATGGCCCAATTTAAAACACATATGACGGCTTTGGTTAGATTGCGATATACTGTATGCCTGACCTGCCCTCGTCTCTTGCCTGCTGCCTCAGAGAGGGACACACACACACACACACACACACACACACACACACACACACACACACACACACACACACACACACACACACACACACACACACACACACACACACACACACACACACACACACACACACACACACACACACACACACACACACACACACACACACACACACACACACACACACACGCGCGCGCGCACACAGGTGCTGCTTTACAATGGTTAGCTCGGCTGTGTCCTACTTCGTTAGATGCATTGTCAGGACCACGTGATTTGGGTAGCACTAGCAGACCCCTAGACACAACATATGCAGACACATACACACACACACACACACACACACACACACACACACACACACACACACACACACACACACACACACACACACACACACACACACACACACACACACACACACACACACACACACACACACACACACACACACACACACACACACACACACACACACACGAAACGGTTTCTGTTGTACAAACTGTAACTAGGGCTCATATGTCCCAATTTCAAATTGGGTTTCATAATGGTACACCCCTAACGATAAGACAATGATATATAACTTTGAGATCAGGGGTAAAGAGTGCTTCTGTTTTCATAACAATATCACTCCCTGATATTAATCTCATAATATGTGAAGCTGTTATTATGATTTGTACCAACATGGGTCCATCCATACCAACACAATTCAGTGCATTTGCGTGATGTGCAAATGTGATTTGTTGGAGTTGCCTCAATTCTTCAGCTCCCATATTGTTAGTTCTTAATCGGAGACACATTGTTTGGTGTCTGTGTGTCTGCCTGCCTGCCTATTTTGTTGTGAAAAAGAAAAGTACAACGTTCAATTTGACGACAAAGTGTGACAACGGTGTGTGAGTGCTGGAGACGTGATCGAGGCATGGCCGTGCGCCACAGAAGGTCGTGGCGCACAGCTGCCGGCATAAAAAACTGTCCTGACAATCAAAGACCTCAGCAGGGCTATTCATACACACACACATACACACGGCACACGCACGCACACACTCACATTTTGACATTATAATGATACAGCCTTCTTTCTCAAACTCTTTCTCCCTCTGTCTCCTTCTCGCTCATTCTATCACAAATGCGTGCATTCTCTCTCTCTCTCTCTCACACACACGCACGCACGCGCACGCACACGCACACGCACACAGCCTCTCCCGTCCGCTGATCAGCTTGTCTCTTGGTCTGCTCCATCTGTCCACCTGTCCCTCCACTCCTCTCCCCTGCTGGTAGCCACTCTTTCCAGTGCGCCGGCCGCTCTATTGTGTTGCCAGGGTAAGATTCCCCTGCAGAGCGCCATGCCGGCCTGTGACTGGCTGGGCTGCTGACAGGCCCGCCCCTCCCCCTCTGGCTCGCTCGCTCACCCTCATCTCCCGCTCTCAGCCTCTCTCTCTCTCTCCCACTCTCTTTTCCACCACTCTTTCTATCTCTCTCCCTTCATATCTCTCTCTCTCTCTTTATATCGCCGCCTGCACTTCTGTTCCCTCCCTCGTTCTCAACCTCTCTCGTTCTCATCTCTCGTTCTTAACCTCTCTCGTTCTGAACCTGAACGTCGTCATCCCTCATCCCTCAAGTGCCGCCTCCTCCAACATCTTTACCCGTAGCTTAATGGTTCACAAATATTGGCAGAGTCTCCAACTCGTTCTCATCTTCTGGCATTTTGCCCACTTTTGCTTTCTTCGCCTTCTTCTTCTGTGTAATTTGCTCATCATACGCGCCGATTCTCTCTTTGCTCATAGGTCACTCACTTCCTCCTCCCCCTCCTCTCCTGTCATTTCGCCGTCTTTCCCATCACTCTCTCTCTCTCTCTCTCTCTCTCTCTCTCTGTCTCCCTCTCTCTCTGTCCTCTTTTGCCCTGCTCTCTCTTGACCTATTCCCAGAGCTTTCCCATCCTATTTTCTTTCCTCTCGAGTCCCCTCCCCCTATCCTCTCCCACTCTCCCTCTCTTTTTCTCACTCTCTCTTTTTCTCATTCTGTCCTTTCTGTCTGTCACTCATTCTCTGCAACGAGGTGTGCGTACATGTGCACAGAATATGTGTGTCTCAGTCTGTCTGTGTGTTACGGCTTTAGATGGAGGACACAGATTCACGGTGAATGCGATAGCGAATTGCGGCCCTTTGCAAGGCCTGCACTCGTCTGCACAACAAGGGGCGCAAAACGTAACGCCACGTCATGTCCCATTTGCGGATAGTGGTATTCAGGACCTTTGAAAAGCCCCCGGGCGTTCCTGCAGGAGAGCGCCCGACCACCACTGTCGTGTCTCTGCGGCGAAGCCCTGCGCCGCACGACAGCCACGGCTGCTACAGAGCATGCAGCAGAGATGGGGGACGACTGGGCCGATGAGGGCCGCATGCCCCCATGTGTGTTGTATAATGGAGCGGGCCGTTAGCGCGTCTCTCGCTGCCCCGCGATGGCTGTGGGCTGACTGCCGTGGAGAGGCTGTCGAGGGAGGGGAAGTCAACTTGGCTTTTTGTCTGTGGCTGCGCACGGAACAATGTCACCTGGGGCGGTGCGGTCTGGATGCATGCAAGCAAGCAAGCAAGCGGATGGACGATTAAAGGGATGGATTCAGAGGAAGGGAAAAAATGAAAGAAAAAGAAAACTGGGAAATAGTAATTCCATTACAGAAGAATTGGTATTTGTGTTTATTAAAACAAAAGAAAACACTGCTATCCTGGGAAACCATTTCCAGTCGTATCCCTGCCACATACCACATGGTCTCAGCTGATGGAATGTGGGCCCTGGAAGGGCATCCGTCTGTCCCTCGTCATCCATTCTCATCCGTCTTGTATACACAGACAAATCCTCAGTGATCATTTATGTGTGAGAAGCTACGTTATGTTAAATGTTAAATTAACACTGAGGGTTTTATTGTGTAGATGTGGATGTTAAGGGGTGAACTACAGTGTTTGGTTAAAATGTCCAGTCAATAAAGATCACCAGTTAGGTCCCCAAAAAACACAAACAGTCCTGCTGAAGTTCCCTTGAACAAAACCTCTGAACTCCTATACCTGCTGCTCACACACACACACACACACACACACACACACACACACACACACACACACACACACACACACACACACACACACACACACACACACACACACACACACACACTGCAAAAACAAAGCGTGTCAACTGAAAGACAAGCTTTATAGGCATGAATGGTAAATGGAGACAGCCCCACATCCTCATTCAATTCTTATGCATCCACTGCCGTGTAATTCAAACATGTGTTGGTGTTAGCTAACAGTGGCTGAAGACGTTAAGTACAGTACCACACACGTGTTGATGCGCTGATGGGAAAACAGCTTGTGTTAATCTACCTACAGGAGACAATGTCTGCGCCTCTGCGGTGTGGAATTATTCAAACGTCTCTGAAAGTGACAAATTTGCCATTTGCAATGTTCTGCTTCTGTCATGCAAGGAGGGAGCAAGACACGATCGTTCAGTGTCAAACTTAATAAGCCACCTGAAGATCCGTCATCCCAAAATATAGCGCTCCTCTGCACATCCATAGTGTGGAGGTGTGGAGGGGCATTATATTTTGGAGAGAATGATCAGAAAAACATATTGTCATCTGAGATACAGCACTTCTTTTTTTATAAA